>NW_025221207.1:1846364-2266205 GCF_014066325.1 Apis laboriosa
AAAAAAAAAAAAAAAAAAAAAAAGATAACAGATGATAATTGCCGATCTACACAAAATTGTCGATGTTTTAATATCGAATTCAAAATTGGAACGACAATAATAAAATTGGAAATAAAATTCACTCTATCTGGTGCATTAATTGGGTTGAATGACAGTCATGAGAGCGTAGCGTCGAACGCATCCGATCGTTTCGAGACCGGGCGTCAATCGTTAATGGAGCAATTCGTTCACGCGGTTTTCACCTAATCCCGCGATCATACTTCATTAGCGTTGACGCTTCGATCAAAGGTAACACTTATTGAAATGCCGATAATAAAAGCGGCCCCGGCATCAGCTCGCCCGCCACGCTGCTACGCGTAGGCTTGTGTACCCGTGACGAGGATACGAGGAGAGAGTAAGCGAAGTGTATCGATGTCGGTTTTCGCATGAAACAGGCCGCCACCACCGATACTGGTTTCCGTGCAATCGGCCGCTAAATCACCGGGTTCGACTATATCTAGCCAGCTTTAAATTTTTCTTCGACATTGTTCCGCGATAAAATTTTACGCGATCGTGCACTTAAACTTTCTACTCGAGTTTGTAAATCTCTCTTCCATCATTAGATGTATTACATTAACAATTTGCAGCGATGCAATGGCAATACCGTGAATTTTTACATCTCTGCGATTTTCAATGTGATCTTGAATGGCACGATATCTTGAAACGATCTTGATTATTACAATCAATTTAATGAATTTAACGAAATAAATAAATAATAATCTTGCCTTAATCTCTCATACCTCGATGAAATATTCTGCGTAGAACCAGAATATATCGAAAAAATATATATTTCCATCGTATTCCCCGATTTTCATATTTTCCTTTTCTTCGATATCCGTCAACAAGAGAATCAATTTCTCTCTTTACATCGAAATCACTACTTCCCTTAATGCACGGGATGGTCACCCGTAATCCGTACGCTTTCATCCCGCGCCTTAAGTCTCGAAAGAGAACCGATTTCCGTAACGATCGATCCCCGATAATAAGCATTCCACGAGCGTTGCGCGAATCCTCGCCGCATTACCGCACATACTTGGCGTAATTGTATCGTCTAGCCGGCCCGATTCGTTATTGCTTTTCGATATATTCGCGACCGTACCCCTCCCCACCCTTCGCCGATCCCTTTTCCGATCGTCTGCGACTCGAACGGTTGTTTGCGCATTACGGACGCAGCGATCATTCTCCATTAAACGTTTGGCGCGCGATACGCGATCGAATCGCTCGATCGACGATTAACACGTCCGAACCCCGTGTAACAACGCGTCTCGTTTCCACCCTCCTCGAGCGCGTCTGTCCGTTCGATCGATCGACTGGCAACCTCGAAACGGAAACGGTGTTGTACCTCGTCTCGCGAATCATCACCTGCTATATAAGCGCGCAGGTGCCAAGGAGACCGTGCCCCTCACCTTGCATCCCCGCCGGCGCAACGGTGGAAACTCGGACAGCCAAATGTTTCTGACGGGCATCCATTATTCATGCGCGGCCGTCGTATTTTCCCCCGTTCCGGGGAAACAAATTCGTTCGTTCACGGAAAAAACACTAACGCGCTTAACGAGCTACCGTTTTGGACCGTTTCTCTTTTAATATTCATAACGATCAGAAGCGTGGAAACTTCGATCGCTCGTTCTTCTCATCTCGTCGTATCTCATCTTTCGATCGCTCGATTTGTAGAATGTACGGAGTGAAAAAGAAATGGAAGAACTTTTCTCGATACGTTTGGAAGATTTAGGATTTTTTTTTTTTTTTTTTTATTATCAATGAAGACATCCAGAGAAAGATTTTCTAAGAATCCTCTTCCCTCGCCTGGTCGAGGTTTATTATATATATTTGTTATTAGAGGAGGGTGGCTTTTTTTTGAGGATGGCGGACTTTCATCTCGAATTTTTCAAGGGAAACCGTAGAATGGAATCGTGTCACGGTGAAGACACCCCGCAGAGATCAGATGGCAGATATCATCGAAGGCGTTATTGCACCGCACTCGGGTAGATATTTATATATATATATATTTCCATGGAATCTGTAGGGTGACTGGACCTCGATTGGGGGCTTGTACCGTATACCGGGGAAAATTAAAGGGGAGCGAGACGGAAAAGTAGCGGGTAGATTTCTTGCCGGTGAAGGGCAAAGACCGCGTTGTTCGCCAGGCCGGAAGTCTAAACTGTTATGAAACAGTTGGAGAGAAAGCTTTTTTATCTCCAACGTCCTCCGTGCATTTCTTTCTGGAAGGTAATCGTTCTTCTTTTCTCTCCCCACCCCTTCCTGAGATATACCGCTTAACTCCTCCTCCTCCCCTTCTTTCGAGCCTTGTACAACTCTCGTAACGCAACTTCGGCTAAGCGCGGCTTTACGCTTAGACACACGGAACCACGGAATATTCCACCGCTCTTCAACAATGATAAACGCATCGTTCGCGACGTCTCGCCGCGTTTCTCGTAACGCGGGATACTTTTCCACGAGTCTCTCAGTGAAAACGTCAGCTCATACGTACACTCTTTCCCTCTAGCGATCAATTTGATCCCGTTAAAAATGACGGAACGCTTTTCAAAGCGTTTTATTTTTATGCGCGGTTTCGAGGCGATCGAAAATTGGGTACGAGGAAAATTTTTTTTCACGCGCTTCACCGGAAAACAAACGCAATTCACCTCGACGTTAAATATATTGACTGAGGGGGGCAGGGAGACACGCGAAAAACACGATACTCCGACACCTGCGCTGCAAAATTACTTTGGCGAAAACGCGGCCATATTCCTAACCATTTTCGAGAAAGACATTTTCCACGAACGCGTATCTCTCGTCCAACCTGTCACTTTTCATGCAGAGCCGAGGACACGAGCCCGGTCTGTTATTACACGGAACAAGCAGTGGTCGTAGCCGGGGCTATAAAAGAATGGAATGACGTTATACCATAACGGTTCGATATTAAACGTCACTCGTATCCCGATATAGGAAATCGGAACTCGACTCGAAGAGTTGCGAGTCCCGTTCTCCTTTGCATGAATAGAGGCGGCGCTATAAGCGTTTTTCGAATCTAAAATAGAAACGGGGAATTTAAAAGTTTGTGAAATGGATGACTATTTGTAGTTGTTCGCGATTTGTTCCGTCAATACGGATAGGCTATGAATATAATACCTCTCAATAATTATTTCCCGTATCTTTCTGTTTCTAAAATTCTCCCTCCCTCGTATCCTCGACGAAATCGTATTAATCGTATTAAAGCATAAAAATAAAGCAACGTTCAAGAAAACGATATCAACGAGCGTCGAAAAATTATAACTTCTCCCCGATCGTTCCATCGATCGACGCAAAGAGGAAACGATTATCAGGCGACAAGGACACGCGGTCGCTTTTCGGCCTTTCGATTTTTTATCGCGCTGTATATTTAAAATTGCAGGTGGCCGCTTGCAGCGGGGGCCACAGCTTGGGCCCGCGTAATAGAGACGCTCGCGGCGATGCTATCCGCGTGCCTCGTTAATTCGGTACTCGATGTTGGTAGGGAGAGAGAGAGAGAGAGAGAGAGCGCATGTGTTCATTCATTCATCCCAATGGATCCCCCCAGAGTCGAGCTGCGGCGAGGATAAAAAAATCACCGGATAATCCGGCCCCGAGAACGTTTATGCGCTGCACGAACCGTGGATATCATCGTCGAACGATGTGGAATATGGGTCAGTTTTGAAAAGCTTTCCTCCCATCGACGCTTCGTCCGATTTTTTTTCTTTTTGCCTTTTTTTCTTTTTTTTTTCCCCCTTTCCTTCTTCGTCTCTTTCCTTTTTACCGCGACTCGCTCTCGCTCTCCGTGACCACAGCCACGTCCACGTTTGTCCATCGTTGCAGGAACGCGTTTTTTCGCATCGAAGAAAAATAGAACTCCGGGTAACCAAACCCTCTTAACCGTGCCGTTTCGATTTTTCATTCTTTCCTTTGTCCCCCGTCACACTGTGTCCCGTTTGATCGAGGCAACAAAGAGAGCGCACAATATGAATTTCTATCGCGTGCCGCGTTTGTCGTGGAAATCAACGCCATATCCCTTTCTTCTTATTAGCCTTTGTTGTTCAAGGTGAGCAAATCGAACGGATATATATATAGACAGAGAAAAGAAAGAAAATGGGTGAAATTAGCGAAGAGGATTTTTATTTTTTAATTGGGCAATATTGCTGGGGGGAAAAGAATGCCGCATCGCACTCTGCACATCCACTCTTCGCGCTCTAATCCCAGCGAAGACAGAAGATATATTTGTCGTCTCAGGCATCGTACCCGACATTAAGCGCGACTTAAACCACCATCAACTGCAACTTCAATCAAATAGATTCACGTGGCATTTACGAGATACACAGGGATATCGTCATCGCGTCGTGGATCACCACGCCCATCCCCGTCCAATTATCGCGAACGGCTCCGTATTATCGGCAAAACGACGGAGGGGAAGGGAGAGAGAGAGAGAGAGAGAGTTTATGGGGAGGCATTTGCATCGGGCGTAAATCTCGAATCATGTCGCGCTCCACGCGGCTCGATGTTCCAAACTGCTGAAGAAATCGTTGTTGGAAAAAAGGACCAGTCTCTATATATTATATATTATTATCAGGTATGAGGATTTAAGCTGATGATTTATCTGAAACTGATCTTTTCCTGAAGCCTAAAGTAATTAACATGCCCATGGTCTATTAGATTTAAGATTTATCTTGATACGCGCGCGTCTTCTTTCCATCCAAGGCACAACTTGAAAATTTCGGTTCTTCGAAAAGAAGAGCCTGTGGACACCTCGAGTCCATCTCGAGTCGAAGCCGATATCGATACGTGAATATTCGATAAGAGCCGCGAGACGGGGAGACGGGGCGTCTCCGTAATTGCGGATTCGTGTCCCAACCCTGGCTAATGTTCCTCGCGGGGGCCCTCGAATATTGCCCTCTCGCGAGCCGAGTCGTGATCTAGAGGGTGATCCAATTACTTTCCAAACAGTGGAAACGTGCCGCGCCTAGGTTCACTCGATCGTCTTTGAGAAACACGACCGACCACCAATACGATCAAGATCGTATAACGAATCCTATCCCCTCGATCCCCTACCAAGAATTCGCGGATAACGAAATTCTCCTTTGGATCGTAGGTAGAAACTTTAATTCGCAGATTTTACCCGATACCCTGACTCGTTGAAACTGTAGGAGATACCTTTTTCTTTCTTTCTTTCTTTCTTTCTTTCTTTCTTTTTTCTCGCTCTTCCTTTTTATTCCCATCCTTTTTCGGTTGAAAGCTTCTCCAGCCCGTTCCAAGATTCTTCCATAGTTTAATTCGAACCGGTCCCCGCCTGAGTGATCCTTTGACGACTGCCTTTATTAAAGAATCGCGAGGCACGGGGCGCTGAAGGCGTTGAAGGTGTTTTCGATGCTGATTTTCGATAGATGGGGCGAACGAACGCATTTACGTTCGGAAGGGTTCAGAAAGTGTTTTCGAGCACCCAGTACGTGGACAGGCGAGAAATAAAGATAGCGCGTGGGTCGGTTTTAGGTTCATTCGTTCGACTCTTCTGTTCGAGAAGCGTTATCTTAACGGATACTCGTATTCGAGTGTGAATATCTGTCCCCCTCCCTCCTCCCCTTCCTCGGCCGGTGAGATTTAAACTTGTTCCCAGCCGTTCCCCTATCGGGCAACATTCGTTGAGTTTCTTTAGGTAAGTACGATAAATAATACCCCTTGAAAACAACGCGTTTTCGATGCTGATCTCACCGTGAAACGTAACGAAATAAAATATCCAACGTTTTGCTTGGCATGCGTGCAAGTTGAACCGAAGGAGAAGAAAAGAAAATGTGAAGGGAAGAAAATGCGAAGGAAAGAAAAGAAGAAGAGATAGGGGCGTTTAATCCAGTTCTTCTGCGACAAAGAGCTAGATGTTAGATACCAATTGTTTTGACGGTTTTCTTTTTTAAACGGTTTTATCGAACCGTTTTGCCTAATAAAAATATCATTTTTGCGTTTCGCGTGCAAAAGCCAAAGGCCGGCCAAGGGCTTTAATTATTTTTGTACCAGACGTGCCGCGTGACAAAGTGAACCGGCTCACGACCGTGCAATTAGGATCGTCGATAGCGCGGTTTTTTAATTTATCAGGGAACGATGAGGCCGATCCACGTTCGCTCCTAGCCGGGCGTCGTTCTTTTCTTCAAAATTCGTGTCGATGCCTCGTGAGATAGAGAGGCACGTTCTCCGTTCCACGGCCACCGTCCCTCGGTCGAGAGAGGATCGAGCTCCGATTAAATTTGACTCGGTGATCCCGATCCCCTTTGTCCCCCTCGAAAATATCACCACCATTTAACTTAATATCCTGATAGAATTTCCGGCGTCGTTGCACACAGATGAATTTTCGACAACTTTCTGTCGTCGTACGACACGTAAACTTGGCGATTAGTAAACAACACAACTGTTTCAATACTCTTCGAAATTTTTGGCTCGAGACGTATAATAAGCAACGAGTTACACCGCGATTTTTCCAAACTTTAAAACGAACTCGATTCTCGTCGCGGATCGAACACTACGCGAGACACAATCGCGTATACAAAGCTCCGCTTCGTACGAAATTTACGAACGAAAGTTTCGCCTCGAACGTGTTTGAGAAATCGAAAAAGTCCGAAATATGAACCGCCGTAGTCAGTACAGTTTGCTCGTATCGAGATGTGCTCTGTTCCGGAATCGCAGGAAAGAGTTTTCGGATCGATGCAATACCCACTTGGACACGATCGTACGTAAGAGACGTAGTTCCTCGTCGAAGTTAAACACTAAATCGAGCGGTCGTCACCGCAGTGATCATTCCTCTTCAATCCACCGATGAATAATCAAATCGCCTTCTCTTGTTTACGTTTCTCGACTGTTCCGTCCTCCGTGTCTCGAGAACCTGTTTCGAAGACGAAGGACGGGAGTACGGGCGGAATTACGCCGTGGCGAATTTCCCTGTTTACGACTTCATAATGGCAACTCAAACAGAGTCGAATGACGTTAGTTTGGACGCAAAGTCGTGTTTATCCGTCCCCTCTCCCCGTCCCCATTTCACGGCCTCTTTGCCTCACTTGCCTCTTTTCCACGGTGGTCCCGACGCGAATGAAATACCACTACAACGCGACACGGTCGCGCGTCCAAAGGATGTCGAGGTATTTTCAATATCCGGGGACGGTCCCTGCGTTTCCGCTTCTGCACCCTCGTACACCCATTCCCTTTTTCCGTCTTCGGGGAAGGCCAAGGGTGATGCGAATCGAGATACTGTCATCATGTTCCATAGAAACGAATTTCGCTCATGTTTCGTCTGTACGACAGAACGGTGTGGTATGGAAGCGTGTGCGAAAGGGGAGGACACTTAATTAACTTAACCGAGATGATTAAATGACAAGTTTTTCCAAGACGTTTAAAAGAATGGCGTTCGTCCTTAATTTCATCATCATTGTATCAAAATAATAATTTTTCAATAACGCGTGTGGAATAAAGGACGTATCGCGTATCCCAAAAGTGCGATAATTCAAGCGAAAGAACCGTAAATTCCGCTTGATCAACACCATCGATACTTGCCCCCATACGAGTTACAGAAACGGAAACTCGAGTACAATAGATTCAACCCTCTCCAAGATTTAACCAAACACGTTTACCTATTCGTTGATAATTTCTCCCCCCTCGTAACCAACGGGAATTTGAATTGAATTTCCAATCGACGCACGATCTTTCTTCCCCGCTCTGATATCTCTCCTCCCACCTCGGTTCCCGCCGGCGGTAGCAGCGGCGGACAATAAATCCCTGCCGCGCGTGTGCCACCGAAATTGCACAATTTCGCGGGTATATATGAGGGGAGAGGGGAGGGCAGCTTGCCGTTCTCCCTCGCTAAAATCGTCGATACTTAGACGCAACATCGCAAAGAGATAAATGCCGTCCGCGCTGATTTTAACTGTACCAGTATCTGTACATTATCGCGCGGCTCATTAGCGAATTGGCCAATCCCACAAAGAGACGGGCGGACGGATTATCTAATTCAATCGTCGTCCAGGCCGCTTAGCCCGCTTCTGCCTACTTGCCGTGAATCGAATCACGAGAGGACGCGGAGGGTGGCGCGCTCCGCTCTGGATAGATAGGGATACGCGGAAAGGCGACGAGTTAAATCGGCTGTTACGCGGCCGGTATTATGACGTCGTCAAATCCATCAAACGGCGGATCAAAGCCGCCATTAAGCCGCCGAGAGAGTGGTCGGAAGGGACCTCGCGGGGATGGCGAATGAAAGCCCCGGGCACCGACAAAAGCCGCGTTGTTCGCTTGCCGAAAAAGCTTCGATTCGTCGTTCGCTCATTTGCGTTTTTCTTTTTTCTCTCCCCTCTTCTCTCTCTCTCTTTCTCTTTCTCTCTTTGTTCGACTCGTTTCAATCCGACACGCGCCTAACGACGATCCGTGCCGCGGGACTAATCGGAGAATTGGCGAACTATTGCGTAAAGAGGTCGGGTATATAACGAGCAGCCTCGTTCATAACGAGCTAATTAAAAGGCCGCGCTAATTGTCCGAACTTGCGCATTCATCACCGCGGTGACTATAACCCGGTGACTGTTTCAAGGATTATCGGTAATATCCACCTCGTCCTTCGGTTTTTCCACACCCCTTCAATAACCTCTTCTATGAAAATTTCCGCCGAGATTAATCTTGTTGAAAATTTACGAGGCTCCTCTTCATTTCCCTAACTTTACATTCGTACGAGTAACGATGACAGGTGTTGATTTTTCTATTATATATCTAGTACAATTTTCCAGGAGTCTATAGTATCGGGATTATCGAGGCTTTAAATATTTATGGAACGCGTTGAAGTCGAAAAGAAATCGAATCTCAAGACCATACGCATTACTACTACTCAATTATCAATTATGTAAAAATAATGTATTCCTATAAACCCTATATAAACGTTCGAAATAAGCTTTCGATTTCGATCGCTCTCGATCGAGATAAGTGTTTGCCACGATCCTTGTCGCTAAGAACGTTCGAGAAAGTAAAATGCCCTTCTCTACTCACGAAGCACACACAACGTGCCGGCAGTGCGACTCGCATAAGCCTGATTTCCGGTCTCGTTACCACGTCGCATGCATACCCGCTTAGAAACGTCGACAGCCAGTGGCGGTTCGCCAGTGTGCGCAATTAGTAATTGTAATAGGTGATTTCCACGAACGCGCGCGGAGTCGGGCGCGGCTGATTACTTATCATTAATATTGCATTTGCGAATTAATTAACGACAAAGCCCGGTGTGGCCGTCTATTGTGACGGTGGCAAGGGGGGTTGGGGAGGAGGCTCGACGGTATTATAGCCCGGTTTCGAGGCTCTCGGTCGTGCAACGCCACTCATCGACGCGCGTCTAAAATCAATCGGGACGGTATTCGATGCTGGCTCGCGCGTGCCGCGACACATGCGTGAAGGCACGTGCGATAACCGATTGCGGCTACCTCTTTCGCGCGCTCCCCATCCCTCGTATATACGCCCGATGCCTCCTGATCAGAAGCATCCTGACGGATAGATACGCGAATTGGCTCCATTTGGCTGGACGACGATCGTCCAAGGTTCCTGATTGCGATCTGTTTTCGAAGCGGGTGTTCGTATCCGATCGTGACGAGAGGGTGCACCGTTTTCGGTAAACCAATAACAGGGATACAGTGATTCGTTGGTCGAGAAGTTTGGAAATTTCTTTGATTCGCGCCTCTCTTGGCGCGTGATGATTCGATGATAATTCAACGTACCAGTTTGTCGGTAGGAAGAGATTTTTAGAAGATGGGATCGGGGAGCGTGGAATCGTATTTACAGTTTCGTTGAACTTGGAAGGAAGGAAGGAGTTTAATTGAATTCGTGGGCTGAGTTGATAGGATTGGGATCCGGTCTAGGTGTCTTTTCGGCCTCGAAAGGAATATTGGATACACAGGTAGAATCGACAATTGAGGGAACAACGACACGGATGGATTTACGACGTTTCGATGTTAATTCATCGATACTTGGATACATACGCGTATCCGAGGGGGATGGAAACCCCCGTATTCACGCATACATTTTGTCCCTGTTCCCTATCCCTTTCCGATCGAGCCAGGATGCCGCAGCTGCACGAGAAACTGGTTGATAGATACGCAAATTAATTCGATTTAGTTAAATGATAATCGGCGGGGATTCCGCGATTCAACGTATCTCGACTCATTTCTCCCCACGTTTCGTCGCGATAACGTAATTGTTTACGCGTATATCATATTCAAAAACCTCTATCTTGTCTTGCCACCAATTTATATTCAATCTCTTGCGTTACGTTTCTTTCAAAATCCCCTCCTCTCCCCAAAAAAAGCAAAACTTCCAAACCTATAAAATAAAATATAACACGATTACGGAAATCAAAACGCCTGAAACGGATCGATCCAAAAAGTTACGGTCGAATCGCGCCTCCAATCCCGGGGACCAGAGTTATCTGGCGATGACAGGCGGTAACACTTGCTCGAGATGACAGCCTTTGATTCCCGTTTACGAAGCCCTGCTGCCTTCGAGCCGGCACGGCATCGCCCTAAAACCTCCGATAAACAACGGACGCCGGGCACTCGATAGGGGCGCGCGACGCCCCTCGTCGTCGGTTCCCTACGAAATCAGTTGACTCTATTGTGCGTACCCTTTGTACCGAAGCAACGAAGGCTTTGAACGTGTCCCGCACACCTTGTGTGTATCCGGTGTGTGCGCCGGACACACGAGGCAGGTGCACGTTGACGCTTTGCGAGTTACCTCGAGCACGCCTCGCCTATCGATTTAATCTCGCCTCCTCCTCGCCTCGTACTTTTATCCCACCGTCACCGCTTCTCCCGGACCGTAAATTTTCGAAAGTCAAAGAGCGCGGGAATCAAAGTACATATATATATGTATGTATATACGTATGTACAGTGGCGAGAGATCGAAGTTGAAATTTAATCAGCCGGTGTGTACACATCGGGGGGAGGGGGGAATGGGGGCCGAGGAGGTCCACTTTGATCATTAGAGACGAGGAATCGAATTTAATTACGGGGCAACGAAATCTTCGACGCGCGATTAATCGTGTTCCAATTAACACGGGTGTCGGCTCGCGTCCGAGACGCGAGATATAAAATTGGCGGAGGAGCAAAAGGCGCCGCGCAACAAAGTCGAGACGATCGTCTTTCTCGAAAGGGGAGGGTTCCGCATAACCGGCCTTAATCGGACACCCGTAGTGATTGCAAACGAGTATTGCAGGCCCGCGTCCATCCACCGGGCCTGGATTTCTTTCGTCCCCGAGGACTCCCATAAATTTCACCGTCCACGTCGCACGAATTAATACCACGCCGGTAGTACGTGGTAAAGAAAAAAAAAAAATGTAATGAGAAATCGTCCGACGAGCCCGTGAAGAATGGCAGCGAAATGGCTATCTCGCCATTCTCGCGTCACTCTAACTGCTTGGTACGCTCCGTCTATTGGCGCTAGACGAAACGGTTTTAAGAGCGTTCACGTATGCGTACGCGCACGTGCATGTGAAGGGGGAGGACGATGTATTTGGATCCGAATATACATGTATATATACCCCCGCCGTTTTATTTATGGAGCTCATCGTAATTGTAAAATAAACTCTCTTTGCGCGGCTACAGGCCAACCCGGTCGGGGTCGGCTCCTCGATCTTCATACCTTCGATAAACGAGCGTATAATCTCGAGGAATCGATTTTCTTAATCGTTCTCCTTCGTTTAGCTTCTTTTTAAACGAACAACGATCAGAGAAATTAACAGGTGAAATTTTGAAAATTATCTGGAGATGATTCATCGCTGACGAATATTTGTCGCGAAGAAGGGGAATCAGAAATATGGATCGAAGGGTAAAAGAAATTGTGAGAATGAGGACGTTGGAATCGTTAGTATTTGACGCGTTACACGAGTCTATGATATTATGTAAAGTTTCAGGCGTCGTCTGAATGAAGGATGCGACGATACGTCGTACATTCCAAACCGGTACAATACTGCAAGATTTACGAGTAATGTAATTCCGGTGTCTCTGTCGCGATTTAACGAGGTAGTGGCTCGTTGAAATGTAAATTACGCCGGATTGAGATTGAGGTCTCGTATCGGAATATAGAAAACTTGTATTTACACGAGGCAGACGATATTGTCTGACCTTTGAAAATATTTAAATTCGATATGATAACGATATTGACGTGTGAACTTCAATCTCTCTTCTCGCGTATCGAGTATTTAAAACACGTTTCAAACTTCGAATCGCGACAAACTTGGTTACAATCGTTGAATAGCGAAAGATAGGAGACTCTCGAGGATCGCATCATTATCGGCCTCCATTCAATATTTGCGTCAATTTCCAACCTCTCGGAATTTAATTCTTCATTCTTACGTCTTTACTAGACGCCTGTTCGCAATTTACTTCCTCCTTTCGTTTGAGTTGGCCGCGGCAAGTTTGGAAGTTTTCCATCTTTAACAGTCGCTGAAGAACGAACGAACGCTGTGTTTACACTCGTTTTGCGCGTGACAGATAACGATACTGTTACCGTTGCGTCGAGGAAATGGCATTTCTTATCTCAATGGTTCGATGTGTATCGGGAGGGCCAAAGGAGAGTTTCCTGACTAGACGTGTGCCACCTACCATCACCTTTTACCATCCCCTTCGCAATCGCTCTCTCACAATTGCGTACAACATGGCGTTTCGAGTCACGCCATTCGAGGAAATTCATGGAGAAAAGGTACTCGAAGATAATAACCAAGAGCGAATTTCGTTAATTAGAGCGCGGTTAATAACGCTTTATCCGGTCTCGTTTCGGTTTCAGGTCACCGACACCGTCCAATTTTTCACCCTCTCGGATCGTTTCACCCTCGCCTCGTTTTATTTCCGATACGATCGAGAGACGTGGCTCGAATTACGTATCCGTGGAATTATAATAGAATCGAGAGTTTCGAAATTGGATGCCTCGTTTCGAAGGCATCCGTTTCTCGATATAAAAATGCTCGACAGTGGTCGGAATGCGAGGAGATTTCCAAGGTACGGAATTATTTCGAGGATCGCCTTTACTCGTGACATCGCCAAATCGATGACTCGCGGCGTAATATTTAATCGATATTCGCGTCAATCACGTGAATCACATTAAGTCTTTCCCACTTTTTTCCCGCGAGGAGGAGACGGCTTGAAAATTTTGAACGGATCGGATCCGTTTTATCATGGCATGGGGGAGGGATAGGATTCAATTTTATAAGCCGTTTGTCATGCGTTTAATACAAACGGCGAGAAATTGTGGGAAAGGGATATGCGAATATTTTGTTCGTTACTTTCACGAGTTTTTACGAGTTCGTTAAGCTGCCAAACCGCCGAGAATTGCATTTGGCAACGACACACAGAAAGGGGAAAAATTTGAAAAAAATTATACGTTTATTCTCATCGAATAAACTATAAATATATATATATATATATATATATATAGGAAGTTTAATTTATCGTTTCGAAACGATATATAAATTCGACAAGAGCGTTAAAGGAGAATTACCTCGGCATAAAAATGTAACGATGATTAGAGGAGGAAAGGTATGCTCATAATTCAAACTGACACCCCGAGAACTGAACATAAGGAAACATATTTGCGCCTTGTCGCGGTTTGGAATCGTGCCTGCGCGCAAACAGGAGGAACATACATCACGGGAAAAATGCACGACAGTGGCGCGTCGTTGAATATAACAACGATAACGTTTCGAATAATGATGAATGCCCGCGCGGAAAGTATGCCAGGAAGAAGATCGATGCGATAATATTGCCTCCCTTTTCGCCATGATTAATAGACGTATCCATGAATCGTCTTATCGGCCTCGAGATATAATTAAACAGCCATTAGGAATCGAACGATACATTTTTTTTTTTCTTTTCCTGAAAACTGACTAAACGTACTCGTAAAAACTCGTGACTAAATTGCCAGAATGGATGGAAACGAATGAATCACGAGGCCTCGAGGGGAAAAAAAAAAGGAAAAATTGCGAAAGAGGAACCGCGTGAAAGAGGTGGGAAAGGGGAAAAAAGGAAGAAGAAGAGGGGAAGGAAGGAAGGAAGGATTCGCGTGTGCGCATGGAAATGAAAAAGAATTGCTAAAGTCTGGTGCGTGTTCAGCGACCGCAAGCCGGTTCTCGGTAACGCGTTTCATGTCGTCGCGAGAAAACGCCTAAAATATGCGAGCGGACGAGGCTTGGGGACTCGACCACGTCCAGCAATTAATTTGCGAGTGTAATTCATAAGTAGGTTGGCGAGATGACGAAAAAAAAAAAAAAAAGAAGGAGGAAGCTATCGTAGCTTCGCTTCGCCTTTTATTCGCTGGTCCAGTCTTTCCGGCTTTTATGGGACGGGAGGAAGGGTTGGGGCGCAATGGAAGGGTTGAGCCAACCGGGGTGAGAATTGACCGTCGTGTTTCTTTTGCGTCTCGAGACGCGTTTTACAAGTATTGGTGTTGTGTTCCGAGAAAAACTTTTGCGGCGTGTAAAACTTTGCCGTTTGCTTGCCGAACATACAAATATTTTTCGTATTTATATTGATTTTTACGCGTGTTCCCTTTTCAAAGTTTCCTCCTTTCCTTTGGGAAAGCGTCGTCGAGACGAGAGCACGAGGAGAGAGAGTATCATCTTGTCGTCGATGATATGCGTAGAAAGAGAATAACAGGGAAAGAATAACAAGGGAGAGATGAACGTGGAGGAGACAAGTTGCGGTGTAGAAAATTGTTTTCTCTGGGATAGAAGAAGAGATAAACGCGATCGGCGAAGGAGGGGAGGAAGGGACGCGTGGATAAATTGCAAGGGTCCGGGAGGAGGAAGTTAATACCTTTACAATCCGCTTGAGAATTTTTGTCTCGGGCAATTTATTAGCGAAATTAGGGAAATTAGCGGCTACCGCAATGCTCCTTTCACGGACAGACTTATATTTCATCCGTTGCCCTCCCCATGCTTCTCCCGCCATTTTCCTTCCCTTTTCTTTAATTTTAATTTCCACGTGTGCCAGCGCCACCGGATTACAAGCCGAATCCCATACAAATTTATAGGGGCAGGACGTTTGTTTTCACACTCCGATTCCGCTTCTCTTGCAAATTATTAACTTTCGCGAATCCTTTGCCGATTGTTCTCCACGAACGTTTGCCTTCTCTCTCTTTTTTTCTCTCTCTCTCTCTGTCGAAATTCGTATTCGAAAACTTTTACCGACGAATTTTTTTACATAAAATCTAAACGGAATATACGGTTAAAAAGGATCTCGTATCTTTGTAACCGTTGTTTACGCGCACGGGAACAAAACGGATAATGCTGTTCCGTACGCGATCCGGTTACGAGATTGTATCAAACTAAATGTCGTATATTTTCTCGCAATAAATGTTTCAAACGTTCGTAGAAAAGCAGGAAGAGGGAGTTTGCCCCGGGTTCGTTTGACAATTAGGACGATTACATAAGCCGCTTCTTAACAGACGCATTTGTATAAACTGCTCGCTAGACGACCTTTTGTCGGATCCCCTTGTCATTATGTTAATACGATTTCCCTCTCTCTCCCTTCTTCCTTTTGCCCTGTTGCTCAGTTTTCGTTTCATTCCTCGTCCTAACCTCGTCGTAAAACTCCGAAGAAAGCGGTGGAACTGACAAACAACAATCCTCCACTACTATTACTACTACTATTACTATTATTATTCGATATTAATAGGCGGCGAAGAATTTGAATTTCGCGTGTCTCGCGTAATCGAATAATTAAATCTCGATTTGTAAGTTCTCGCCACTTTTTCCACGGTCGAGCGGACACGGCGATAGTTTATTTACACGGCAATAGTTTTCAGAGGCGGTACAAGTTCACTGGGTTTCGAAGGGATCCGCAAGACACGCGGTTCCACGAGTTCTCGCGGCCGCGTAATAATAATCCAGCTTGCTCAGCTCGTCGGGAGGGCAAACACTCGGCCGGTAGTCAAAGATTAATCCTTTGGATCCCGATCCGACACGGGGCCACGGGATGTTGGTAAGGCAAATAACTGGATGGGGGCGGCGATGTGTATCGGGAAGAGGCCGAAATAACGACCGTGGCACCGATCGTTCGGCCGTGGCCTCGCGTCACGGGCAAATATTTGCGCGATTATATTTCGAGGTCGAGCCGGATGATGCAGACGAAGAAGAAGCGGCGCGTGTTCCAAATATGTGAAATCCGGTGGGCAACACGGTGGAAAAATTCCGATCACGCCCAGATGAAAGTCGGCGCGGAACGAAACGCGCTCGGGCCAGAATCCGGGCGCATGATTTAATAATTTTCATTCAGCCGCGGTGTTCGATGGCTGGATTAAATATCGCCTCCCTCCCGCCTCCACTCCCCGTTACACTCCAGATCGTGGGATTATTTCGCGTGGCAAGAGCGGGGATCTGCTGCCCGCTGTTTCAAATTCGTACCGGCGATATTTCAACTTCGGTTTGCGTACAATTTATCTCTAACGAGTGGTATTATTCTATTCCGCGTGGATACCGATCCCGATCGATATCCCGCGCTCCTTCAAATTTGTAATTAACCTGCCATGAAATCCATCCAATTGCGACGAATTTTTTCTCGATTTCTAATTTTGAAACAACTATTCTTCCTGTTTTCTTTTTTTTTTTTTTTTGTATCCTTTCCGTAACGATTTTTAACGTTAATATTTCATTTATATCAAACTTTAATAAAACTTCTAATAATTCCATCGGAAAATCCATCGGATGAATCTTGTTTTTTTTTTCTCGCGCGTTAGAAAGAAAAAAACTTTAATATCCATTACCGTTAATATCCATCGCGTTATTTTCATCAACATAATAATAATCGAATGCAAATGATGGGACGACGATGAATATTTTCTACTTTTAATCGTATTTATCAATTTTTTCGCGCGAAGAAAAAAATTGTGTCTCGATGACACGCGAAATCAGCTCGCCATGTTTCGTCCACGCGGTAATCCATAGATTTAGCCGCCGGTCACGCGTTACACCATCAAACGAATCGATTACAAAGCTGGCATTGGAGATCATTTTTTTCACGTGTGCACGCTTAACCAATTCCTCCCAATATTTTGCCAGTCCCGCTCGTCAAAATTTATCCACTTTCCGTTCCCTCTGTCCATTCTTTTACGCTCCCTATGCAACGCGGTTGGTTCCATCTTGGTTGGTTCCAGGCATCGGAAAGGGCGTGTGTAAATAAATAAACGCGCGTGAGAAACCGCAACAGTGGCGGATACACGATGGAAAACGAGAAAACGAGCTGATGGAAATCGTGGTCCAGGTAAAGGAGTTGGCAGACCGTGAACTCTATCGAAACCGGCACACCTTTGTTTTCCACGGAAATGTAGCGCTGCTTGGGAGGAGTGGTTTCATCCAGTGCGGTTCAGACACCGTCCTGTCACGAGTGACGGCCAAATCAAAGAGATTTCACGAGTTTGGCGGAAAGCTCGAGGGGAATCCGTTCCAGCGGAAAACTCTGTCGATTCGTTTTTTGTGAAAGGACTGAGGCAGGCGGCCAGGCTTTTCCCCAAACGATTTTATCACACCACGGGATGGGTGCGAATCGAACTTTAATTGCTTCAAGTTTCGCGACCGTTTAACGCCTGCGTTTTTTTTTCTTTTTCTTTTTTTTTTTTTTTTTTTTTGATCGAGCGATCGGAACGTGCGGATTAAGTGAATGGTAAGGATTAGGAAATGGGGGAAAGCGTCGAAGCGCGGCGCGGCGATCGAGCGAGGTGAAAAATTGTATGATCGGGTTTGAATATTCATCGCGATTGCGAATTTTCTCGTTTTAATTTTTATCTCGATGGAAATTATTAACGCCAACGGAAAAAATGTCAGATATGTGGAAAACATTTAAAAATTTGCGATTGAACGATACGTTTTGTTTCTCTCTCTCTCTCTTTCTCTCTCTCTCTCTTTGAGAGAAAGAATGATTCATTCGAGTGTGTTTAATTCAACGATGAATCTATGTGCTATAAGGATTAAGTATTTTACGATGGATAATATGACGCGTTTATTTTCTTTCGACAAATGTAAAAAAAAGAGTTTTCACGTATTCTTTCACGCGCACGTATCTCTCGCCGTTTTACGACCGTTCCTCCTAATTGTCAAAAAATCGATATACGCTTCTAGGTATACGATACTTCTTTTTTTTTTTTTTACCGCCACGTTGAATAATAATATAAAAATTATTACATACGTCGCGCTACAGCGTTTGATATTCTTTGGCTAATATACATAGCATGGCGGTTTACATGTCGGCGAAAAAGCTTTCAGACAAACGGTTCGTTGTTTCGTTGACGCGTTTCGTTCCCTTCCCTACTTTATTCATCCCTTCTCGAGTGAATTCGCCAAGCGAAAAGCATACGCGGCGGGCTGACAGAGGCTGGCCACAGTCGAAATGGAAATAAAAGTGGAGAAGGGAGGCGCGTCAGCATTGTAGCTGACTCGGTCCAGTCATTGACAAACGGACCACACCGCCGCCACGTTGCATTCTCGCGTTTCACCATATGAGAAACATGGTAACCACCTTTTGCCGGCCTCATGTTATTTCAATACGCGTCGCATCATGGTAATGGAAAAATTTCGGTCGTAAGGACGATGCAGCTGACGCACAGTCGACGCGATAGTTTCAATCTTTTATTTTCTTTTTGATGGGATGTACGTTTTTTTTTTTTTTTGATAAAAGTGTGAAAAAAAGAGATACGTTTTGAAACAACTTGCTACATTCGATATTATAAGAAATTGTAACGATTTTTTGTTTTTCGGAAATTATAAAAGTTTTCGAATGGAGCGTGTAAAATGGACAGATTGCTTTCAGCTCAGTTTGAAGGAACGGCACGATGAATGTTCATCGTTGCTGACTCAAGGAAAGGGAAAAAACATGGCCGAAAAATCTTCCTTTCGCCACCCGGAAATCGTTTGCATTAATTTGAATAGAAATTGCGCCGATGTCTCTCGCCATTGCCGTTTCCTCTCTCGCTTCCTTTCTCCTTTCTTTTCTACTTTTTAAACAAATCACCGCTTCTCGCCGTTATCTTATCCTCGACCTCTTCTCTGTCTTTCAGTTAAAATCAGTAAAAATCAACTCCTCAACCCACTCATCTACTCGCTCGTTCTTAAGACATCATTGTATCATTTTTTTAACTATCATAATAATACCACCAATTAAGAATTACGAACGAATTAATTAACATTCCAATTCAACTTCTCTCCCTTAAATTAAAACTCTCTTATACTCTCTTACAAAATTACATCTTCAAAATTTTCGATGACCTCACTGCGCAAACGACGCAACCAATCCAAGAAAGAAAACCAAAAAAAAAAAAAAAAATAAAAAAAAATAATAAGAACGGAAGAAACGTATCACCGCGGTCGCAGCGGGTGCCGGGGAAGCGTAGGTAAAAAGAATAACGTGCCAGCAGCCAGTCCCGGCCAGAAGTTCATCTGTATTCAAAAGGGTATAATTTTTCGTTGCATCCGAGCGGGCGAAATGAGCCGGACCATTAATTAAGGGGAGGGTCGTCTCAGCCTGCAAGACGAGGAGAGACGGAGCACACTACTGTTGCTGCGGTGGGGGAGGGGGTGGAGTGTATCGGCGGGTGGGGCGCGTCGTAAATAGGAGCGAGTCGTCGGTGGCAGCGGCATATTCCGCTAAATCAAAACCAGCCTCCCCCGTATATATTCCTCGTACGGGAAGGAAGGGGCAAGAAGGGAGCAGGGGTGGTGGTGCACGTTGAGCTCGACGTGAGCGCGTGGGAGGGAGGCGATGATTTAGCCGTAGGGGTGGCCTACGTGGACAGGTGACCCGCAAGTTCCACGCAGACTGTCCTGCGTCCGTCAACCGGGCTTGATTTAGGGTGGGCGAGCCGGTCCAGGTAGAGAGAGAGAGAGAGAGAGAGAGAGAGAGAGAGAGAGAGAGAGAGAGAGAGAGAGCAGCGGATCCGTACACCAGCATCCGTCCTGCATATCTTTTAACCCGCGATATCAGCGACGAGTGACGAGTGGGTCGACGAGTTGACGAAACATCAAATCATTTCTGCAAGGGTTCGATGATTATCGCGCGTGACATTGGACCTGGCTCTGTTTGACAGTCGAGGGTAGTTTCGATCGATCGATGGGGTTGTAATGTGCCGTGGCGTGGGATTATCTATCGTTTGGATGGGTGGAATTCGAGGGGGGGCGGGATGTTGTGTCTAAAAAGTTCTCTTGCAAGCGAGAGAAGTTGCGAGAAGGGTTTCGAGTTTCAAGTTTTCACACAACTTTAAGCTAAAAGAATATTCGTTACGAAACAATGTTGCGACTTGGTCAGTGTTTCGAAGATACCGCGATGAAATTTACAGAGCGTTTTTTTGAAAGAAGAAAGGAAAAGATAGAATTCTAATTAAGCATCTTGATTGAAAAAAGTCTACAGAGCGATCGAGGCTTTTTTTCGCGTACAATTATAAGAAACAGTAATATTATATATAATATTCTTGCAACTTTGGAGGTAAAATTAACGTAAAACTTGTCGTAGAAAAATGTCGTGTCGAAATTTAGTTATTAACTTGTAAGCAAATTAAGTTTACATTAGATGGAAAGCGAGCGAGATCTATGTCAAATTGATTCTGGAGAGGGAGTTTAATGGGAGAATAATTTAAGCGGATAAAGGAGGGTTCGTCAACGGTGAATTCTTGATAAATTAGAGGCTATAGGAATTTTCTAATCTCGGCAAGCGAAAAACGAAGTTGGCGCGATGGCTGTTCCGGTTTATCGAATAATTATCGTATCCGTGATAGCAGGTTTCTCTCTCTCTCTCTCTCTCTTGTTTTCGAAAATTTGATTAAATTCCGTTCGCCCGACCAGCCGCGGGGGGAAATCGTTTCTTGCGAAGGGAAGCATCGTGTTTGCATAAAATATTCTTCCCAGGGGAAAAAGGGGAAGCGAGCGAGACGTGGGATCCACCTCCGGCCTGATTCGGCCACGGAACCGTGATTCACGGTTTTGCGTCCCGACAAGATGTTCTTGCCGCGTCTTTCGCAACCGATCCAAAATTCCAGAAAAACTCGGCAATTCAAATTAATTCTCTCTCCCACGATCATTTCGTTCGTCGAAATCATCTATCATTCTTCTTCTTCTTTTTTTTTTTTTTTCTCCTTCAAATCTTTCTCGAATTTCCTTCTTTCGAATCATCAATTTTTCTCGTCGAAATTCAATAATAAGCTTCGTTGAAAGAAATAAAATAAAGTAAAATAAAATCCTCCTCCTCGGAAAAGAACTCGGAAAATTCGAAGCCGAACGATTCCCGCGAACAAGAGCCGATGTTAATTACCGGCTTGTCGATGAGAGGCTCGCCGTAAGCTTCGCCGAAGGAAATAAAGTGGAGACTGTAAAACCGTCGCCGGAATTCGCGCGTTGCACCAGGCATACCAGCTACGTGGATATTAATTCTGATCGCCCGTTGCAAGTTTCTAGGCGAGGTGAGAGTCGGCGAATGGAGAAAGGCGACGCAGATGGGAAACGAACGAGGGGGAAGAAGACAGAGGAAAAGGAAGATGGCGAGGAAGAGGGGGGAGAGAGAGAGAGAGAGAGAGAGAGAGAGAGAGAGAGAGAGAGAAGGGGTCGTGGAAAAGGGAGAGACGAGTGCATCGTAGCAGGCATTAATGAGCGCTCTAATTAAAACACCGGCTAATGAGAATATATTAGAATGATGTTGCCTGTTCTGCACGCACGCGGGCTCGATGGACCTGGCGTTGCACCCTCACAATCCCGTTGGTGTGTTTCACCTGCCACGTCTAGGCTGGATCGATAGACGGGGCACGGTCTCGATGGCGGAAATCATTCGCCGCGAACGGCGTAATGATCTTTATCGTGTCACTGGTAGTGGCGTATAACGAGGAACACTTGGTTGCCGCGGTGGCGCGACGCGATCAAATGAGAAAACCCGACGCGGAGTGTTAAGTGGAGCGGATTTTGAATGGAACGAGTCGGCCAGATATAATCGTGGAAGTAAACAGTGTTGGAGGTGGTGACAGAGGCGTTGGAGGGGACGTTGGATGACGGTGTGTCGGCGTAAGTAGGTTCACTGGATATTGCCTTTGCCGAGAGAAAAGATCCAAAGGGTGTTGCTCGACTCGTTGTGTTGTCTCGCTCGTGTTCCATCGATATCGTTCCATCGATCGCTCGTTTCTCCGTTATTCTCGAGATATTGATTACGAGATTTCTTTCGAGGTTTGGCACACTTGGCGCACTCTCTTCGAACTTGAGATCTCGAGGATCGAGTGGACCGGATTTTAAATAAAGACGATAACTGCGAGAGTGACTAGAGAAGCGTTATTTCAACGCAAATTTATTTGCGTTCTTTGCCATTCTCTTTGCGATCCTCTTGTCGATTAGTTGATTTTGTTGTCGCAACCTGGTCCGATTACCGCCAATAGTATGGGAGGCATCGCTCGCCTGCATAAACTATAATCTAATATTCGCGTGACCGCGGATCAAGATAATTAGAACACAGTGTAATCGGGGCGCGTGTTCCGGATGGTAAAGTACGCTCGGTACGTGGCGATCATTTTAATGATTTAGGAAGTGGCAGTTAACGACGATTGCCCGGTGTGTTTGCGATAGGGAGGCACGGCCATGCGTGAAAGTACTGGGCGTAAATTACGCTCGGTAACGAGGTCGAGCATTAGGTAACGAGAGAAAATAATAAATCAATCTTATCACGCCTTACTTTTTTCCGCCTTATTTTTCATGTTTCGTGTCATTCCTTGTTCGCTTCGTATGATGAAAAATAAATTAAAAAAAAGAATTCGAATTAATCCATTTGTTTTCTAAATAATTTCATCCTTTCCAGGGGAGGAGGGGAATCTTTTCACAACGAAGTCACGGTGAACACGAAGCTCGATCTCACGGTTTTCTACGAAATACCGGACGATCCAGTGTCCCTGCTGTTCAGCATCCCGTCAATTCCGCCGCGTTTCACCATCGCCATCGCTACGACTCGTAAACAATACAAAGTGCTCGCGGCAAACAAATGTAGCGCCACATTTTACGGTCGACGCTGTTCGTTTTATTGCCATACGGAAAGTCGCTTTATCGAACGAATATTGTTTTTTCCCCCCTTCCTCCCGATCCCCCCCGTCCGCGCCGTGCCCGAGCCCGAGTTTTACCGTCGAGTTTTACCTCCGAGTCGAGACGCGGAGCAATTGTCGGCTATCGGGACATCGAGAAGAAAAAACGTCGCGATCACCTGCAGTTCGAGCCTCGACCATCCGTATTATGCGTGCGTGTCCGTCATGCACGATGTAACTCCATTTATCGCGCCGCGATCTCGAACGCCATCCTCTCGAATCGCCTTTCGGTTCACGCTGGCCACGATAACCCCGTCGCCGATTCCCTTTACAATCTCATTCACCATCTTTCCCTTCGTACGTATATCGTTCGATGGAATGTAAAAAAAAAAAAAAAAAAAAAAAAAAAGAGGTTGTTTTACGAGGCGGACATTGGGCTGCATTCAAAGTTGATGAGGATGATCGTCAAACCCTATCGTCCAACGTCCTCGAAACATAATCGTAAATTTTCCCCAATTACCTACTCTCCACGATCGAATCGATTCTTCCTTCGGTTTATTCCGTCGATCTTCCCCTTCGTTATTGGCGTTGGCCAGCTCCATTTATCCCCTTGGCAAACTTGGTCATTCAGGGATGGATCTCTCCTAAGTAGAAAAGGAATTTAGCGAATGGAAGAGACAGAGAGAGAGAGAGAGTCTTACTGTCTATCGGCCAGTAATCCCAATTACAAGAGACTTGCAACGAACCGAGTCAGAGATCACAGGTGGGGTCCAAGTTTCGGTCTCTTTGAAAGGATCGGCTGTGACTGCCCCTTCATTCCGGCCAGGACGTTTTCTTTCTTTGAACCTACTTTCCTGTCGGATGTATACGCTCTCCAAAGGAGCGGAGTCTCCCCTCTTCTCGTCGTTCGTCTCCAAAGTCGCATCGCCAGTTCCAACTGTTTGCCTCTCTTCTTAAGATCCCGAACAAGGATGGCGGGGATTTAATTAACTAGATATCTGTTTCTCCTCGCTTCTAATCCAATCTAATCGTTATCAAAGATATCTGGATCCGGATAGAACGTTAAATAACACGACGTTGTCTCCAATTTCCAATTCTTTTCCGCCGAAGAAATAAGGGAATCGTTATTCCCGTATCCATTGCCCAATGCTGTTCATCATCGAGCTTCCTCGTTTTTAATATTGAAAACGGTATTCGCGTTTCCAGCAGAATTTCGCCTATGCATAACGGCAGGCGACGTTTACAAAATATTAATAACCACTCCCCTTTATCCCGGGGGCGCATCTCTCGGGCGGCGAATTTAAATATATATAAGTTGGTGGAAAAATAAACTTTGCCCGGTGAGGGAAGAGGAGAAGGAGGAGGAGGAGGAGGAGGAGGAGGAGATGGTTCGCGAAGGAAGTTGCGACCGGTCGGTGGGAAAGTTGACGAGGCGCTCGCCACCTCGTTTCCAGGTATCGATCAACCGGTCGTAAATTTTCAGCGCGCAAACGAAGGAATACGTAACTCTGTATCCGTCTCTCGCGAGGACGAAGTGGCAAGAAGTGCTCGTAAAAGAGAAGCGCGGACGTGTAGTACAAGGGGATAAAAAGCTCCCAATGATGCCATCCGCAACCCCCTTTACGGCTATGCGTTCTGCACGACTCTTCGTTTTCTTTGCTTTTTTTTTTCCTTCTTCCATTTCTCTGTTCTCTGTCCGTTCTCTTCTCTCTTTCGCCGTTTCATTCGCGAGTCATTGCGACACTGTCATCGACTCTCCGAAATCTGATGACTTTTTAAAAGATTGGAGGAGAGTTTCGTCCCCTATTCTTTGGTTTTACGCATTGGTGTTACGCATCTGGACGATTGATGGCGAGGGAAAGAGAGAAGACGAAATAGAATTTACACGTGCGTGTATAATATATTACTCTCCATAAGTCGCTAGGCACTCGATGATTGACCGTATATGCGTATATTTCAAGGGGAAGTGAATTATTGCCCCATTGATAATCGCGTTTGAAGCGCGGTAAATTACGGAATCTTGCGGTATGAATAGGCAGAGGCTTAAGAACAGCGTAGGAGGTTGGCTTGAATTAAGTAATATTCGTCGACTTTGACGAATATTTGATCGCCTGGTCGAAATCGAACGAATTGCGAGTCCCAATGTACAGAGGAGAGGTATATATACCCGCGAATATTATTTCTTGTTTCTGTTTCCGTTTCAATTTTTATTCAAGAAGATCGGTAGATTTGACGAGGCAACAAAGTCTTTAATACGATTCCTTCCAAGTTTCTCCACGGGACGGGACTTCCGACAAGCTTCTTCCGCTAACTTGTTTCGCCAAACTCGCCCTCCTCCTCGTACCCGCATTGTTTCCCGAGCTATGACCTCCGCCAAACTTTGATTCGCTCATCGACAATGCTCGGAACGACAAACCAATAGCCGCGCCATGATCGATTCAACGGTTACATTGTGCTCCGACCTCTGTTTGGAGTTTGCTGGTCAATCATGCGGAACAACCGTCACTGTCTGTATCGATGGATAAGATGTCTTGTTTTCGCGCGGGAAGCCTCAGACGAAGGGTCAGGGCGCGGGATTCGATTCGTCGTCGAAGCTTCTTTTCGTTTTCTATCTCTCGAACGGTGGACGTTCGAGGCCCTCTCCAAAAAAAAAAGAAAGAAATTTGGAAGAGAGAGGGGAACGAACTAACGAATTCAAAGAGCTTCGTGTGCCGCGTGTTTTTATCATGGATCTTCGATGTGCAACGGCGAGAGAGAAAGAGAGAAAGAGAGAGAGAGAAAGGGAAAGGGAGAAGCACGCGAGGATCTGTGAACCGGAAGCACACCAATGCACCTTCCTACACCTTTCGCTTCCTCTTGTAGCCTTGTAGCAGGAAATTACCGGCGAGGTAACTTTTGATACGTTTCGAACGATGGCAAAGGGAGTTTGCTTGATCTCCACGCTTTTTTTCTTCCCTTTCTTTTTCTTCTCTCTTTTTTCTTTTTTTTCGCCCGTGACCGCGTGATTCGGTCGCGTTAATCGATTGACCCCGTTACGAAGCGAATAATAAACTCGAATCAGCGTGCGAAAATGCTTAATTCATCAACTTTGAGTTTCTTTTTAACACTCGTCTTTCTACGTTCCCTCCGATACTTTTTGAAGCTTTTTAATGCATTCACTTTGATCGTAAATTAGGCGAGGTTGTTTTCTTTTTCCTCTCTTTCTCTCTTTTGGGAGGGAAATTTCGTGGAATCGTAGATGGTTAAAAGGGTGGATAGTAGAGCCGTTTCGAAATCATCACCTTAGAAAATAACCAGTTGACACGTATGTTAACGCATCGATGTGTCGATACTAATTATTTGCAGATAAAACTCATTACTCAATCGTGATTAATGATGTATTAAGACCGCTACGATTCGATTGGTCGTATAAGTAGAAATGATCGAGGTATCGAAGAGATCGTTGGTTGTAGCTCGACGAAAAATTACCAAGTCAACAAGTTTGCTCGTCGAAAGAAACTCTCCATGATTTTTCCCACTTTTTCTAACGATTTTAGGATCACGCGGAAAAACGATTTCACGATTTCTGGATTAAATATGCTCTCCTGGTGACAATACGTGATTACGTTGCACGTTAGAGTCGAACAACAATCGGTCGGTGACGTTGAAGTGAGAGACAAGAGTAATACCTTGTGTCCCGTAATCCCTGAACAAACTGAGGCGATAATTTTAAATCAAACGCCAGAACCGCGAGAATAATTTATCGCCGGTTGCGGCGTACGCTAATCAGCCTCTGCCTTCCCCTTTTCCACTCTCTTGTTGTTAAAGCGTTGAGCTCGCCCCATGTAAATGAGAATCTGGACGTTTTCTTTAAACGTTTTTGGCGCGAATTTCATTAACGCGACCTAACATTCCCAAGCTTCGTAAAAATTACTGCCGCTCGTTTCAATAAACTAATTTCTACGTAGCGTAAGGAATTTCTCCATTAGCAAAAAATATATCTTTGCGCGATAAACAAATTATATCGAATGTTACGTCACTCGAAGAAGATCATTCGAAATTCGATTCGGTTTTAATTCTAGAAATCGGAGAAAGATTTCAATTTTTTTAAAAATACGCTAAATGCTGTGAAAAGAAAAAAAAAAAAAAGAAAATAATATCGACTATTATACTACTAAAAGGCGTAGCTATAGAGAATGACTCCAACCATTCTTCCTTCTCGATGATCTCGAAAGGAATGCAGGATCGACGTTGTTCGAGGCAGAAAGGGAAATTGGTCGGGGGTTTGGAAAAATATTTCCACGGTAAACTTAATCGATCGACGATAAATGGCACGCGGCGATGGACGTTTCGAGAGTAAGCGACCAGGTCCACCTGCACGGCTAACGGTTCAGGAGAACTCCCATAATGCCGGCCGATAAATATTTACCTTCAGCTTTACGTCGGAAGTGCGTCGTCTCTGTGTGTGTGTGTCGATTGTACGAGGATGCGTCAAGTCGGCCCTCCCTCCTCCCCGCTAAGAAAACCTCCTCCCGCCGCGCCGCGAGGATTGTTGAAAGGGTGGCGTGGAAAACCGGGAAAGTCTGTTCCGCGACGTGGTAATTGTTTTCGTAGCTAATTGTTTAAAAGCTTGGCAAACCCGCGAGGAATTACGCGGCGGCAACGACGGAGACAATCCCCGAGTCAATATTGAATTATGAATTTATTAGCTCCCTGTCTCCGGCCTTCTCTAGTCGATAGGGGATGAGAGAGGGATGGTGGGTCGAAGGTCCTCCTTTTCACCGAGCCAACTCCACGTGGAGACGTGGAGGATGGAGACGAGAGGTGGGGGAGAGAGGAGGGTGGAAACGTGAAGGACTTCCTGCATTCTCCACGGGATCCTCATCGTGTGTAGACTGTAATTTTATCGAACCAACACTCGCTACGTTTTCGTCGATTGGTTAAATCGTCTCCTTCCTCCCCCATCTTCTCTCCCCTTCTCTTCCTTTTTTTCTTTTTTTTTTTTTTTTTTTGCCTTTCTTCGTCGCCACCTCGACCTGCCCCCCTCCTTCCACTCTTTCCTTCTTTCCGGCGATAAACCCTCCAGTGCTTTCCTTCCTTAAGTTCAAAGCCCCCATATCGAGCGCATCCTCTCTCGTATCCAACTTCACGGAAAGCACCTTTTTCTCCCCCCCCCCTTCCTTTTCTACCGTTGTTTTCCTCCTTTCGCCTCCGGTATGCGCGGCTCATTCGTTTGTCAGCATACATCGCCGGTAATCTCCGTCCGCGAAGGAATTCGAAATTTCGTTGATTACACGCTTCGTTTCTTCCTCTTTCCCTCTTCTTCTACGGGAAGAGGGGAGGAATGTTTCTCGTCGTTTGTCTTTTCCACTTACACTCGTCTCGTAACGAAGATAAGATCTTATCTTCCGCCTATACCGTTCAATTGCTTTTCGATTTATACAATCGAGGAGATATCTCTCCTTTTTAGTATCTACAATTTTTCTTCTCTCCTTCCTCTTTCCTTTCCCCCTCCTCCCTTCTCTTTTTATTTCTTTAATCAGAGGTGGTAATATACAAGGGAGTTTCGTTTTGCAACGGTTAACGCCTCGAAATTCCGTCTTCCATCACGGAAGAACGCCTGCAATTTTTCCGATCGGGGGAAAAAGCAGGCGAAGACAGAGAACCGAAACCATTCGGTCGTCGATCGGGTCGAAAGGGATGGGTGGAAACGAATCTCCATTTTTATTTGCATCGGACGATTTGCGATTCGATTTAAGCCCCCTCGAACGCTGCCTCGGCCTTCGTACATTCGCATTTATTTCCCCGGGTGAATCGAATTATCGGCCAACTCGTCAAATTTGGGTCATCGCGTATGGAACATCGATCCAACGATCGCGCGAAACTTACAATGTCTGGCCTTCGAGTGAAAATCATTCGTTCACCTCCATCGTTCTCCAATCTTTGGAGAGATTCTTTTCAATGTAATCACCAATTGTAAGATTTTCCTCTTTTTCTTTTATCTTTCGCATTCGTTCGATCGGGAGCGGAATTCGAGGGATTTCAAGATCGTTGATCGATTCGATCAAGATGTCCACGATGTCGATTAGGATACAACGAGCCATATCAAATTACCTATAAACCGTAGGAACGTTGTGACGGAAAGGGATAAGTGTGATCGTTGGAAGGAGCGAGGGAGACGCGGAGTAGATAGACAGGAGTGGAACGATGAAGACAGACCGTGACGAATGGATAGGATAGGAGATCCCCGTACCATTATGTAAATTTCATTAGAGCTTTTGTGCGGGGACTGGTTCGACGCACGGTGTCGCCTTATTAGCTTCTTCTTTTTTCTTTTTTTTTTTTTCCTCGATCAGTTTACCAATCATCCCCATCGAGAGGATGAGGATGTATCGCGGTGAAAGAAAAAGCGGATCGAGTTTTTCGGGGGAGGAGGATTCGCGATCAGGCCAAGAAGTTGCTTAACGAAGAGTGGCACGGTTTCAGGAGCCAAGATCTCGTTTTTAACGATCTCCTCCCTGAGATCGATTACAGGAGAGAAACATTTTTCCTTCGTTTTGCGGAAAGCAACGCTCCTTGAGCGAAGCTTATGCAGGCTAAATTACGATCTTCGTTTCCACTTTATCCGTCAACTTTCTTTCCTTCTTTTTTCTTTCTTCGAAATTACACCATCGACCATACACCGTCCACTTTGCCACTGTTCGCCAAGTGGCCGTATCCCGTTTACACGGGGCGATGTAATATTTAGAGGAACGGAGAGGTGAACGAAATGATAGGGCGGTTTATTTATTCCGAGATATTGAGTTTTTAACGAGATTCCCGCGCGTCTGAAAACTTTACTACGAAACGGCAGCGGGATGCTGGAGCGTACGCCCGAGGCTCTGCGATATCTTGGCGCCGGCCACTGAAAACGCGAGCATCGAGATTAGGTCGGAAGGAAAATCTAGGCGCGAGCTCTCCTTCTCTCCGTTCCCCTCCCCGCGGGGTCCCTGCATAACGGTAAACCGAGCGGAATCTTTGTCCGCCGTCCCGTGGGATAAGACTACTCCGTGGTAAAGGCGGAGCAGCGCAGGGGCCTTTCTGTTGACCCCGCAAATACCGATTCTCCCGCGGGATCAGCTTGTCAGGCTTATGGTTTTGCGGACATATCGACTCGCCGAGATGTCTGCCGATAATAAATGCGTTACCCTGCCTCTCACCACGATATTTCCCTCGGCTCGATACATTGTCATGTAGATTATTTTATACGAGATCCGTTCGAAAGTGGCGTTCACTTGTATCCGTATTCGCAGAGGAGAGTTCACATTCTTGAAAAATTTTCTTTTAACGAGTCCACTCTTCCACGATTTTTAACGTTGATCGTCCGATTCAAAATTTCGATATTAAAATCACCGGGATGAGAAAGTGTAATACTATATATTACACACGGATGATGAAAATCGAGGTGGTTGAAAAATAATTGTAACTACTGTAATTTTCTATCTAAATACAAAGAGCCAATTATTAATTCTTGCTAAAACACTTGTACATTTTTTGATCGACAATTTTTGTCTGGCTATAATCTAATTGATCCGAAAGGAACGGAATCGTTCTAGCATTTCCTTACGACGTTTGTGAAAAAGAAAGAAGAAAGGGGAAGAAAATGGGAAGGGACGCTCTCCCAAAGTGACGGTTAATATTTTCCCATTGGGCGAAAGTTTACCAACATCGTTAACGCTCGGATGCCAGCTGCAGGCTCGCGATATTTCAAGGCGGAATCATACATTTTGCGCCACCGTGCGCCAAGTTCGGCGATGCCCTCGGTGGAATAAGGTCCACGACGACCACCGGCGCGTATGAATAAATTCATGGTGGAGGAGTTTGGCTGGCAGGCCGTGGTCGGTTGCAGGGCAACGGTCACGAGAACGTCGGACTAATCCAAAACAATGGAACGAGCGAATTAATCTTTCGCGTTCTCTGATCCACAATAATAAGCCAACTACGTTACGTGACGATTACGTATATTGCGTATAACTTTGATCTAACCAAAAATCTGGTAAATATCGAAGAATATCCTTCCTCGAATCGAGGGAGTTTCTATTTTCTTCCGAAATAAAGTTCGAAAAATAGTTCAAAAAGAGGGGGGAAAGAAAGAAATGGAACGGATAAATTGGAATATTATTTGTGAATCCGTCCCGTGTTTAGAGAGAAAAATAATTAAACTGATTGCCTTCAATGAACCAATAACTCGAATGTTGTTTCAGATATTTCGAACCTCGCGTATTTGAAGAGAAAAATTGAACTGGCTGCCTTCTCCTTCCTCGGTGGAATTCTATTCTTCCGTCGAACGATGTAACTGGAAATTGTTTGGAATGTACTTGTTTATTTCGGTGTTGCAACGTTAGAGATTGTTTCGTTTTGCCTCGTTCTCGTACCTGTTTCCTGTTTTTCAGCTCCTGTTTACCAGCGTTCGCGGAATTATTTTACGCCAAGCTTTTATAGACGTTGTTGTATCGGGTAAGGGTGAGGGAGGAGAGAGAGAGGGAGGGAGGGAGTGTCTGTGGCTCTAATTGTTTCGAAACAGAGCACTCGAGAACGCGAGATACTCTTTAATTGCGTACGTCGAATCCCCGGGTAGCCATAGTGAATACCTATCCCTCTGTACTTAGGGAAGTCCGCCCTTGAAGCCCTTTTTAACACTTTTGCGATTTCCAACGTATTGAAACACGGAGTGGCGGGGCTGGTGATTATCGATAGACTTCCCTCTCATATTTTCCGTCCTCTATCATCGAAGACACTTTAATTATGCGCCGTGGCCCGCCCCTGCTGAAACCCCTGGTGAAAAGGGAACATTTTTCCTAGCTTTCGTAACTTCGTTTACGTACTTCATATATATATATATATATTTTTTTTCAACAACTTCGTCGAACAATCGATTCGACAAACGATCTTCTGCTCTCTGAAAATCTCTCGTAATCCCGGAGAAATATAATTTTTTCCTCCAACAATTAAACGATTATATCAAAGTAAAACAAACAATAGTGGTCTCAAGAAAATCTTTCCACGATTGATTAAAAATTTTGCAAAAAGTTTTGCGATCCGCCAATAACGTTTCCTTTTCTTCCGACGCTAAATTCGTCCCACGTTCGATCGATTTTAAACCATCTATTTCTCGATTCGATTCTCTCGATAAAGTTGTTCGACTAGGAATACGTTTGCATGAGCTATTCACAGCTATACGTTCCATCATAGATATATATATATATATATATACGAGCTCGTATATTATTTTGTGAAGGGGCGAAGAGACGGCTTATAAACCGCACAACGGAATCGAAATAACTTCCCCTCCCCTCCCGAAGGAGTCACAGGGCAGGACGATAAGATGTAATAAAGTTTATACTGGAAGCTGCAATTTCGACGGAAGTAATACGGCTAAAAGCGCGCCGTATAGCACACCGTATCGCTGTAAACCCCGCACGGGGGAGCTCTGAAGATGAAAGAGGATCTTAACCATCGCCAACAACGAGCACGGCCGTATACACACGTGGAATTCTCGCGGATCGTACGTTCTGCCCTGCTGAACCGGGAGAACGTTTCGCAATTTACCGCGAAACGGGATACAACGGATCGAGAACGATTACGTTTCCACGTAGGGGAGGAGGGAGGGGGAGAAAAAAAAAATTCGAAAATTCGGTTAGACGTCTCGTAAACTCGTGTTTGTATTGCCGCCATAGCGTTTACTGCTGCAACCGAATTTGATATTTGCTATCCTATACGTTGGCGATTCGATGTGTTCGAGAAATTGATTTTATGGATGGTGTTTTCTTTTTTTCATTTTTTTTTTTTTGCTTCTTTTTTTTTTAGATATCATATATTTCCGTGAAATACGCGAATTGGCGAGAAAATAACTTGTAAATGTATACTCGAAACTTGAACAATTAAAGCGGCTGCGATAACAAATTAAGAATCCTCTTAATTTTTGCCTTCTATTCGTAGAATTACGTTAGAAATTACGTTTCATTGAAATTTGTAATCCCTTTTTTATAAATTTTACATGAGAATGAAGCGATTCTTGTCGGGTGAAAAATCTAAAATCGAATTAAAATCAATTCCTTCGACAAATGGAAAAATTGATTTGATGTCAATTTCTTGATTACAAGTATGGAACTCGGTCGAAATTTTAACTTTCGCCTCCAGGCGAAATAAAACATGCGAGCTTATCGTTTAAATGCTTGTCGCGATCTTTCTGCTCGCCTCGTCCATGTATTCCTAACGAAACTCGAGGTGGACCGTTCTTATCTCGGTCAGAAATCGTGTCATTTAGAGCGACTACGTCGATCTGTGAGGAAACTAGGTAGATGATGGCCAAGCTTTGTTGACTGACTTCCTGCTGATAGGGAGGAGAGAAACGACCTCGCTCTTGATTAGGAGTTCGACCGATTCGTCTGGTGAAATCATCTCGTTCAGGAATCCAGGAAATTTGTCCTCTCGCTCCCTCCCACTCTTTGTTTCACCAAATATTTTATTTAAAATATTATACTTTTTTTTTTTTTTTTTGATATAATGTAAAATATTTTACATTCAAGACGGTTTAAATCTAATGCCACAGGAGGTATGCGCCGCATTATAATTTCGCGTAATACCCTTTTGCGAGTACACGTGCGATCGGTTGGGATTGGTGGCGCGGCAATTGGAAGCGACGAGAATCGATCGTTGCCCCATTAAAATGAACGGGCACGCAAGAAACGTTAAATTCAATTTCCGTCGGAAAAAGTGGTATTTGCCGGGATCTGCAATCCAATACTCTTCGAATAAATAATATCGCACGCGTGTCTCGCCCGTTTCCGCGCTTTCACCTTCTCGAAATATCGTTATTTCGTTGATACAGCTTTCTTTGTGGCGATAATTACATTTCGTCGCGTCGAAGAAAATTTATCGAAGGAAATCGGATGGCGAAAAAGAGGAAATTCTCGTAAATTTTTATCTCGATCGATGCGTCGATCGATTTCCTCAATTTTCTTTTTTTCTTTTTTCTTTTTTTTTTTTTTTTTTTTTGGTAAAATTCTCCTCACAGTACAGAGAAGTTAATTTTTCTCTGGCACGGAATCGAATTAAGGTTGGCCCGACTTTGCTCGCGTCCTGTACACCGGTCCTATAAAAAAAAAAAAAACGAAATCGATTGAATTTCAAATCACGAGCCGGGGCCCACGTTGTATCCCGCTCGTTTGATCCGATATTAAAAAATATCCTCGGTTACTCGAATGTAGATCATCGTGCAATAATTGTTTCGGCCGCGTCCCGTGACGAAGCGAGCCGAAAAAAAATGATCGATCTGTCCTGCCTGACGAACTGTTATCGATTTGTATGCATGTAACAACAGCAAAATTTTCATTAAATTTTTCCCTCGTAAATCCTCAGCCAAAAATTCCGTTTCGAGAGTGAATCGTCGCACAGATTATGGTATTGCTCAAATGTTCGATAACATTTGAAATTATATTCAAGTGATGATATTCCTGCAATGTTTCACCGTATTTAGCTATTATTCTATTATCGTATCTTTCTTTTCGTTCGCGAATTACAAAATTGGACAATTACGAGAGAGTAGAATTGGAAAGAAAAAAAAAAAAGGAAAGAAAAAAAATATATACGTACTCGGGGATAAAAAAAAAAACGAAGATATTTTAAACGAGCGCATAAATCGCATCAACGGTAATAAAAAGGAAGAAAATATCACGGTGGATAAATACGGAGGGAGCGGCATGTTACCGCGATAAAAATTGTTAAACGAAACAAATGGATACCGTTTCACGGTTGGTCGTTAGCAAATTTCGCGGGATTGTTAAACGTTCGATCCGTGTACTTCGCGAATAATACTACGCCTTTTTTCTTTTTTTTTTTTTTTCTACGCGAAGAATTTAAAATGCAACAAATACGTTTCCTTCCTTCCTATTGCGTTTTTATTACGGCATCGTTTTTTTGTAAAACGTTAATTGCTTATACGTTCTATCGATACTTTGTACTCGTAGCGTGAGACTAAAGCTTCCTCGCACGGATTTTTTGGCAAGTGGATTTCAATTGAGATCGAATGAAAATCTCGACGTCGAATCTCACCGTGCTTGAACTTATTCGATTGGTACTCGTTTCTACGAATTCCCCTCCCCCCCCTCCCTTAAAACTTGATCCCAAGAGTCGAGAATGGAAATTTCGGGAAGAGGGCGGGGCTGATAATAAAAATCAACTGGAATCGCACGAAATCCTTAAGAGACGGTCTCTTGATTCCTATCGGTATCCTCGTTCGTTCACCCTCGGCGAGAAGAAGAAATTGGAGGACGGAGGGAGAAGAAGATTTCCTCTCTTCGAGTAAACGTTCCAAGCTAATGCGGCAATGAATTCGTATTTGTCCAGGACGTTGGTGTCTGCAAGTGAAAAGGAAGAATGAAAAAGAGAGAGCAAGAGAGAGAAAGAGAGAGAGTGAGCCGAGGGGGGAAAGGGGCGGGTTGCCGGGGAAAATTCACGTGTAAACGAGGCGTGTATCGCTAACTCGCTTAATTTTATCCAGAGGAGAACGAAAGCCCGTGGCTCGTCAACGAATGTTTCCAGACGCGAGTACATATACGTATATGTGTATATATATAAATATATATATATTTTCACGTCACCAAGAATTTTAATTTCGATTCAACCGCTTTTTAGTGAAATTTTATAAAATCATCCCCGAGAATAACGAGAACGTGTTTACCTGAAATAATAACAACCTACTTTAATAAAATTTCATTAAATCTTATCAAATTTTAAATTATGTACTTTTTCGTGGTATCAAAATTACCGCGATACTCATTTCTAGCGGAATCAATTGCCACGTATTTTTTAATAGCTCGAAGAGCGCGAGCGGCAACGTTGTCCTTTCTGTTCACCCTTCGTCACGCTCGAGGCATCCCGTGTAGAAAACACTTATCACGACGTTTTTCTCGTCAAACCGGTTGCAAAATGTTTGCGGACCGACATGCTTGCAACATTGATACTCGTCGAAACGAGTATCCGGGATAAATTGCATTATAAATTCGTCATAAATTCTCTCGTTAATTATTAAGTATGTTTAAATGATCGAATTTTTTTTTCATTTTATGTTGCAGGTAAGTACCCGAGTTATCTGGAATATCAGCTGAGAAAGGAGGCTATCTACGTCTGGCGACACACGATTCTACTCACGGTAAAGATTTACCCGTAATAATAATATCGAACTGGATCATCGATCTTCTTTCACTCTCTCATTAATGAGACGATTAATCTTTTACCGTCCAAAATACAAACGAAACGAACTCTCATCCCGATTAAGTTATTAGAGGACAAAGTGGCGCCATATCTCGAAAGCAGCCGCGCGAGAGGAGATTTTTCTTTGAATTTCCCGCGTTTCGACCTGTTCACCGCAGGCCACCGGCAGACACATTAATTTCACCTTCTTCCTCGTTACCCCTCGTTCTGATCCACCAGCTACCGAGCTCGAGTGCTCGGGGACCCGGCGAAATTTATACGGAAATAAAGCGTCGAATAAATTGCGCACTTAATTGTGATTCTAAAGCTCTGACCCTCCCCGCTACACCCACGCGTGATACATTTTTAATATAGGGGAGGGGGCATTAATCTTACATTAGCCGGTTACGCGTAAAAATGGAACGACTCGGTGGTGTTTCTTAGATCCAAAATTATGCGACACGTAACGATGATCCTTTGTCCCGAAGGATTATTTCACCCTCGTTCCTCGTCTTATGGAAAAAGAAAAATTGGAAATTCTTATTAGGATTGGTGTTCGAAGCTATTCGTTTTAATTTTCACTCTGAACACTCGAGAGTAATCTTATTCATACGTTTTCTTGTTTCAATTCAGTTCGTAGTGTCGTGTATTCTCAAGTGGATAAATTTGGATATTTGAAATGCAATAGTACGTGGAGCAATGATCAAAAGTAACACGTGTTTTCCAATTTGGTCGTACACTAAATTTTGCACACCTCCTATGTAGGAGGACAAATGCGACAGGAATGAACGGCTGGAAGAGACAGACTATTTGTCAAATAAACGATACATCAATATCGTTTCGTTGCATCGATTCCAATCAAACTTATACGTGAATATTTCATATTGTATTTCCGTACAATACACAGTCGTATAAAATCGACGTTTTAATTTTTGCTAGAATTTAAATCAGTATCACTCCTCTGCCAAAATTAAATAGATACGCGTATACTTCTTATATCATAGATATCGTTTTAACTTCCTGTTCCCACGAATTTGCGTTAATTCGACTTGAATCCTTTCTTCTTCCGTTTTCTTTTTTTTCCTCGTCAAAACACGATCATACGATGATTTCGTACAGCAATCGAAACGGTAATCACGCAGTTCTGACAGTGCACTCTAATTACGATTCGGACACGGAATTCGTTGCGTCGAGATCGGGTCATGCTTCGTCGAACTTTATTAAATGTCCACGCTTTTACCATTTTGCGAGGTCTGCGTTTTTTCTTTTCTCTTTTTTCTTTTTTTTTTTTTTTTTTTTTTTTTTTTTTTTTTTTTTTTATTTTCAATTTGCCACCCACGCTCGAGATTTAATCACCGTTCCCGGATCGGATGTGTACGCGTAAAATATCGAGCTTGGAGAATCGTGGCCCGCACACCGGCCGAGAAACTCCATTGTAAATTCTCCCGGTGTTCCTTGCTTTCTCTATAAATGCCCTCGTTAAGCCTCCTTTGTTTCCTCGCCGGACAATGAGAACGGTAATCCCGCTTTCTAATTAACTTTTTGGTGGCCGGTATTTATTGGACAATTTGCGAAAACGCACGAGCCAAGATCGCGGAAAGGTGATTTCCTGTGAGACAAGAGATAAGAGAGCTCGTGCACAATTATTAACGAAGATACCGCGATATTCGTTTTCTTCGACGTTCACAAATAATTTAAATATCATCGTTTGCATACGGGGATATTTTTGCGGATATTTTTCATTTATGGGTAATAAGGTGTTCCAAGTATTGAGGTATTAATTATTTGAAAAAAAAAAAAAAGATCCCACATTTATCATTATCTCCAAAGTTCAGCAGGAAGTAGAAATTCAATTTCAATTTAATAAATCTCGCTAGAGAGAAAGATTAATGGTTGATGTTCAGTTTGTTACACTTCATACATACATATTCTACAATATTCATCTGTCAAGGGATATAAATTTTTAATGCCACCTGTTTTAAAAAACTCGAATACTCGAATAGTGATAATCCAAACGAGAAACGAGTCATTCCTCTCGTATCGATACACGTACAAGCTTCCTCCTCCTAACGCGTTAATGTTCAATAGAAGAAACGTGAGGAATAATAAGCTTGCTACCCAAGGAAGAAGCGTGGATAAATATGTATGCCTGCCGGTTTTTGGGGGAGGGTAGGGATCGAACAAGAGTAGAAAGTAAAAGCGACGGGCTGCCAGTAGATAAAGGGCGGCCGAGAAGTAAGAATTCGATTATCTCGGCGGATGCTCGAACTTCTCTCGGATTTCCTGGCGCGGATAATGGAGCACTCTTTGAAGAAAGCTTTCGCGCGCTCGGATGAGATACCCCTCTCTTGTTTTCCTCCTCTTCCACCATTTCCCTTTTCTCCTCGACGCGCACCGCTGCCTTTCCGCGTGTACCCGCCCGCCTCTCTCGACCGGGAATTCAAAGCCTCGCGAGAAAGGGAGGAAGGGAGAGAAGAGAGAAGGAGAGGGACAATCAAGGACGGGGGAGGGGGGTGGAAGTGAGCAGAGAAGAGACGGCAAAAGGGAACGAACACAATACCGGGAATTTCGGCGGACCAAGCGATGTCGAGGGGAGGAAACGGCCGCGCCACTAAACATCGGATAAAAGAGACCGAAATTTCGAGTCGATGGATCTGATTTTACGCGCTCCCTCTTGACTTTTCCCGATTTTAAATTCGCCTTCGCTCATTCCAAAGCCAAAGTTTCGTGAATTGAATCAGAGAGAGATCCAACTTTCTTTCATCCACCGGTCGATCATCGAGATTCATCGTCGATGGAAAATCGACGAGGGGATGAGGTCAATCCTTTCTCCCTTTTTTCCCCCTCTTTTTATCGCGAACATCGAATCGCAACGAACAGAATCATCGTGGTTGACAATTCAATCGAACGAACGGTTAACCGGTGGCGGATATAATACGCAATTTCATACACGTCCGTCAACCGATTTGTTTCCCGGTTTTTCGCGCGCGGCTTCTTGCAGAAAACTTCTACTTCTACCCGGGGAACGGTACGCATACGAGAACAGAGGGGGCCGGTTTTTTCGTCCCTGCGGCCTCGCGGAGTCCTGGCCAACGCTCATCCATCATTTCGGTGGCTTTTTTTGTCACCGTTCGGCAGACTGATGGAGGAAGTCTTAATCCATATCTGGTGAGAGTGGGGTATCATCATTCGTCGGAGAGAATGTTTTGCGGCGTACAGTGTCTCCGGCTTTTTCTTCCCCCTCCCCTCCTTCCCTCCCCCCTCTAGGCTGCATTTTCGGGCTACCGGCCTCGATGCCCGTGTTAGGCGCAGGAGGGCGAGCATAATAGAGCCTCGGCCGCCGATTAATTAATCTCGCTCGGACGAGGGCGAGGAGAGAGGACGAAAGAGATAGATAGATAGAGAGAGAGAGAGAGAGAGATGGGGAAACACGCGGAACAGGGGATATAATTAATGGAGGAAACTTGGTTTTGTCGTAATTAAACGAGCAAAAAGTAGCTTCGATTAATCTCGAATGGAAAGCTCCTGTATCATTCGTATAATCGTTATCGAGGGAACGTAGTAGCAAGTCCCTTATTGCACGTTCGTTCCAATGGCGAATGAAGATTCCTCCCTTCTTTTTTTTTTTTTTTTTCCATTTCTTCTGAAAATCTGCGATGCAATTTCGCAACTCGACGGTCGCTGTTTTATCGAAGACGCCGCGTGATCTACCTCGAGCTCTTCTCCGAATTTACTTGTACATTAATTGCGGTCAGAGTGGAAGGCGGGCGTAATAATAGGCGACCGGCTAGGATTCAGGTAGGTAGCCGGGTGAATGGAAAGGTAGTAGACGGCTTGGCTACGTCTCCCTCTTCTCCTCAGCCTCGCTCGCCTATTTCTCGCGTGCGTGCTCACGTGTACACACATGAGATTCGACAACGGGGGAGGGTTGAAAGGAGAGGGAAGGATCGAGGGAGACTGTATCTGGGTGGCACTACATTGTTGGCTTAGCCGCTCGTGGAAAATTGGGTGGGCAAAGCTTTGACAGGTTGTTTGGTAAACAACACAGGGACCGCGTTTGCGTGCAAACTGTATGGGCACCGAGCTATTCCCTACTTGCCATTTGCCAATGCCCCTCATGACTCTCGTTACGATAGAAAATAACTCTTGACAATCGTGATTGACATCCTCGAAGGAGGATGGAAGAAATTGAATCGTGGAAATTTTTCCAGAAATTGTGAAGAATGCCGAAGACGAGGATTGCCAGGTAGTAATTTCGAGCAAGCGGTTTGATTTAATTTTTTAGGCAGTGAAAATTAGTCGTTTTATTGTTTCTGGACGTTGACAGAATTTTCCAATGAAGTTTTCCTTTATTCGACGATGTCTTCTTGTAATATATTCTCCTCTTATTGCATATTTGATGAATAATTTTGATGAATCGATTTGATTAAAGTATCTTCGACGTACCTTCGATCCTCAGCATGAAAATAAACAAGCATGGCTGCACCTCCTGATGGACGATCGAGCCATAATCTCGAAGGAAACTTGGAGCCGTGAGAGTTTCACGGTTTTTGGTCGGAGAAGCCGATTCCTCCGCGACTAATTTAACTTTCGCAGCCGCAAAATAACAGTTTATCGTGGGTTCCGCGTGGAGCGTTGCCAACTAGGTAGAAAGTAATTCACCATATTTACAAGTTCGCACCTCGTTACTGTGTGTAATGCTGCTGTCGGTCCTTTCCACCGATTATGGAGAAAACTGGATGAACCGGCGTGAATTTTTCCACCGAATTTTTATTCCTTCCTCGTTGCAACGTATGAAGACGTGAACGTATTACAGTGTTCACGGTAGACACGGTTTTCGAATACCGAGTTCCAAGTTTCCATTGCGTTTTGGCACGAGGAACGGAGTCTTGAAATAATGAAATAAGGAAGTGTCAAGGAATTGCCAAAGGATGTGCTCACGAGGCGGAAAGGGATAAGTAAATTGAGGTAACATTTAGAATGGATTGTTGGATTTATAGTGTTAAAGTGGAAACGACGTATAGGATGCAATTGGAGAAAAAAAAGGGGGGGGAAAGAGGAATATTTACGATTTTCAAAAAGTCGTTAAAAATTTAATTATTTTCTATCTATCTACGGTCCTATATGGCGAAACGTGACGATATTTCGCGACACAGTTATCGATAAATGACGGGTATATGGCGGATATACAAACGGCAGTGATCCTTCGAGCCTTATTGTCAACGCGAACAATAGCCATGACTCCCTATCAACGCGCATTTCAATCACATCGCCGATCGAGATTTAAATCGAGGTTTAAGTGATGCCAGGCCACTCTCTATTCGTTCATTCCGATCTCCTATCTCTGATCCGATAGAGGCGGATTGATTCGTCGATGTCCTCGAAACGGGAGAAATGGAGGGTTCACGGTGAAGAAACCGAAACGATCCGTCTCAACGATACACACTTTAACCTACATACTTATATTTCTATCGAAAATTTATTCGATATGATGCGATTAGAATAAAATAATTTCTGTTTCTCATACAATTTTTAAAATCGCACGATCTTCCACAAATTTACTTAAATCTTTCGAAATTGCGAGCAAGAATTAAAACTCGAAGCTTGATTCGTCGGAAACTCAATTAAACTGCAAAGGTTTGACCAAAATCAAATCGTCCAATGGCACAAGACAAGAAAGTTTCGATCGAGTTAAATGATAAATCGATGAAAAGCACGACGCACTCTCGATAAAATCGTAATGCAAATCAATCGTCGTCCCTTCCTCGAGATATATACTAGTTGCCTGTCGAAATCAAAGTTCAATTAACTTTTCCGCGCGAACAATCGACGGTTGATGAAGCGACGGGGTCTCGCGAGCATCGCGAATCGCAATCCCGGCAGAAACGTCACAAGGTGTGTGTGGGTGTAACCGCCCCCTCAACTTCTCGTCGATGTGACGTATACACATCTACGTTTTTTTCCTTCCTCTCCCCTTTTTTTCGTCTTTTTCCTCTAACCCAGTGGCGCGCGCGTGTGTGTGCGTGCGTGTGTATGAGTAGCAAGCTGCGGTGGCTACACAAAAAACACACGTTTGTTTTTCGACGTCTGCGGCTCGCGCATAGCGAAATTCCGCCATCGCGCTCCACCAGTGTACGCAATACCGACGCTTGATTAGTTTCCCCTCTTTTTCGAACGAACTTTATAACTTTATATCGATCCAACCAGAGCTATTTAATTATTTTATGGTAATTATTTATCGTTCGTCGTTTATCTTTGAATCTTGTGTTGATCTATGATTCATCGGAATGAAGGAATGCGTATAAGAGTAAAAGAGAGAGGATTTTGATAGAATAAGAAAAAAGAAAAAAAATGTAACGATGTTGAAATAAATCCTTGCTACGTAAATATTGATCGTAGAGTTTACTTTGATGTAGAGGAATTACCTTTTGGTATTATACCGATTTAAAATTATCTTTGATTTTCTCTTAAAGTGATCCTCAAGAAAAGCGGATCGAATGAAACTTTTAATTTAACGAAACTATGCGCAAACTTTAGCGTGCAAAAATTTGTATTGCCCTTACAAAATAAACTTAAACATGGAAATTCATGGGGAGAGAGCGGATTGGGAAACCCTCTTGTTACTCTATTTACTTTTTGGAACAAAGTACACTTGTCCTATTTTCCAAGTAAATCCTTCAATTACGACCTTGCCGACATTCGCACCTTGCCTCTCGCACCACCGACGCGGACGAGTTACCAAGAGTTGGCTTTAAATTCTCTGCGAAAAGTAAGGGAGCCGAGTCTTTCCCCGGATCGCTGGCTATTTTCGTTTTTCCCTCGCTTATCTCGCCCGTTTTGTTTGGGCCGCCGTTTCCAGGAGTAAAAGTAAAAGTTTCAACAAAAGGCTACTTCCTTCCGTGGTGGCGCGTACCCTTGCTTGGGCCGCGGCTAAATGTGGAAAGAGAAGGTGGCGGTCGCGCGCGAGCTTAACGCTTGTTCTTTTGTCACGGTGCACGGTGACAAATGCTCTAGCGTTGAGAGCGTTACCTCCACACGAAACCGACACAAAACCGAGGATAGAGCGGCGTAAAAGCGAAGGTGTGAATGTTGTTTCGCTGCAATTACGACGCGATACGTCGGATCAAATTAATTAGAAAAGTGTAATGGCAGAATTATTTTGCACCTTCTTCATTTTTCAAGCATTAACATGTACAAGTATCAAAGATCAAAGGGAATTTCCAATCTTTCCCAGAAATCTAAAAAATTGTGTCAAACATGCAAATCGAAGCAAGCAGAAATAGCTTCTATATTCCTTGGAAGAAATCTATGATATGAATCACTCGTTATAAGTTTGGAAATTTTCATAACGCGTATATTCATTGCATCGAAAGCGTTAAACTTTTCTAAGAAATGTGAAAGATAAAAAAAAGTTTTTCCACATATTTTTCTCTTTTGCACAGCCGTTCAATATAAGTATAATTCCAATGGACGAATCTTTTTTGATATTTTACAATCTTTTTTTTTTTTTTTTAATCAAAAATCTACGATCTTTTTGATTGTGCCACATTGATCGTGTCCTCGTGCTTTTCTCTCGCCACGACTTTCAATGGAGTAGGTACTTGGTTAACAACGACTTTGCGTGTCGTAACGTCGCATTCACGGAAATGTGAATATCGCGAGGGTGGAGACTTTAAATTTTTTTCTTTCGGTCAGTCGAGCGGGTGTTTTGTTCGTCTGAAAGGAAACGACGTCGCAAGAAACATTGGTAATTTATTCCACGACACCGTATGTGTGCACATCCGGTATGTATTTTGAGCGTTCGAGTTGCTGGTAGTCTTTCTTCTTTTCTTCTTCTTCTTCTTCTTCCAAGTGTGCTTACATACGTACGAGTGCATAGGCAGGTGTACGTAAAAAAATGGGACAGGGAGGGTTTTATCATTTTTTAGGCGAACTGGGTTAAGTCGCACGTTAATTATGATGGTGACTCTGATTTTTTTCCCTCTACGAAGCTATTTTTCCTCTTGTCGCGAGAGACCGGTTAAGGTGAATTCAACGACGCGTGGTTTAATGCTCGAGAGCTGGCAATTATGGCTGACGAATTTCAATTACTTAATGTACGAGGACTAACCTTACGTGACGACTTCAATTATTTTTCTTATAATACAACAAAATTTTTTTCTTTCTTCTTTTCTTTGCACGAACGATGATTCGATTTTTCTTTAAAACAAATTTAAACATTTCTTCTTTTCATTAAACAAAAATTCTTTCTTTATTCCTTTGTACAATTTGAAAATGAATATATACAATCGTGTCAAGCACTTCCACCCCACAACACGTGCCACGACAAAACAACTCGTTCGAACTCTCTAACTATTATTTAGTGCCTACTGTGTCAAACTACTCCCCCTTTAAAAGGGGGAGCGGAACGTTTCTTTAAACTTTCGAACCAATAAGGGATATACGCGTGTGACGTGATTCCAGCGTCACGAGCAGACCCACCAATTCCCTTTCTCCCCTCCCCCTCCGTAATCAAATCAACACGTCCGACAAACGGCGTTTATCGCGACCGAGATTTCCAACCGAGGAGAAAAAAGACAGAATCTCCACTTTGGATGAATCAGATGAACTCTGGTTCGCGTAAAAAAAGCGCCTCGTCTCCCTTCCAAGGAACAAGAAAGGTCGAAAAAAAAAAAAAACGAAAGCGAAGAAGCACTGAAAAAGTAGTCGTTAAACTCGCGTCCGTAAATTATGCAACCGTAGTCCTCTTTCTCCCCTTCCTCCTCGAGATACTAGGCCCTCCCTGGAAAACGTGGCTTCGTTCACGGACCGTTACGCAGCGATTACGCGCCACTTCGAACGCGGACAATGCGTGGCTTCTGCGAGTCAAAGAGAGAAGACTACTAGAATCGCGCGGGATCCGAGCGACCCTCTCGCGATCAGGAGGAAGCTGTGTGCGTGCCGGCTTCGAAGCAATTATTATCCCGTGCGTCCCTTTGTCGCGAAGAAAAACTTGGCAGGATGGAAATTTAAACGGGACAGTTACCATTATTTTCCTCGCCGCTACTTTAATGGCGGGTGATTATCGTTGGCTCCTCTTCGCTTACCGTTCGCCTTTAGGGATCTTTAATGATAATTTGCTCACGAGTTTCTAACGGTGTTCAAACCTAACGAATATCCAATGAATATGATAATGAAGACTTTCTCCTCGAGACCTGGCAAGACGTTCTTCCTCTCTTCTTCTCCTCGAGAAAATTGCAAGAAGAAGAAATTTTTAACTCGATCCGCGCGACGTAGATACGTAGATCGCAGTAGTAAAATAAATAGATAAATATCAGCCGTGCGAACGATAGCAACGGAAGCGAGATCCGGCATATAACTCGTGGGCAAGAATGTCAAAGGACGAGCAATTATCCACCACCTACGACCTATAAAAGTATTTTATCGCGTGTTTAACCATGCCCAGCACGACTCCCGTTTTTCGTGCGCCATCCGTCCGCTCGATGGCCGGCCTATCGCGATCGTATAGGCGGAAATAATAAACGTCGATGGAAGGGATATACAGCGACGGCAATTACGCGATCGGGACACGGCTGAGGCGAAGTTAAAGATTCGCGGCCACGAATCGGTCGTAAAAGCGATCGTTAAAGAGGACAGGGGCCGTGCTCGGGAGGGCATGCAATCCCGCCTGATTTGCCTCCGCCACGGCGTCCCCCGCCGTTCCTAGAAACCGGCCGATCGGGCCCAATAATAGATTATCGTTACGTGGCGTAAAAATACTCTCGACGTAACGTCGCTGTGGAAGGGGAGACTTCGTTTTCTTCGACCGATAGTCGTTGATGGGAGCGGACAGACGACAGGAATTCGCGTGATGGCCGAATGATTGATGAGAGACGCCAACAGGACGTGTAACACTGGCGATCACGCGATCGCCAACGTCTGTGTGTGTCCCGACAATAAGCAAAGCGGGCGGGCAAAAGCAATCGGCCAAATCATTTCCCGAGGCCGAGGCGGGCACACCGGGTTTCTGGGTCACGATACACTTTTACACACAGGGGAAGATGCAACGAACGATAGTTAGGACTGCGGGATGCTCGATCGATATCGGCTCGACTTCGAGTATAACAAGCCGGTTTTCCCGCCCGTTACGTTGACTGATGATGATGCCTCCTCTTGACACCGAGTTATTTATCATTCCTCGAACCGTCAGTCCTTCGTAATTCTTCTTTTTTTTTTTTTTCCTTTCTTCGATAACAATGGTGGAACCACATCCAAAGCGATGAAAGCCTGCTCCTCGAAAGGATGATTACCACCGCGAGGATAACGATCTTTCTCTCCGTCGCTTGCGAAAGTCACGCGACACTCGAGGCGTATTAGTCTCGTTCTCGCTTATGATCATCGCGTAACGATCCTCGGATTCGACTTGCCACTTTCATATTATTCCTTTCGAAATCGAGGTGATTTTTTTTATCGACGAGAAGAAAGATCCCTTGGATGAGGATTTCGAGAAACACGTGCTTGTTGCAAAAGTTGACTATTACCGCGGAATAGCATTTTTGTACGATAAAATTTCTCGAATTATATAGTTCGCCGCGTCATTACACGCTCGTGATTTTATTAAGAAAAATTACAGTTTACAGATATTCGAAATATCTGTACCGTGATAAAATTTGATTAAAAACCGTTACTTGGAGCAATTTGGAATCTTCGACATGGATGAAAAGTATTTAATTCCGCGGCATGGTGCCTTTAAAGAGTAGCATAAAATATTCAACCCTGTCCTCCGCAGGGACACCGGCTGCGCTTGACGTTAAGGCGGAGCGATTAAAGGATACCAGACCTTGGTTTAGAAAGTGCCTGGAAAATAGGATTTTTTTGAATCTGACCGACATTGAAGTCGGTCTAAATACACAACTGTTTTTCTCTGGGCGTAATTTCTTGTTCGTTCCACGAATTTAATGTAATTTAACGTAATGCAAAAACACGAAAAATTGGAAATATACGAGGCCGAATGTATTACAATCGTAACCTACGACATTTATAAATGTGGATAAAAATTAGATCCAATGATAATCGTAATCAATTGATCAAAATTAATATATAGACATATATGTATAAAATAAAGCCTTTTTTCCCAACGATAACAACGTAATCACGATTCTTAAATCTTGCGAAGAAGATCGAGACACTTCCAATCTGCATATCTAAGTTTTCCCGTTTAAATATTCAACAGTCACGAAACGGTGGTAATTATACGCTCTTGAATACCTTCTAATATCCGGCAGCTGAGCGCAATTAACAATCCCACTTGTTACAAAAACACTTTGATAAAAAAAAAAAAGAAACATAAAAATTACCCGACCACTGCGTTCTGAACATCTGAATCTTCTAAATCCGACTCACTTAGAGTTGTTTCGAAAACGCGAACGAAACTCGGGAAACGACAAATTAAAAAAAAAAAAAAAGAAAGAAAGAAAAAATCTCGTCTCCACGCGGAAAATACCGAGCGAAGAATATTAGAAACGAGGGTTGAAAAAAAATTCTAGAAAACAACACAGAATTCCTGCCGGCGTTGGAACTTGGTCAGAGATGTTGTGGGGCGCAGCCCGTGAAAAAGTGTACGAATACGTGCAGGTTTTATGCGTCCTAGGTACGGACAGTTTCCGGTTAACCGCGAACTCGAAACCGCCTCCGACCCTCGACAACAAGTCCACGATTTCGCTCGGTCCACTTTCGTTTCCACGATCGTTGCCCCTAAACTTTTTCCACCGCCGCCGTGACGAGGTTACACGCGCACACACAACGCTTGTCCCGTCTCCGTGTGTATTCGTATTTCCTCGCGTGTACACACGCGTATCGCGGTGGAAATGGAACGAGGAGGCTCAGGAAACGAAGCAAGCACCGAAGAGGTTTCGAGGAAGGGGGGGGGAGGGGAAAGATTGCCGCCCGCCATCATCGTATCAGGAATTCCTTTTTCCGCGACACCAGAATTTCCGCCCACTCCTCCCCACTCCCCACGTCTTAATTTCTTAGAACAGAACGCAATGTTCCGAGAGGGAACGCATTTGAAGCTGGCTGCAGAGCCAACAGCCGCCCTCTCTTCGAAACGAGTTTATGCCTTGAGGACGGTGTCTCGGGAACGAGAGTGACCGGGTCGTCTACCCGAGAAAGAGAGAGAGAGAGAGAGAGACTTTTATTTCGCCCGAGTCAAAGATATGGGGGCTCCTTGTCGCTTGTGTAAACGTTTCATTAAGTGGATGATTCGTGTATCCTCTCTGATTCATATATAGGATGAATCAAAGGGCGAGGACAGGAGGTGGGCGAGGAAGTGGCGTGCCCCGATGAAAGAGATTCGGTGAGCAGACGTTCGGAAAGGGTTTCTTAAGAATTTACAAGCGGACCAATTTACCGTAGAGCTGAATTATCTACAAGGAATTTTCCGTCTAGCGATATCGCTGCGATGCCGCGTTTTTTCATCGTATAAAAGATATAAATTTTGAAAATGAGAAAGACAGAGAGAGAGAGAGAGAGAGAGAGAGAGAGAGAGAGAGAGAGAGAGAGAGAGAAAGAGAGAGGATATACGAAGGCAATCGACTGTACCAATTCTTTGGTTTAATAGATTTCGAAAAATCTTTTATTCATGGAATATAATCGAATTCCTCTTTTCTATATTTCAGAATTCTGTTGGATGTAATAAATATTTGTTACCATATTGATGTGCAAATATTTGTAATCAATGTTCAACGTATCTGTCTATCTTTCGTAAAATCCAATGTCAAGTACTTTTAATTGCAACGGATATTTAAACTTGCATATTTAAAAGATGTCAAATTTGCAATCGAATCTCGTAATTATATTCGCATGTTACATCGCTGTACGTTGAAACATTCGAGAATCAAATACGTGATAGCGTGGAAACAATTGTGGTCGAAGAAAAAGAGACAGAGAGAGAGAGAGAGAGGGGGGGAGAAAGAGAGAGAAAGAAAAAAACAGAAACTGCCGAGACAAATAAATCTCATAAATCGTAGCCGATTTATGGACGCTTCGCGTTCCCGCAAGACGCGAAATAATATCACAGATTATTTACTTTAACTGCGAGAAAAGTTCTCCGGCAATAAACTAGCGGAGCATTCGTTGCGGCTTCGTTCAACTGGGTCGTTGAATAATCAGAGTGCAACGAGTGCGCGCGAGGATCCTCCCCGTAATTGTTACCATCTCTGAAGTTTGTAATTGATTTTGAACGGCGCGTTTCCAGTCACCGTGATGAATTAAAATCACCATTTCCACCGTAACGCAATTATTGTCCGCCCCTGGACGAAGGTAGCCGCTCGTGTCCTCGATCGAACACCGCTCCCTTCCCCCACTTCCGATTAATTAGAAATTCCATTTTCTACGCGCCATTTTATCATTCTCTTAACCGTTTCGTTAAGAGTGTTTTTTACACAAAGTGGCAACTTTTATTTACACCATACTCGTCCCGATCGACTCGAAACCCCCTAACTTAAGATCGATAGAAATCAATCAACGATCGACGAACGATCCCAATTACCAAGCGTCGATCGTAATAATCGTTAATATCTCTCGTTTTATCGCGGCAAGAGAGTGGATCTGGAAGGGAGAACTTACGATCTATTTGCATGCGAGAACGAATCCTGCGAATGCTCGACGCCAGAATCCTCCGATTCGTCACGCCGATCCCTGTTCCCATTCGTTATTTACCAAGAACCATTGCGTCTAAGGGACCTGTCGTCGAGAATCGTCGATACATCGATCCGGCTCGCTGAGTTATACCGATAATTTGCCCGTGGTGTCTCGAGCGTGGCAATCGTTGTACGCCACTTTCTCGCTTCTTCTCGGGAAGACTTTACGCGCTGTTTGTACGGCCGAAGGCCGTTCGAGACACAATCGATACATCGGTCTGCAGGCTTTCTCCCACCCGCGCGGTGGAAGAAAGGGATATGTCGCGAAGCTGACATTTGCACGCGCCGCGAGACGGGCGGATCCGCGCTTCGCCGTGCGTGTATACAAGCAACGTAATTCCTTGGAACGTGTGTTCGTTCGTGCACGCGCGATCGTTGAGTAATGGCATATAATTAGGGACGGGGCGGACTAGAAGCGTTCTAAGGCTACAATTTTCGTTAGCGGCTTAGACAGCCGCATACGAAGAAGAAGCGTGTACGCGTGTTTTCGAGGGGAACCGTTCCAACTGCGGCTCACGCGTCCCGGCCAGATTGTCAGGTTGATCGCTTAATCGCCGGGCTTGCTGGTTGATTGCCAGCGGAATAAGTTCATTTTTCGCGGCCGCGTAAATTGGTTTCGGTGTTTGTTCGTGAGACCTAACCGCCGGGTTCGTGGCACCTGTAACCTGTAATTTCACCGTTGGAGGGTAGCGAACCTACCGATATCCTCTTAGGGAGTGATAATACGTGCGATAGGCCTCGATCTTGATAATTTTCGAAGGGTTTTTTAACCTTCTTCGAGGGTGGATGCGAGGTTGGACGAGATTGCGACGTCTCTGTTTTTCGACGCGGTTTAATCGAGCGTAGATTTCGTAATAGATGGCCATTTTCATCGATTGAGATGGGAGAAGGACAGAGAATAGGAGGAAGTAAGAGGAGAACGGAGCGAGATCTTCTTTCGAAAACAAGCGCAACGAGCCTCGTAAGATCCATCTATTTCGAGTCGACGAGTGGAAAAGTTTGAAGTTTCAGCCAGCCAGCCAGCCAGACTGCCTACGGGGAATACGGAGAGGGTAGAGGTGAGCACGAAGAAAGGGGTCGGTGAAAGTTTCGTACCCTCGTCAGGAAGGGTGGATGCTCCCGTGAAAAGCATCGGGAGGCCGGAAGTCGAGACAAAGGCGGCCGACTTCCACGCCGACTCCACCACCGACCTGCACGCGTTCCTTTCCCTTATACCGTTATTAATGAGCCTATCCCGGAAATTAAGCAGCCGGCCATCAAGGTGACAGGATTTCGCCGGATTTCGCGCGAAAGCGAAAGCGAAAGCGTTCCAAGTGAAAAATTATATCGAACCTGTGAATCGTTCCGGTAATTTGTTCCGGCCGTGATGCAACAGTTTTCGAAAATAGCGTCGATTAACGCGCAACTTTGCGCGCTTGTCGTCAAAGGAGAGTGATTAAGAATGATTGATAATAATCGATGATTGATGATCCGCCCGCGGATCTTCGAAAGCTGATATTCTTTCTCCGCTCGAGTTTCCGCGATATCGTATCATATTTTACCGTTCTCCCGTATTTTATTTTCCACGGAGAAAATGCGGAAGAACGAGCGTTGTCGCTAAGGAAAAATATGAAAGACTCGAAGCCGAGTATACTAAATCGTGTATGAGTATACATCCGAACGATGTTAAGGGGCAATCGAAAACGGCGTGCGTATCTGTCTAGAAATACGCGTTTCGAAACTTATCCCACCTCCGTGCATATAAAACACTTCTTATCCGAACGCATTAGCTCGCCGACGTTGCCCATTGAATAACAATGGCGAGGCGTTACGCTTTCGAGGACGAGGCTTATACCTGCGTGCTACACCGCGCGCTTTTTTCTCCGCTCTATATTCCACCACGATACTCACGTCGCTACCAACGTCTCATCTTCAAAGTCGACATGCTCGAATATTTCTCACAGATCAAACTTTCCTCCATCGTGTAATTGGGATTTCGTCCGTTTGTTCTTTCCTCTCGTTTCGGAGGAAGCACGCTACATTTCGAATCGACCGGTTAACGGGTGGCCCCGTTTCACGATTTCGAGGGATGCAGGTGTCGTAGCGGCGTCGTAGCGGAGAAGAAAACTTGAGCGATCCTCCTCGTCGGAAGTAAGTCGAACCGCGCGCCACTCTCGCGAAACTCTGCAACATTAATTCTCAACTCATAAGGTGTACGCAAGATGTATCGTGTACGGGACAGGGGATTCGCGTGCAATTTTCATGATGGAAAAAGTCTGAAGGTCGTGACAGGTTCATCTCACACGCGTCATTTCAATTTGCCCTCCCCCTCCAGATTTTCCTCGACAAATATTGCAGCTGCCTTGTTTTCCGATGGTCTGCGCCTGTCGTGTCGCGGCAACGAAATTGCTCGGGAGAAAGACCGGCTCGAGTGATATCCGTTCGCGAGACGCTCTTATTGTTTTAAAGGTAGACAGCTTTATTTACTGCCCGACTAACCACGGAAAGTGGCGTGGCTTCTCTCTCTCTCTCTCTCTCTCTCTTTCTCTCTGTCTCTTTCTCTATCTCAAATTGCTCGTGGAAGCTGATGTCGCGGATTTCGACCCCCGTTGAGATTTTCTCGACGATTGATTTCTCGCGGATGCAAAAGAGCAGAAAGCTCGAACGAGGGGACGAATGGGACACGCGTGAATTTTCTTCTCTATCGCGCGCAACGTTTCTTTGCATTCAAAGAGGTTCAAAGACGAGTTTCATAAGGAGGGGAGGGGGGAGGAGAAGAAGAGTTTTCGTCGTTTCGAAGCAAAGATTCGTGGAGGAGATTTCGAATGTTGGTGAGAATGCGAAGAGCATGCAACGCCTCGCCGAGGAGAGATGATTGTCGCGCCTCCCCTCCCTCGACTCGACCGTGTAACTAAGCGGATGTTGAAAACCGTGGACAAAATTTGCGAGTTGGCTCGTAAACGGCGAGACCGTTTCCGTTGCCGCGAAGAAACGAGTGACGTTCAATGGGAGGGTACGATAGATTGGGGCTGTTCGGGGGTGAATGGGAGAAACGTGTTTCGCCAAGGTTTTAAAAATGCGGAGAATAAACTCGACGTTTGAACGAAAAGGGGACGTAAGGAGAGGAGATGGTGGAGATTTTTCTTTTATGCTCCCGTTATTTTCGCTCGATTCATCGAAACGATTTTCGTTATTCAACGATGTCGGGATTATTTTGAAACTTGAAAGGTTTTGGAAGGAAATACGTTTCTCCACGGAATTGTTACAGTTTTTTCACAAGGAAATTTGTAGGTATACCTATATTGCATATATTTTTTCGCATTAACATATGAAAAATATCAGTACTTAGTAAGATCAATGTCGCGGAGAATAAATACGTTATCGTTAAATCATTTCTTCAACGACGACATTAATATTTATTTCACGTTGCCGTCGTTGAAAGTCGACCCAAATCTGCCATGGAATCTCGGAGAAATAAACGTATCGAAAAAAAGAAAAAAAGGAAGAAGAATGGGAAGGGAAAGAACGGATGAGAAGGCAAGCGGCGAGAATCGTTGGCGGTATATAAATAAAAACCGAATTTAAAATAGAAAATATATCTTTCCGCGAGTTGTCCTGCGGCGCGAAGGAGAGCGTTATTTTCTGAAAAACTATCGCAACCGGTAGAAGAAGAAGAGCGCAGCAGCAGCAACAGCCAACCTCGAACTTCTTATTCTCCGACCACTCGTCGAGTTCGTGCCTTGTTGCGGAACTTTTTTATTTATAAAATTCTCACCACCGAGAGAATTACAGCCACGGTGGCATTGCGACACTCTTGTTTTCCGTGGGAGTATCCTCCGCTTCCGCTCAAGATACCTCGTATATTGATAAAAAAGCGGAAGAGAGAAAAGTAATTTCTCTTGTAATTCCTATCCGTTTTTCTCGCGATCGAGCGAAGAAAACAGGGATCCCGTATCGTATCGTTTTCCAGAATTATTTTTTACCATTCACCTTCCATTAACGAGATATAACGATAATTCGATAATTTTTCTCTCAAATGGATTCGAGCTGAATTATCAGAAAAAAGATGAATGGGATAGGGATTCATTCGATGAAACAGAGACGAATCGCACGAATGAAGGGAACGCGGTATTGAAGTTCGAGAGAGAAAAAAAAAAAAAAAAAAAAAAAAAAAAGAAACGAAACGAACGCGGCCACAATGATATTCCTTATTGTGATTTCATCACCGCAGAGTTGATTCTATTTGGGTCAGAGTCATTAAGGATTGCCTTTCGTTTTCGCGGCGTGAAAACACCAGCTGCAAATACCCCCAATACCCTCGACCCGTTCCCGTTCCTTTCCGGCGCGCTGGTTACGCTCTCTTCTCCCGGGTCAATACCTTTCCGGCCCCAATTATTCCTCCCCCCCCTCGAGGAAAAACCGGAAAAACTTGAAGGCGCCATTGAATCGTGTCCACGTCTCCCCTCTCCTCCGTTCACCGCCGTTTTCCAACGCCTCTTTCTTCTCCTCGCCTCGTTTCTTCTTCCTTCCCTTCGTCCCACGATTGTTCGCCACTGTACGCGTGTTCCGTTTTACCGAGCGCGTCTCAAGGGACGTCACCCCAGCTTTCCGATCTCCTCTCCTGCTCGTTCCCTCCTTCTTCCCTTCTTCAACTTTCGAGGCGCTCGACGTCCGGGCAACCGAGCAAACCAGTCATTTCGAAACGAACCAAGAAGAAGATTTTCTCGGTTACCTTTCCTTTTCCTTTCGTTGTTGTCGTTTCTCCACTCCTTCGGGTACGTAAAAAAGATAAAAGGTAACGCGAGAAGAGAGAGAGAGAGACGAGGGAAGAACGATTCATTCATCTCTCGTGGCTACTATTTCTCGCGAGACAATGTCACTTTGTCGACCTTAACCGACATCGAGCGGGTTAAGCGGTTTCGACTTGTAATTCTCCGGCGCTTTTCACTCGAGGGAAAAAACGGCCGTTTTACAGGGGAGGCGCGCAAACAATCTCTGGTTTTGTCCACTTCCGCCCCTTTCCCCCCGTGTTATTTGCGAAACGAGAGTGGGATTTCCGGCGCGCATGGCCGGCGTAACAAGTTCCTAGATAACCAACGAATCTCGTTGCGGCTGTTTTCCTCCCTCTCGTCCTCCCTTTTCTCTCGGTTCTTTTTTTTATTTTCACGAGTTAAAAGCCGCGATTATCGCGAATCTCTGAAATCCGATGACCGATTCGTTTCTCTGAACGTTTTGTCAAATTAAACTTTGTCCATCAACTTTCGAAGTTTCATATTCCGTTTCTGAAAGTATTGGAAAAGTTAAGATTATCTTTACAACTTAAAATCTATTACATATGTATCGAGAGTTTCAATACCTATTTTAATATCTTACGATATTACGATTCAAGATTTATTTCACAATTTTTTATTATTACATCTGAACATTATCATACATTTGCTATATTAATTCGCTATTACGCTATTCCATGCTCGCACAGCGAATAAAATAATTCACAAAAGTTTACCACGCACATCGTAACGGTTTTAGATATTACTGTGATCCTTTCGAGCACATAATCTATCTTCGCTCAAACAACCATCGTCCTTCCTTACCGTTACCAAAATGTTCATCGCGAATACTCTTAATACTCTACTATACGTTTATGCAAACACAAACGGAACCTTAGCTTTGATGTTCAGAAGCCACGCTCATATTCCACCCCGAAGAAGCAACGGCGTAACGTAACGACACTCCGTAATACCACTCGTATTCCCATCGCGCGAAATCTCGGCCTAGGTGGCCATAAACCGTCATAAAACCGCGGTGGGCCCTCGTAACCGTTTGACGTGATGGCTCTCTCTCGCTTACCTTTCGTAAATTTATCTTGGGCCTACTACCGTTTCGACTCTCTGTTTATGCGTAGATTCGATCCGTTTATCCACGACCATCGAATCGACCATCCTCCTTTTATACGCTCCTCCATCCGTTGAATCTGAAACGTGGTCGCGGGATGTAACGGCCGGCTTACGATCCCCCCGTCGTCCGTGCTGCAAATTCCTCCAAGGTCCGTTTCGAGCGGGGCGTCGTTCCAAGAAATGGTATGCACTTCTCGATCGATCCATTCGGATGGATTAACACGTTCGAAGCACAAGAATCGAGCAAACTTCTTCTGATATCGATTTTCTATTCGAACACAGAGTTACAGAGAACTGCGTAAAATGCGTGAACTGCGAAGTCCAAAATCGTTCTGTATATTGACGAGAGTACGTAGCACGAAGGTGAATGTTTATCCGGCAGAGAGAGGGGATACGTGTGACGCATGTACGCGCGAGTGTTTGTTTATATTCGTTCGAGAGCGGCGAAAGAAAGAAGCGATAAGACAAAGGAACGTTACTGTTTATAATTTTTCAAACACTGTGCGTCGTAATAATCACGTTACGTTTATTTATGTACGGAACGTTTCTTTTCCAAAAGAATATTATATTATAAAGAATTGTATATTGCGTTATTTTTCTTTTCGAACAAAATTCGTAACGGCGATCACCGAAGAAAATCACCATCGAATGTATTAAACGCTTCCTGGAAATTCGATTAAACTATTAAAGGATAGTTAAAGGATTGATCGAACCTCCTTCTCGGATTCCGAATACACGGAAATAACGCGTGAGAAAATGTCGTTAATGCTATCCAATTAGAAATTATATTGCGTAATTTTTTACATTTTGAACAAAATTCGTAATATAATAAATAACGGCGGAGAACAAGAAAACTATTAAAGAATGGTTAAAGAATTAATCGAGCCTCCTTCTCGGATTCCGAATACACGTGAAATAACGAAACGCGTGAGAAAATGTCATTAATACTATCCAATTAGAAATTATATTACGTAATTTTTTACATTTTGAATAAAATTCGTAATATAATAAATAACGGCGGAGAACAAGAAAACTATTAAAAAATGGTTAAAGGATTGATCGAACCTCCTTCTCGGATTCTGAATACACGTGAAATAACGAAAGGCGTGAGAAAATGTCGTTAATGGAGCGATGGTATATGCAAATCGGGTAGATTTACGCGGTAATTACACGAGCTCGAGGTTTTTTGCGATCAAGGTGATCGAGGAAGAGGATCCTCTTCTGGTCGGATATAATAAAGGTAAGCGTGATCGTGCGTGCGGCGTAACGAGAACTCGATCCGTGAAACGAGCGTAGGATCGGGCGTTAGCACTTTATAGACGATAACTGAAACTATCTCGAGGTGGATGGTCGACGGTCTAGGGCCGGTAACTACTAATCGAAGCGGAGGAATCGACGTTTCTAGCCCTGCGGCGCATTCTCATCGGTGGAGCACGCGTTCGAGGCCTGTTATTACGCCAACTTCAAACTACCACCGCATCATAATCGTGGACCGGTCTCTCCACCTTCTCCTGGATGATATACGTATCACGAGCGTGGGTATGAGTGTGTAGTTGAACGTGAGTGAGGGAAGAGAAGAAAATGGGAAAGAAAATTTCGCGAATAGGCGAATAGGTGAAGAATAAAGAAGAATACGAATTGATGATAAGAATGACGAAAACGTGGAATTAATCGTGGAATCAAATCACCGTTTTGATTCGAATCGTTTTTTTTTTTTTTTTTTTTTAAGAATCGACGCTTGGAGGAGAGGGCGTCGAAATTAAAATACGACCATCGTTTGAATGATTCCTCCGAACGATCGATCGAGAGAGGGAAGTAATTCCGTTTCCTCGATTCTTTCTGGAATTATGAAACGATGTGTTCGGAAGGCGTTGGTGGACTTTGCTCGACTTGGCTTTCTTCGAACAAAGAAATCAGAATCCGCGGACGATGGGGAAAGGGGAATGGAAATAAATCGGCGATCAGGTGCGGTAACCGGTGAACGCGGTCAACGAACAGCCGGTGAGGAAGCGAGCTGCGACCGATCTAAAACGTGCAAAACGAGAACGTCGTAACGGGCTTGAGTGAGTGTAATAAATTGATCGAAGGGAAACTACGTTGGAAACACTCTGGCTCTATTAAGCGGAAGATGCATGGCTTCTTCTTCTTCTTCTTTTAAAAACGGACACACCTTGAATCGGTCATAACTTTATGAGGATCTTCCTAGGAAATAAAATTCTTTATAATACGTCTCATATACTTTCGTGATAATCCGTCGATGAAGAAAAGTTTCAAGTTAATTTTCATTCAGGAATTGAAATTAATTTGTTCAGAGATGTTTCACGCGGTTTCACCTCGGGAGTAGGCAAAAATTTGACGATTGGAGGATGGAGCAAGAGGGATGGAAGGCTCTCACGAGGATTGGCGTCTTGACGCGGACGGGTGAGGAAGCATGAATTAAGAAAGTTTCCCTCAGGTCGAAGAAAGTGCACGATCCCGTGGAAGTTAAAGAAAATGGTAGTCGACGACTCCGAGACGAAAGTCTAGAAGAAAGCTCAATAACGATTCGACGAAGTTCTCCTCTATAATGCACCGACACCTCTCCCCGAATTCTATTTCGAATCCTATTTCACCCTCACCAGCCTCACCGTTCTCCTCCGTTTTCAGGAATTTAGCCAGTTGTAAGTTAATTTCGATTCCTTATGCAACGGTGCATTGGCCAGATGACGACAGGGCAGATGTCGACAAGGTTTCTGGCCGCAACCTTTCGAGAATACCATCTTTCCACCCCTTTCCATTATCATTCTCGATTTCTTTGATCTTCGTTTAAAAGGAGACTTATTAAATATCCTAATTATTATTATCATCTAACCATCTATAATTCAATTTGAAAATTAAATATATAAAAATACGTATATAAAAATATTCGCATTCAAATGGAATCGTATAAGTTACAAATTAACTATATATATATATGTACTTTTCTGAATATTTACGAGGCCTCGTAAACAAATTAAGATACAAAGGAATAATTCATTCCATAGTCGCGTAACACTTATTCCCAATTTACCACTGAGTTAACCTCGTATACTAATAGCACGGGAAACGAGATTAATAATATATATATAAAAAACCGATATCCTGCGACTTTGCAAGTTTGATGAATCAATTTCTATTCAAAGGCGGGGGGAGGAAAGGTAATCGCGGTGAGCTTTGGAAAATTGAATTCCGCCGTAATAAACAATCGGTTCGTAGAGGATCGAGGCGAAATTTATTCTCGGCGGGCAACGATTGCATGTTAATGAACGAGCTTGATTCTCGCGACACCCGGCGCATTAGCGGCAGCCTGTAAATTAAAACATCCTTTCACCGCGTCCGCGTTCGAGCGTACGGTAAGGCCATTTCTTAAGTGGTCGCCGCCGACGCATCGCCATAAAACGTGCCGGTTATCCGCGAGAATAAGGAGCGTGCGAGTCACCCTTCCACAGGCCCATATTTCACCGTGTTTACGCGTAGATAACGCGGTTAAAAAAAAAAAAAAAAAAAAAAAGAAAAAAGTAAGCACAACACGCCGCCACCCATTAAATATTAATGCGACTTCGCTTAATATATACGAATTTTATGCGAGCTTTTATGCAAGACAAGTTATACGATGTATTGTCCCTCCGAAGGAGAGATTGATGTCGCACGATGGCCTGATTGTTCGAATGGTCCGAATGCGCGTGGATGCTTCCATTGAATCGTTTTCGATATTTTAGCACCGTGCGAATAATCGAATTTGGCGAACGTAGCTCGCAATGAGAGATGTTGCTTCTTGCTTTTGTTGCGAGTTGTGGATACGAATTGTGGAAATTTTTTGGGAAAAGTACGGGATGCTTGTTTTTTCTTTTTTTTTTTTTTTTTTTTTCTTTATGCAGATTACATTTGTTGTTTCTGGTTTGGTATTTTGTATGAACGATTAAAAAACGGAAAAAAGAAAAACAAGGAACGAAATTTGAATTTGAAAAAAAAAAAAATTCTGTTGAATTTTTCATATAGGATTTTAGGATTGTAGGATTGTACTTTGAAAAATAAAACTTGGTAAAAAGACTTTTTGTTATTTAGTACGGTATTTTAAATTTTGTGGCAGAAATCATCGGTTTTTCGCGCGATATAATACCATTCTTTTGGTTCGTTCAATTCATTTTAGCTGCAAAAAAGAATAAATTTTCATCTATTCATCTATTTAACATCGAACGAAAGATTAACGCGATATTAATGAACACATGATAATTGTTTTCTAAACAAAACGAAGGGCCGTAAGGGCTTGAGATCGAAATTCCCTGTGAACAGAAATCCGCGAATCTTATTATTCGTTATTATTACTCCTCTCTCCAACAATTTTCCTCGTTACCGTGAAAAGATTGGCGCATACCTTTCACCGAAATTACGGGTGTACGATAATTTTCGCCGAGCGTGAAGTATACCCGTAGCGACGATTTACGGAGTAAATCGGAGGGAGGGAGGGGTGAGTTGCGAGGAAGACGGGGATAGGGCGAAAGACCGATGTATTTTAACCACCGACCCCGACGGCGGTTTTCCTTTCGTCTTCTATTTTTTTCCTTTTTCTTTTTCTTTTTCCTTTTTATTTTTTTATTTTTTTTTTTTTTTTTCGTTTGAAATTTATCTTCTTTCTTTCGCAGCAAACCGCCACGGGTGGCAATGGTTGATAGCGGCCACGGCCAACGCCACGTTTTCGCGATACGCGATTGCTCCTCCACCTGTATTTAACGCCCTCCGAGGCACCGCCCGCTGGTTACGCCGTTATTATTCACCGATGAAGAGAGAAATGCAACCTTTTACGTCTCGCCCGCCAAGAAGATTTAACGGCGTTATCGCGTATATATACGCTCCTCCCTCTCCAATTTTTCCCTAATATATATCCGTTGGCGGAGGCAGTCGACGATTAGAGAAAAAAAAAAGAAAATCTGAAGATAAAAAATTACGATAATTTCCCTCGTTTGTTCGTCACCCGTGTACGTCCTCTTGGAAAATTATCCCCCTCGTTCGACCACGAGAAGGTATCGTATCGTACCCGGTTCGTTTGTTCCCTCCTTCAAATCGAATTTCCTCGAAACCGTAAGAAGGCCGACGTCGTTGCAAATGCAACGACCGTTCAATCGTTTCCCCGAAACCGGGTGTCGCCCCGCACGGACGAGGTGATTTCGTTCGCCCTCACCCTCCGTCAACGGTAATTTGGCATCGACAGGCCAAAGGGAGGCTTGGTTCATCGGTGAGGTAGAAAGAGAGAAAAAGAAGGGCGAGAAGAGGAACGGTTTCGACGGACGCACGATGGCCGGATGTTTTACGAACGAAAATAGAGAGCGTCGTTTTACGAGATATCGTTGCCGAAGTAGCTAACCAAATTAGCGCCATAAAAAAAAAAAGAAAGAATATGGCCGCTGCAGCAAAAGAAGCAGGTGGCGATCCAGGAGAGAGAGGAAGAAAGAAGGAGAGGAGCAGGATGCGTCAAAGAGGGTGCCGCACGAGTCGTTCACAAAGGGTTGGCACGTGTGACGTGTACATCCTTTGGCAAGTGGCGCGAACACGCGAAAATGGTCGGTGGATTTTAAAAATTTCACGTGCACAGAAGAAATTAGTTCATCTAATCAACGGCGCTAGTTTTTAATAACGGCTCAACTACTGTCTGCACGCCACGTAGGATGCACGCCACGCTTTAACCGTACTTTATTTTCTCCTCGCCGCGCCCACGAAGGGTTGGAGAAAAAAAAAAAAAAAAAAAAGAAGCGGTTGTTTCCCCCTTCTGCGCGGCAAACCTTCCGGGCTCTATGATTCGAACGATATGTCCATGAATCACAAGAAGGAAGGCTCTGTGTCTATGGCGAAAATACGGGGTGAGAGGAGGTCGTAAAGCTCGCTCACCCTTTTCCTTCCGCGCCATTTCCGATCGAAGTGTCGCGTCAGGAAGCATCCCGCGTTCTTTTCCGCCCGCGAAAAGTTATCCCGCTTCGGGCGATGTTAGGGCGTTTACGCGTAATATGCCGGGGAATGATTCATCGTTCGCGAGAAATGGATCGGAGCATAGGGTTAAATCGTCGGAGTGCCGCTTTAACCAAGCGTTCCGAAACTCGTCAAATTCGTGTTTCCTAAAAATTTTATCTCGCCTTCTTAAGAATCGCGAATATTATTAAAAACTTTCTTAACCTAAAATAATAAATCGTGATCGAATTAAAAATCCAATCCAAGAACTCGGATCGAGCCCTTTACAAGTTTATAAGCAATATTCAATTCTACGAATCGAGAGCGATCAAAATATCCGGAAAAATTCCGAACAGAGTGCGAAGCGTTTAAAAGTCCAGACAAAACTGGAAGGAACTATCGAATTTTTCACGGAAAGCTAAAATAATTAGAAGTGCGTTAGAAGGCAGAATGCGAGGATGTCCGCGATTTTCCCTCGCAATTATGCTTCGTAATTATAAGGTGGATAATGATGTCCCCGTTGCGTTGCGCTGTTTTCCGCAGGTGTTTCGAGCGGAGCCCGAAATTACCCTTCCGCTGCATGCGAGCCACCTTTAACCTGTTCAGTCGCGAGAGATACGTGACCGGACAGTCGGGCGGATAATGCCGCGAAACGAGCACTCCGTAACCCAGATCTCGCGTCTATAGACGTAACGATGGTACACGCGTGCCATTGCAATCGTGGTGTACGTGCGCATAAGGGCGTGTACGTGCGTTCCGCGGCGAGCCCGTTAACGTTGCAACGCTGTCGCCAACTTCGCTCGTCGTCAACTACTGTCCCAGAATCCTTTAACTGTGGAATCCTTCTCGCTCTGCGAGAATTATTTTCTAGGAAAAAAAAAAAAAAGAAAAAAAAGAAGAAGAAGAAGAAGGGTACGCACGGGGGGAAAAAAGGAGAGACCGAGCGAATTGTTCCGTTTCGTATTTTTCTTCCTATTTTTTTTTTTTTTCTCTCTCTTGATATTTCGTATTTAAAGGAAATCGAGTTATGGAGCGTCCAATTATCAAGTTTCACGCTTATTCGCAAGGGACAACGGCGGAGCGGAGGTTACTCGTTCATCGTGGAAACTTTCCACGGTCCGCGTTCCAGTTACGATGTTCCTTAGACGCGATTTCGTTCATTACGGGAACGAGTAGTTAATTAACGGTGGAGGATGTAGGGCAAGGGGGATGGATCCTCTGTTTTCCAGCGGAAGATGCGAACCGGAAGATCGATGCCCCGAACGAACTACGAGGGAAACCTAGATTCGTAGGACTCTTAATCAATCTTAAATGGACGTATACAGGAATGGACCGCAGAGTCTCTGACTCGTAAATTAATTGTCTGGCCCGATGGGAACGGGATATGTTCTCTCTTGATAGGCATATCGTGTGCGCATATACCGTGGGTATGTACTAACTCGAAATGTATATATATATATATACAGAGAGAGAGAGAGAAAGATAGAACAAGCGAAGGAGAACGAAGGAGAGAAGAAAGGGAGAGGAAAAAAAAAGAAAGAAAGGAAAAGAGAAAGAGGAAACGATCTCCACCTGCCACTACTCAACTTCAAACTCAGCCAACTCTTTCCCCAAACCCTCGTCGTTTCTCCTCACAGAAGCTTGCCACCCTTTCGTATCCTCCGCCACTGCTTCATCTCACCCCTTTAACTCCCTCCCTCTCTCTCTCTCTCTTTTTCTCTTTCTCTCGCTCTCGTAGACACCCCCAAAGCGCCCCTCAATTTAGCCCATCGGACTAATGGATTATTATACGCCTCTGCCTATACGGGGAACGATCCCATTCTACCCGAGACTCGAGCTATCTTTCGCGGAGATATCTACTTTCGGATCGATTAACCGTGGCCCTATCTCTTTCCTTGCCCCGCCGTAATCATCGCGCCCTCCCTCTTCTCTCGCCTTCTCTCCTAGACGATAGACGGCGTATCGGGGCAAACGATGATGGACGCGAGCCGGACGAACCGCGCCGGGGCAAGATGAAACGAATGGAGAACCCGATTACCAAGTGGACCAATTTTCTGCGGCGCTGGATACAAATTGAATTCCGCGCAGGATTAACGTTAACAGGGACAGATTTCGCGCCGGTTCTTTCGCCGCGCTTTCGACACGCCTCGTTGCGATCGCGCACAAGTGTTTTTAAAGGGTTTTTCCACGATTTTAAATATATAAAGAGTGTTTCGTTAATTGAAAATTTCCCTGTTCGTATCTATCGTATCCGTTACGTATCGAGAAACGAGATACTTGATCTCAAATTAATCGTGAAACATGCGTCGAAGATTCGCGTCGTCGTTTTCTTGAAAGGGGGATGATTAAAGGGGGAGAGAGAGAGAGACAAAGAGAGATTGAATATCGTGCGCTTCTCATTCACGTGGAAATTCTTCGAAATTCATTTTCCCAGCGAGACGCAATTTGGTCGTTAGGGAAAACGCTTTCCACCGACGATAAATGGGGAGCCGAAAGGGATGTAAATTATATTAGGCGCACATATTTTCGCGTCTGCTTGTTAATATCGATGTTTCCAACGGAATAGAAACGGAGAATATATATTTCCTTCGTGAAAAGGGAGCTGGAATGTCCAACAACGATTCTTTTGCTCGTATTAGGCGAGCAATATTTCGTTTTCTCGTCGCGTAATATAGTTTAATTAACATCCGCAAGCAAGCATCCCCCTCCGATATTCGGTAGACCGTTATACAATATGTTCTCTTTTCTAGCGTGAAATTTAATTACCCCTCTCTTCGTGGGTTAATTGATTTATATTCATCGTGCGAGCACAATAACGGTGATTACTCCTTTCATTCGCTCGTCTTCTGGACCCTGCCGCGTCGGCCATTAGCGCCTCGTTTGCACGCGAGCACATACTTCTCGCTGTAATTTCGGCCGAAAAGTAATTTCTTCCTTTATCTCCCTTCTTTCCATATATATATATAGGCTTCGTGTAAAATCAAATCAGAAACCTGTTCGATTGTCGCTTCGGGGGTTGTCTCGCGATTGAATCTAGAATGTGGAAGGAAAGTAATTTTGGCAGAAGTCATTGCGAAATTAAATTTGCCGGAGAAAATTATTAAATTATTAATAATTTCGCCCATTTTATGAGGTAGACGTAAGGTTTCTGGTAATTTTATTCTTACATATTATAACAGGCGTTGCAACATGCCTGATCAATTGTCGATCGTCTCCACTCACATTCTTCGCATATCTCTTCGAGATGATAAAAAATGGACAAATGAATCGTACCCGTGTATCTTACGTAAATTACATGGACAATGTATGTGCTCGTTACGAGAATTTTCACGAGATTTCTCTAATTGGGCGAAAAAATTGATCGAACTCTAATGAGGCTCCGGTGGCGAGCGTGCAAAGGCATAAAGGGGGTGGTATACGGAAGATGTTGGAAGAAGTCCAAGACGTCCGCGATGATTTGTCATGGAGGGAGGAAAAAAATTCCAGTTATCAGAATCCTCGATCCTTTTCGAAGAATTCTTCATCTTCGCTCTTTAAGATTGGGGGAAGGGGGGCGGAAACAGGGGAAGGAAAAAAAGCAGGAGCCGATCAACGGTACAAAAGAAACGGTACTCCACGAATCGAATGGCCGTTCGGCTTAATGCCAAATTATTTTCTGCCGGTGAAACGAAAGAGGGAAGAGCGAGGAGTTTAAGAAGGCAGAGACCACGAGACTTTTAGAGGCACTCTAGTATGACGTGAGATATGTTCTCAATGGGTTGGATCGAGGACCGGATATATAGCTCGATTCGCGCAGCCACTCTTGATTCCGTTCTGGAAGAATAATCGATCTTGGGATGGCGATCCGTAACAGATTGCGCTTAGCCGTCTCTTTTGAAGACTGCGTGCTCGGCCTCCTTCGGTTTTTCTCTCCGCCACTTTATCCACCAATCGCGAATACATATTCCTTCCGGTCTGTCCTGAAACAAATCGAGTCAAGTAATAAGATATAAGATATCGAAATACTTTTTCCTTATATCGTTGTCAAATTATCGTTGTTGTACTTCTGATATTATTTCTTTTTCCCCCTAAAAGAAAAGAAATTATTTCTATTATTTCTATATAATTTGAAAGAAGAATCGTCCGTGAAATAACAATTTCAGTTATGTAGTTTGTATCGTAACAGGAAATGGCGCGAATTTGTCGACAAGAATAGCACATTCGATGCTTTCTCATCGCGGAGGTTGCGATCGACGATAGAAAAGACTTTTGTTTGAGATCAGAAAGGAAAAAAGAAAGAGCGAGGATTGCCTCGAGAGTTTCCATTGCGCCCTTCGTTCCGCCATTATCAATGGTATTTCTTCTCGAGAGTTTATTACTTACCCTTGGCGGAGGTTATATTGCTCGGCTCTCGGTCTGTCGCCTTCGTTCTATCAGCGATCAAGAACGATTACCGGCATTGTGTTTCCAAGCCACCTTTGTCTCCAGCCTTTTGTATGCGCGCTCCTTCATGTCATTTCCCTTGACTGATGTAAGTGCGCCCATTGTAAGCTAAATAAATGTTTTTCCTTTTTTTTTTCTTTCCTTTTTTTTTTCCTTCTTTTTTTTTTTTTTTCAAACGCGACCGTTTCTAGCTTATCGAACGGACTCGTGCATGGGTAAGGGCTATTGAGCGGTACTCGCCTTTTGCAATGTATTGGCTATTTTCAATTGTTCCAACGGACAGGTTCGTTTCCTGTTATTTATTAAACCGTTGTTAAATCGCATTTAAAAATAAAAATAAAAAAAAAAAACACGAACGAAACTCTCGTGTTCGTATTATTTAAAAAAAGAAAAAACGAAAACAAAAAAAAAATCGAAACCGCGATGATAACCGTGATATAAAATTACCAACGTGATCGATTGGTAAAAATCTTGCGAAACAAGAAGGAAACGAAACCAACATTCATCGTGGGGATCGTTAAGGATCGGATCGACAGCCGCGCATTACTTGGCACGATCGACGACGTCTTAATCGTGTCTCGATGGCCGAGGATGGCAGATGTGCCTTCGCACCGTGTTTATCGTGGTACGTAGGGATGGACGAACGAGCGGGAAAACAAAAGTGGCGGGCGCAACGAATGGGATGAGGGGGAGGAAGAAGGGGCGGCGTTCGAGGATCTTGTACGGATTCGGCGGTAATTCGCGGACTCGAGTGGTGGAACGATTATATTTACACCCCTCACGGATTAGCATAATTGAACGTTACCCTATGCAGTAAGCGAATTGACGGGGGATAATGACTTCCTGCCAAAGAAAGAAGTGCGGCCTGATCGTCGGTTAATTACACGCTTTTCTGGCCAGTCGACGTGTTTCGCGGGGAGCGGCTATTCGGCTATTCGTGAAACAAAAAAAAAAAAAAAAAAAAGAAGAAAAGAAAAGAAAAGAAAAGGAAGAAGAAAGGACGAGGAGATAGATTTAAGGCACGGCCTTAAAGATTAACGAAGCGACTCGCCAACGAAAATAATAAAATAAAATAATTCGCTTCCACAAGCTACGTCCCATAGCTACGAGGCACGTTGACGAATTAATTGCTGGTATCAGAGCATCGGGGCGAACCCTTGGTATCGAGCCATTGAGTCACGTTTCGGGTTCTTCGATCGATTCTCTCTCTTCTTCCCTCTTTCACCTATGGAAATTACGCGTTATCAATTCTTGTCGAACTGAAACGGTTCAATTTGGAGGGTACTCGTGCATCGTTCCTGCCTGTTGGCGCGCGTATTCGAAAGGAACAGAGTTTGATCGACGTGTAACAGACTCGATCGTTTCAATAAATGATATAAACACATATATATATATATATATATATATATAACTTCGTTCCACGAATGAATGTTTATAAAGCGCGGAATTGTTCGATACCGGAACGTGGCAGCTCCGTTACGAGGTAAGCACGAGTCAAACACCCTTCACCCGATGGGTCCAAGTCGATCGAAGCGACACGTGACCTACGCGATACACGAACGAGGGAATAAGAGTGGGGCGATATCACAGGGACAAGGTTTCGTAATCGTTACGTCGAGATGAGTGGGCGTAGTTTGCCGTCCGCGAAGTCACGTTTCTCATCGTGGGCGCGATATCGAACACGACCTCTCCAACCCATCCATCCGACACGTAGAAGTTATAATCTCGCGAATTAGCGAGCTTCGTCGATCCTTCCCCTCGTCCTTCCCCTGCACGAATTAATTAGCGGTATCAGCAACCCGGTAAACTCCGACGGTAGCGCGGTATCGAAGTATTAGGTCACGTTTCGCGATACCTTGGACCGAGTTCTACGCGGGTATCGATTCTACTACACGTATCAATTGATCGGCTCGAATCGTCACCGATTTCTGCGCGGGTAGGGTACATACGTATTCACGGTGGCGCGCTGTACACGAGCGTTGTATTCCCATCCCTGTGTGCGCGCATCAGAGTGAGAGAAACAGTGTACGAAACCGACCGTGTGTGTGTGTGTATTCGCGGTGTAAGAGCGTCCGTGTGATGCATACGTGGGGCGCATACCGCGAGCGGCGGATATTATGCACGCGCAAGTGGCTGATATAATCTCGGCTAATTTGGTAAACATATTAAGTGCAATCTGAATAACGCGATCGCGGTTTAATGTCACAGGTGAGGGCCATCGATGGATATAAAATATCCGCGTGATCGATGATTTTCAACCGCGTTCTCGCACGGATTTTTCACGCTTGTTGCGTTTATTTAGAGCTAAGGGTGATGCTTAGGGAGAGTAGTTGCGACAATAGAGAAGATAAATCGTTATTATGTTAAATGGAAATCTCTCTGTTAAATGAAATGATACGATGGAGAATTGTTTGTCGAAAAAACTCCATTTTGACTTTTGTAATTTGTTTTCATTGTACCTTGACGTGTTTCTTATCGGTAACTATTACCGTTGCTATGTACCAAGCGCATTCAATGTTCACCAATTTCCCAATATTTACTTATTCTCGTTTAAACAGATTGTTGAATCGAGGCTAATGCATGTACACACGTTTCCAATACAGATGTTTGACGGAACAATTCATCCAAGTGAATGATATGCGAATATTTGACGCGGAATATTATTCATCGTTAATGAGTCGTAAAATATATTTATCAAAAAAAAAAAAAAAAAAAAGAAACAATGGCCCCGGGCCACTTCTTCCTTCCTTTTACAATTTAACGATCGGTTTAACGTTTCATCATTCCCTTAAAAAAAAAAAAAAAAAGAAAACGAATTTTTCTTCACATCTCACTCTCAATCCTAATTATTAATTAATTAATTAATTAATTAATTAATTCTTTCAAACTGCTTCGATCGCCAAGAGAAGTTTACCCATGAAAGGAGTAAACCAGTCGACTTCGACTGGTTCTTAGTCTTGCCGGCGTTCCCTATACCACCCACCTGGATTTATATTTTACCGGCGATACTGTTCACAACGAGGGTCGTAACTAGGGGCCCGCGTTGGTAACGTGTATACGTACCAACCGTACGGCACCAGAAATTTACCCCCTTCGACATTCCACGTTCCCCACCGCGTGGAAAGGGGGGAGAGACGTCGGCGAGCGAGTGGTCGTCCATCGTCCACCGTCCGGCTGTTCATCGCTGCTCTTGGCCGCGAGCGGGAGAGCACAAAGTGCCGCGCCGCGAGTTATACACCCTTAGTATTCCTCTCCAGTGTTTGAAATAATCGGGCTGGTGACAAGGGGGCCACCGGTGATCCGACGATACGCCAATAAGGGAGCGCGTGGTGGAGCGCGCAGCGAGACGTTTATCTCGATGCAGGGGCGGGGTAGGGGGGTATAGGTGAGGTCAGATTAGGCGGCGGCGAATAGATGAGGATCGGCTCGGGCGCTCGAGGCACCAAGGATAAAATTGGTTCGTGTAGGCCCTATTGACATGTCAAGACGTCCGTTGGGGTTAAGATAGCCGCGATTACTACCGCTCTCCTCTACCTTTCCAAGTGGCGGCCGGCTCCTGTCCAAGGTTAGCGAGCGAGCGAGCGCGGCGCGCGGTCAATCGAATTAGCTGAATCGGAAACAAGGGTATCGCTAATTAAAGAACGGTCAGCTGACAATTACTATCGGCGAGGTGATCTCTCGCAGTTCTTCCTTCGTTTTTCTCTTCCTCCTCTCCCCTTCCTCCGCTTGATCGTAAGCGATAAATAGACGCGGATTTCTCTAATGGAAGGGAGAGGGAGGGGAGAGGTTACGATTGAAATATTCGTCGACGTTTCGAAAAGTGTTTCGCGGCAAGTTCGGATAAATATAAATCCCGTTCCGTTTGATCTTATAAAGAGAGAGAGAGGGAGAGAATGAAATATCGGGTTTGCATACGATATGCTTTTTTATTCATGTGAAATATTATATTAATATGTGAATATTTTATATTCGTTGGATCGATAACGATCGAGAAACGATATGGACACGGAGGATAATAAAAAAGACGAGAATCATTTATGGAAATGTACGTACGTTGAAATATTCCTTATTCGATATCGAGCAAGAGTTCGATCCCCACAAATTCGGAGGGATATGGAGGAACGAGCGAGAAGTCGTCATAACACGATGATGAAGATGCAAACACGAAAATTGCGAAAGTAACAATTTCGCGTGTACATCCATCCTGGACGCGTCTAATCTACGCGTGTAACGATAAATTTCTTTACAATTAGCCATTCATCGTATTACACCGCTTATCTCCGCACCTCTGCAGAGATATCCTCCATCATCATTAACCCTACGGTGAAAGCGTATTCACGGATCGTTCAGAAATACAGACGTAAAAAGACTGTTACTGCCTACCTACCCACCTATCTACCTTGCCTTGGTTAAATTATACCGCCGTGGCCATCTATCATCCACTCGTGACAAACGGAATGTGTACTCTGAACGCGCTCAAACGATCACAATTAGAATCCTTCCGCCTACCGAACTCATACGCGCGTGTATGTGTATGCGTGCGAGTAAAATCGGCGACGAGCGAGAAATCGCTTCGCTACCAGGGGCGATCGAGCGGCCGTCATCGGACCCGTTGTAAACGATAGCAAACAGGCCGGTAAACGGCGGCGTTTACTTTAGTAATTACCAATGCAGAATGCGCGGCGAAGCTTGGAACGTCAGCGGAGGCCGTGGCGTGTACACAGGCGAGGCGCGAGCGGAGCGAACGAGCGAGGAAAATTTGGTCGGGCGGCCGATGACAAATTAATATTGCTTCCGCGGATTCGTCGAGGGTTGATATTAATCGGGACTCCGTCTGCCTCCTCTGTCGCTTCGAAGCTGGAATCGCGTGTTCGAATTTACAGATTTTTTTTTTTTTTTTTTTTTTTTTCGTTCGTTCGATTCGTATTACGTCGGGATTCCTCCGCGAATTGAATTCCACCGTTTGAAATATATCCTTTAATCGGAGAAAATTAATCGAAACTTTACATTCTTCCATCCCGATAAAATTCCTCCGGTTTTTTCAGACTCGTCGTGTCGATTTCGCGCGATTCCGTTCTTGGAACATACGGTGAAATTTCGTGTCTACTATCGGGTGGGAATTTTTAGTAATTATTTTTTTTTCTTTTTGGTTAATGCAAAAAAATCGTTATATCGATCGTGCAGGGAAAAAGTTCTCTCGCTTATTCTAAGCGCACGTTCTAATCCGATTTTTATTATTCAAGTAGCCGTGGAATATTTATCATTCGCGACGGGAAATGAATATCTTCGATTATTTTATTATCCAATCGCATTTCTTTTTTTCCACGATCACTTAACCCGTGGATCAGAGTCAATCGTATCCGACAAATTTGATTATAATAACTCGAGAGGAGGATGCCTGGAAGAGGGGTTGAATTCCTGGTTACGGGTGTCTATCAACTTTCTGACGAAGAGTGACGTTATCGATCGTATTATCGGCCTCGTAAACTTCCACTTCGGTACGCCGGATCGTTCGTAAATGTCGATCGTAAAATCACCGGCCAGGTGCGGAGGAAGGGTGGACAAGTTATTGGTCCGTTTCCTGCAGGGGGTAGCTCGTGCTCGGGTAGCTCGACCCACCCCCTCGTCCATCCGCTCGAAATCCCACGCTCCAACGTATAAATACGTTTAATCTTGTTTCGCGACCGAATCACGTTCTCTCTCTTTCGCTTCTCCCTCCCCCTCCCTCCACTCCCCGTTTTTTCCCCGTGTCGCGACTTTTTTCGATCACTCCGGAATCCTGCGCGCCTGTTAAATAATAGGTGATCAGACCACGGTTTGTTTCCCCTTAAATAAATCAAGATTTCCGATGAAAGAACGGATGATTCAAAAACTTGACTTGAAACTCGTCCCTATCTATCGAATCGAATCGATATATACATATATATTTTTCCTTTCTTTCGATATTCCATTTCATTCGATTCAGATTCATTAGTATCATTTTCTGGGAAACGATTTCGTTGTTGTAATTTTCCACGAGAAATTTCCCTTTATTCATTCGGGTTGCTACGCGGCGCACGTAGACCGCGATGGCAGGAGCGCGATGGTTTCCGGTTACTCGACGCGTTTATTACACCGCTCGTTACATCTTCCGGCGTGGGTGGAACGCACGACTGGATCAGAAGCGGATTCGTGTTATAGGGTTACTACCGTCGAATTTTCCGTTCGAAGACGCCTAGTTCGTTAGGGGTTTCGCCTTTCGCCTGCTGTTAACGTTCGTTTTCGCAAAAGCGTTTTCGCCCGCTGTAACTGGATACCCGTCCATCTAATTGCTTCGGCTGTAAGCCGTTTCTAAGTGCGCGCTACACCCTGTTCCGGGGAGGGGGAAATGGATGATACGGCTTCAAAGAGGGTCACGAGGAGAATGGTATAAGACAGAGAGGATAGGGAAAGAAATGTAGTGTAAGCTCGGTCAACCGTTAATGGAAACCGTTTCGTCTATACGATTCGGTTGAAACGATTTATATATGAAACGTTCCAAAAATCGAATATCGAATCTTATTATATTTAATATATTCTCGTTGCTCGTGAATATCAAAATATCTTCATACGACATCCTCTAAAAGTGTATAATCCTCAACAAGTAAACCTGATTAATTCTTGTGTCCAAATCAACGATCCATCATTTCTGGCGAATGTACGACCCGAAATCGTCACCCGAATTTACGAATACGGGGACCATCGTGTAAACACGGTGGGAGACCAGACCCCTTTGAATCTCTTCCATCCGGAGGCGAGGCAAAGTTTTATTTATATTCACCGATCCGATTCGCATAATGCAATCGCGAAACGGTGGCGGCACTCAAAGAAATTGCATCTCGCCGCTCGATCTCGGGCGACAACTCGCGGCCTCGCGATAAATATTCGTTCGTCACGCGGCGTCCCTTTAATCCCGCGACTCGCGCCGCCCGCTTTCTAATATCCATAAATTCGAATTCAATCGGGTTATCGGGGCGACCTAATCGGGTCCAATCAGCCGGAAGGCGTCGCGAGACGGGATAACGAGGGAGTGGGGGAGGAGGGAGAAAGATAGAGAAATCAAGAGCGGCGGAATCTGATTAGCCAATCAGCGGTGAAGGTGAAGCGCGAGACGCATCGATGGTTCGGGTGTGGTGGTGGTTGGAAAAAGGTCTTGGGGCGAGCTAGTCGTGGAAAAGGGGCATGGAAAAGGGAAATCAGCGGTTGAAACCTTGAAACGGAACGAGTGGAAGGATGGAGAAGGAAGGAATCCCGTAAATGCGGAAATCGGGCTGAATCCCGACTACTTCGCCGCAATTCAGGTAAACTCGAGGTCTCGAGGATCTTTGTCTCGGAAGCTGATCATCCGTCAGACGCGATGAGAAATAGCAAAGTTGAACTCTCCGATTTTCTGAACGGAGAGATTCCCCGATTATTTATGAATCGATCGGCTAAGGCGATTTAACGAAAATTGTTAAATTTCAATTTTTCTCCGAAAGCTGTTATTATCCGAAATATACTCGCGATATAAATGTTTGAAGCGTTGGGTGGACGAAAGGTGGACAAAGGGGTGTTTGTTCGTTAAAGAAAACCGCGAAAATTTATCGCGCTCGAAGGACGAAAGATTCGTCGGAAAGAAAACAAATTGCTTCTTGTACTGCTTCTTCTCCACGTATTCGTCACGTGATAATGGACAGAGCGACGATAAATTTCATGGAAGAGAAGTCGAAGTACGATCGGGGAGAAAATTGAACGAAACATTGTAACGAGAGTCTATTTTATCGGGAGATAATTAAAAGGAGGAGTATTAAAGCGAGGAATGGAAAGAAAACGTTTCACGAGTGTGTGCAGCGTAATGGAAGAAAGAGACGTCGTTCTCGATCGTTCTCGATAGTCCATCGAGACAGTAGTCAACCGAAATAAACTCGAAGACATTCCTATCCGAGCGAGAGCGCAAATTTCGACTCAATGGCCCGTGCGCCAATTTTTGCTTCTAGCTTCTCTCCGCGAGAACGAGCACGCTCTTCGATTCTTCCTCTTGAGCGTGGGATTCCCGTGACTCGTGGATGCTATGATTCGTGGTAGGGAAGCACGATTTAAAGCGTGCCGCCGCGAGAAGGAGGGCGTCTCTCTCTCTCTCTTTTTCTCTCGATCTCTCGTATCCCTTTCGTATCTCGAGCATTTCGAATTTAATGCGAAACCGAGGACGGTTTGGAGCATCCGTTTATCCGTCTAACGCGTTTTGGATATGAGCCATAACACCGATTACGCTTCCACGAGGCGAAACCGAGCCTCCGACCGATATCCAACGAAAAGTAGTTCACCGTGTCTTCCTCCCTCTCCTTTTTTCCTTTCTCTCCATTTCTCTTTCTCTCCTTTCCTCTCCCCTACTTTCTCTTTCTCCTTCCCTTCCCCTCATTTTCATTCCTCCTTCCGCTCCACCATTTCGATCCTCGAGCACATTTTACCTCTTCGGTGAGATTTACCAGCAATTTTCTCTGTTTACCACGAATTCGTTAGTACTCTCCAGGGCTGGAATACCCGGCCACGACCAGGAGTGGGTACTTCAGTTAATTCGCGGAAGACTGTTTATTTATTCACGGCTCGAGGAGCGCTTCTTACCACCCTCAAAGGATTCGCCAACATTTCAGCCCTCCTGCAATTTCGATGCTTCTCAAAAAAAAAAAAAAAAAAGGCCATTTCCACCACCGCGGGTTTATGTATTATTAAAAGACGCGCGACTATTCATAGGCGAACAACGTTTCCTCCGTCGCACCTCCTCTTTTCTCGTTCCTCCGTCTCGCTTCTCCTTCCTTTTTCCTTTCTACGTTAAGTACGTTTAGGATCGAGACGAATACTTCGCAAAATTTTTTCCTTTTCGCGCGTAAAAGGATAAAGGGATGCGCTATTTATTTCGAATATATCCCCATAGATCGAGCGAGTGACACACCGCACCGTTCTCTGGTGGTATGTCTGATGGCGGTCTATGTTCGGAGACAGAAGCTGCAGAGATGTCGATATTTCTGCTGCATTGTCCAGTCGCAGAGTTGGCTCGGTCGACACGATTAATCAGTCCCTTCCCTACTCGGCTGGAAATGCTGCGAAAACAAGGATGCGAAGTTCGAGCTCGAGAAGGTACTCGTGGCTTGGGTGTCGAGATCATTTCAAACAGTGGCCCTCGCAGGATACCCCGCACTCTACGACCCCGTTTCCGCGAATTGTTGTGACAGAAAGCAGCAACTACTTCGGTTATAAGTGTGTACAGTCCTTCGTTATTGCGCTCCACTGTCTCCTTTGTCGTTTCTGTTTCATTAGCGGAGAACGGCATAACTCTTTCGACTGTGTCGCGTTGGCCGAACTTCGAGTTCACGTTGGATGGAGGAACGGCTGAAAAGTTTCCCCTTTCATCCCCTTGTAAAGAGGCATTTAAAAGATCAAAGGGAAAAGTGTCGGTTTGGCCAGGTTCTGGGGCGAGAATTTACACTGAAATGTTTATTCCGGTTAATGCGATATTGTTTCTACTTACATCTACATTTCTCGATCCAGATAATATTTATCTTATTTAACGTAATAAATTTCTATCGTTCGAATGGAATAAAATATCGTTATTCGTCTCGAAAACTTTAAATTCTAAACCGTCGTTGAACCGTCGTACGACGGTTTTTGAATGGTAAACTAATCCGGCAACAAAACCGGTGATGCGCAACAACTTGGCGAGACTGTAATCGGCCGTCAGCCACAGCTGACAACCGCGAATCCAGGTATTCGTCCAGGCGGAAATTTCGAAACGAAAGTGGAATCGTGGAGGCGCATTGCGTGCAGTATCGAAAACGATACTGGATTTATGCTCGTATTACGATAGCACGTTGGAACGGCCGGAGGAAACGTCTCGGCACTTCGAGACTTCCGCTTCCCCCTCAGCCATTCGAAACGAGCCAAATGGGCCACCAAGTTTCGCGTTTCAAACCATCCCTGAATTCCGAGATGCTAACGCCTACAAGTTGAGAAGTTTGCCGATACACGTCAGGCTTTGAAGGCGAGCTGGGATCACGCGAACGGAGAAATTAATTTTCCAATGAGAAAGAGAGAGAGAGAGAATGTTGGAATCGCGATCAATGGCCATACTTTGAATCTTCGTGCAAGATATCTCGAATCGTGTCGAAACCAACAATTCTCGCGCGTGCGCGCATCGAAAGGATGGAGAAGGTTCATTCTAATTTTTCATTCTTCTGGGAAGGGATAGAATCGAATTTGTCCGGCGATTAACTTGACCGCTGAAAGATTAGCGGTTTAATTAAGTCGCACAACTGTTAACATTTTACGTAAACAAAGACGGATATTAGTATCGATTTCTCTACAGTATCGAGATTACAATCGTATCTATTGCATTATAACTGGGCATGGCGACTAGTAATTGGCAAATAGTGTACCCGCGACCCCTTGTACGCAACTGAATACGGTAATTACGCGAGCGCGAGATCCAATTATAACTTGGCCTCACCAAGTAACTGGAAAATTACTCGATAATCTTCAACGATAGTCTTCTTAAAATACTAGTAGTAGGAAAAATTATCACAGGAGGAAGGAAACGAGATCAAGAAAGAAATTTCTCCGGAACGAAGTTGAAACTCGCGTGCACGAAATAAAAAAAAAAAGAAAAAAAGTTTCCCCGACCGAATTTCATCTCAGTTTCGCACGCGTCAGCTCGTTTCTCCCCAACCTCGTGTCCAGATAACATCGTCAAACTCGCCGAGGCGACGAAACGCGACGAACGACGTGTCGCGTAAAAAAATCCGCGTAACTGATCCGTAAGAAATAAGAACAATTATCCGCCAAGTTAAGGAGTAAACGGTACAAGAAACCGCGAGAAAATCCCCTCGTTTTTTTTAAACGAGTTAATCGTGCCGCTTTTTCCCCAGTTTTCCTTCCTTCTCCGGCAATTTCCACCTCCTCGGCGGTGGCGGCGTCGCAATCGGGCGTTGGCCGCCGAGCGTCCATAATTCATTCGGCGGACAACCAGAAATCCTGGAAACATACATTTATGCGGCGAGTCGTGGCAGAGGGGGCGGGCTGGGCGCGGCGTACGTTGTTGAGGTTGAGAGGAACGGTGGAATGGCGGGGCAGGGCGAACGGAGGCGGATGGAAGGGAGAAAGAGTAGTCGGAGGAAAGGGGGGTTGTTACGCAGCGCGGAGCAACGTGGCGGAACGTCCAAAATCAGGATGACAAGCGTGGAGTTTGCCCCGTGATGTACGGCGCGCAGATACGCGCTATCGTGCCAATAACCGTTCGAATAATAGGCGACGAGTTGGTCCGCGGATCCGTCGAATCTGCGCCGACGTTCACGGTCCCGTAATACGAGCGCGCGGGCCAATGGATATCGGCGATAGTCGTATTATTGGTGGTGGTTGCGGTAGTACAAGGGTGGTTTGCGACGGCGATAATACGGGGGGCGAAAAGTTAGAGCGCGAATTTCGTTGGAAATTGGATGGCGAGACGCTTTCGTAGACGGAGGATACGAGTTGGCAACTGCATCTTGATTCGTCGACGGATAACACATCGGGTGGGATATCAACGCGGCGTAATCTCGTGGAGACGACGACGTCCCCGATGAAGAGGAGACGGCGGTGGTGTCGTCGTGGCTGCGCTTAATGGTCGCGTTTTCTCTTCGTCCCCCTCCAGGAGGCGGGGAGGGTAATCGAGGAAAGGTAGCGTAATAGGCGAACGAGTTACGTGTCGCGAGCATGCACACACGTTAGGTCCCGCGTGAGTCCTCCCCTCCTCCTCGTGTGTACGTGTGTACGTCGCGTGTGTACAACGCGGGGCGGATATGTCGTATCGCATACTTGAATTAACTTCCTTTTGATCGCGGTAACCGCGACGAGTAGGCGTTTAATCGGAACGGGGTTGCGAAAGCGGGAAATGTGTGTCAGGTGGTGGATGATGGAGCTTGTTTAAACGATCAAAGGAGGCGTTTTCTTACTTAATTAATCGGCTGTCTTGGCTCGTAAAATCCAAGCTTCGTTAAATCGGCTCGAATTCCTCGTACGGAATTATTCTTTCGCTCGAGTGTACGATGATTTAAAATTCAATTTATCGTTCCGGATTGAGACGTGTATTTCCACCATCGGAATCGAGAAAGAGAGAGAGAGAGAGCGAGAGAGAGAGATTGATGTTCAACGAACTGACAATTTTTCAATATTTTACTACCATATTCGATATTTACAGAGGGAGAATTGTAGAAAGTTAAACGAACAACCGAACGATATTTCCCTTACTTGTAGAAAATACACCGCGAGAATCGAACGCCTCCCCGCGTTTAAACGACTCCGCTCGCGGCCGATATCCAGAGAGAGAGAGAGAGAGAGAGAGCCGATATTCCATTCGGCTCGCTAATCTGATATTGTTTTGCCGGCGCTGCATCGAGGCTAGAAACTGTCCCGTCGCGGTATTTTTACAGAATTAAACGGGCCGTGGCGATAGTCGAAACACGATTTTCCGTGAGCCACGTCCGGCGAGCGGTTGGGAATGCAATATAGATTCGCAGATAGCCAAGTCCAATTAGAAGAACTGCCACTCCGCAGTGGCAAATAATACAAACTACCGACGGGGACGCCTCTCCAAGTTGCATGCTTGGCTAAAAACCGGTTCCCGCTTTAAGCGTTTGCCACGCCAGCCCATTATTGCGTCATTGTTATGCCCGCCGGAGGGGAAGGCCCTGCCCATGTCTCTGCGTTAAAGAAAAGGTCGCTTTCTTCCTAATTACGCGAGAACGTTCGATCATTAAAACGGCAATTTGTTAATGCCACGTCGACCCGACGACCTTTCGTGCCTCGCTGGCTTTTCTCGTATCGACGAAAGGAACGAAGAATCCATCGTAAACCTATCTGCATATACGTCGTGATTATTTTCCCGTGATTTCATTCCCTGGCTATTCCTTGCTTCGAAAATAGAATCGATATTTATAGCTGATTCCTCGGCTTGAAACCAGAGTTAATCAGAATTTTTCATCGAACCTATTTTACATTGTTCAATTTTTTTCTAACATCTTTCGCTCTAAATTTTCATTCGTTTAACGTACGATAAATATCGAATACCGGAGTAGATTCTGAGTCACGACAGACAGGTTGTCTGACACGAGATCGGATGAACTTGCCACATCTTCCAACTACTGCCACTACGCACGAAACCGAACACCTCGATACCTACATTCACGTACACGTCGCGCGCGTGAGAGCGGAGGCTCTCGTATTGCGCGGAACACGAGGATGCGATCTTTCGAACGCGTGTTGCAACGTTCTAAAAAAAAGACGGTATATGGTTTTAACGCACGTTTAATCATCCACCTCACGGTCGATCCGATCCTATTCTCCTCGCCTCCTCCTCCTCCTCCTCCTCCTCTTTCCCTCCCTCCCCCTCCCTTCCCTGTCTTTCTCAATTTTCACGGCTGTCTCTCTTCTTCCCCTTCTTCTCTCCTTTGTCTCGCACGCGAACCAAGCTAAACGTTTCTTCCCTTGGAAGAATTCCTCGAGTGTTTTTCTGCCTTCACCTAGGCTTTCCCTCCTATTATTCTTTCTCTCCTTTTAAAACCCGGGGAGAATGGACACGGTTTCCCGCATCTGTGGATGAAACCGCTTTACGGAATTAGATTTTCGTAGGAAGTTTGTTTCTCGGAATAAAAGGAAGAGGGAATAAAAGAAGATGGCTGGGCGATGATATAACGGGTGAAGATTTTAATTAATGGCGAATGTACGAGCGCCGGCCGGTGCAAGTGTTAAATATTAAATTTGAACATCTTTTGTCGGGGCCACGGAAATCTGAGCTAATTATAACCGGTTTAAAAGTTTACCACGGGCTCGCTCTGTTTACCACGACCCGAATAAAAAGAATCTGTTTATCGCGATATATATGTATATATGTATATCCACGTATATATGTGTATTCCGAAAGAAGGGAAAAAGTTTTAATTGGGGTACGCGCGTGTCAGTTTGTTTCAACTAGCTCGACACACTTTCGCGGTCAACTCTTTCAAAGTGTTGGGGGCGATTCCCGTGACTGGAATTTTGCGGGATACGGTGATACGCGACAAATAAACGTGGGAAACGCATGTTGAACGAGATTAATACTGCGGACAGCCAACCTTTAATTACGAAACTCTTTGACTTCTCAAAGACCTGTGTGTTCATTACACTTTTTTGCTGAATATTACGTTTGCACATGGAAATTCATAATCTACTTTTTCAATGAAAATAAAAAAAAAAGAATGTAAAACGTCTTTCCTTTTATCCTTTTATTCTCGGCAAATATTTTTCTCGATCATTTAATCAATAGATTTCAGATTTTTGTGCAGTTGAAACGTATTCAAATGTTCGATTAATGATAGAAGAGAGTATGTCGTATAGTATATACGTAATGGAAAATTATAAAGTCACGAATGAAACTTTGATTTTTTCGTATTAAAAGCCGGGGGAAGAAATTAACAATTTTGCCAATCAAAATAGATAGGCGTTCAGAAATTATTGCTATGGCAAATTATTTTTGTTTCATTCATATCTCAATCGGTTACCGAGATACAAGGATTTAAATTTTTCACGGTAAAATGGCGCGAGAATTACGAATGGACCAATGACCTACAATTTTTCCTGGAAAAGCATAGTATGCATTTTCAGGAATCACGTCTGAAATTTGGAACGGGATGTAAGCGAGAGATCCGAGTAAGCGACAGAAACAGAAAACGATTAAAAATTATCTTCTTTTTTCCACGACGATATCTCGCGAATTCCAAATATAAACAAAAGAACGTTTTAAGGGATAAAATTTTAATCGTTATCTTCGAAATTGTAATAAAGATTTCAATCATTAAAATAAATTTTACGAACGAATTTGTTTATATCTGGAAAAATATTGGTCATGACGATCTCTATCGATGATTGATCGATTTTTTAACTTAATTTGAAATAAATTGAATGTTTATATGAGAAACGATTAAGCCGGTTATATTTACGGGCAGATGTTCCTATTGGAAAATTAAAATTACTTATAACTTGAGAAACAAGCTTTATCCGACATTTTTATGTATCACCAACTTTCTCTATCGTCTTAGTGTCTAGAAACTATACTTTAAACGTGTTTCACGAGTTTCTTAATACTTCGTATAATGAAACATGTTCGATCGCTGCTCGCTATTTAATGGGATCGATTTAACTCGGTTGAAAAACAAGTTAACCAAGTGCTTCTTGTCCTTGAAAGGAAAGGATCGTGTCATAATTAGAACCGACAAACCGGGAAGGCAGACTGTGGGAGCAGATCGCGGATTCTCACTTTCCATCTATCCATCATTTCCGATCAAACAGCCGTTCTCAACTCGATAAATACAATCATAAATAAACTCTACATCGACACACTATTTCTATTCCCAAAAAGGTTTTTCTATCCACGTGAAACGTTGCGATTCAATGAGTTCGATGAAATTCGTTCGTAATATCTCGACAATAGGAATAAAATATTTTTACTCTAAACTTGAGATGAAATTTGCACCCCACGTTTACCCTCAAACATTTTTTTTTTTAACCATCACGACCACTAATAAGACAATTTGCTTGTCGCTCCAAATATTTATTAACCGAGTTATTTCGAGTTATTCGAGTTATTCGAATCTCGCGATATCTCGCGATATTCTTACTCTAAACTTGAGATGAAACGATTCGCACCCCACGTTTACCCTCAAACATTTTTTTTTTTAACCATCACGACCACTAATAAGAATGACAATTTGCTTGTCGCTCCAAATATTTATTAACCTAAATATTTATTAAATTAAATATTTATTATTTATTAAGTTATTTCGAATTATTCGAGTTATTCGAGTCTCCCGCCTCACGATATCTCGTGATATTCTTACTCTAAACTTGAGATGAAACGATTCGCACCCCACGTTTACCCTCAAATATTTTTTTTTTTAACCATCACGACCACTAATAAGAATGACAATTTGCTTGTCGCTCCAAATATTTATTAACGAGTTATTCGAGTTATTCGAATCTCCCGCCTCGCGATATCTCGCGATATTCTTACTCTAAATTTGAGATGAAACGATTCGCACCCCACGTTTACTCAAACATTTTTTTTTTTAACCATCACGATCACTAACAAGACAATTTGCTTGTCGCTCCAAATATTTATTAACCGAGTTATTTCGAGTTATTCGAGTTATTCGAGTCTCGCGATATCTCGCGATATTCTTACTCTAAACTTGAGATGAAACGATTCGCACCCCACGTTTACCCTCAAACATTTTTTTTTTTAACCATCACGACCACTAATAAGAATGACAATTTGCTTGTCGCTCCAAATAAAATATTTATTAACCGAGTTATTCGAGTTATTCGAGTCTGCCGCCTCGCGATATCTCGCGAAATCTCGAGGGCGCGGCATTTTTGGCGGCGCTTACGGTTTTTCTGTGGCGCGATTAGGATAATTGGGACGGAACGGATCGACACGGAACCAAGAGATCAATGACAAAACCGATAAAGGGAGCGTAGACTCGGCCGAAACGATCCCGCAATTAAGCCGAGAGTATCCCCCTTAAAGTTTCATTAAAAGCGGAGCGTTTAGCCAACTCTCGTTCGGGAGTTTCGATAATTACACCTTTATTCGCCGGCTACGTGTCGTCTTACGCCACGGAATTGTACCACCGTCCAATGTATCCAATCCACCCTGTGCCCCTTGCCTTTTATTAAATGAAACGATAATTGGACGAAATTTCGTTACCGCGTGGAAAAGAATGGAACGCGACAAGAACGGGGGGGAGGGGGTGGAGGGAGGAGGCGCCTGCTGCGAAATTATACTTTAACGAGGAAGCATATCACTTGGAAGCGTTAATAGCGGTCGGAATCGGCCCTCTATTACCCCTCCTCGTTCCTCGCTACCAATTTCGGTGGTGGATGGATAATTGGTAATTACCAACTTCTTGCCGGTCGAATAGTTGGAAACGTTGCTCAAAGTCTCTCAACGGACGATTAATCGGTAACCTCTTCTCGAGGCAAGTTTCTTGAAACGGATTTAAACGGGCGTTCGGGTGCATTATTAGATACTCGAGTGCGTCTGTTATTAGGAAGGGGAATCCATTTAATTGTTTAGGAGTAAACGTGGATAATATAGCGCGCAGTGTCGAGTTCGATTCTTGACATCCCTGTTAAGAACGCCTTGTACAATGTGTACAACGAGCAACAATTTTACAGATATGTTTGATGAATATATCGGCTCGATGAAACCCTGTTCGTTGAACTTCGTTCGATAAGCTTGCATTTCGAGAGAAGTTCCAACCATGCAACCGTTTAGAGATTCTATTTGCTCGGGATTAGGAGGGTGCATAATACTTACGCAAGTGTACACGCTGATTTGGCGCAAATAATATCGGATGCTTTCACTTTGTCTTGCGTAAATTGATCTGGGAATCTTGGGAAGTAAAGTTGGGGAATCGGTGGGGATTGTTTGTCAATTGTAAATAAACCGAACGTTCGACCATCCCCAAACTCCGTTCTTCGTTATCTCCCGCAATTTATTCGCGCGAGATTATTCAAGCAAGCATTGAATTACAGTACACCACGTATACCCCGCTTAATTAATGCGAGTAATTCGTAGAGGAAGCAGATAGCAATCGATTCGATCCCCCGCCATTTTTTAAAATCGCACGTTTCGCGGTTATTTGGTCGATCTCCTGTTGAAAAAAAACCACCTTTTGTCCTCTCCCGATTAATAAAACGGCCTATTCCGCGTCTCCCTCTTCTCGCACAGTGGAAGGGTTGAAAACAAGGGGAGGGAAATTAACCGCTCCTCAGAAAAAAAGAAAAAGGAAAAAATGATCCCCGATTCAGAAATAAAGTTCCGATACAAACACCATCTCCTCCTTTCCCCCATTCTTTTATGCTCCCTTCTCGAAGGGGAAAGGCACCTGATATTTGTTCGCTTCACACTCGATTAAAAGCCGTTTCCTGAACGACCGCTCCTAGACGCTCCCCCGTTTCCCCGAATTTACTGGATACCGCCTCGAATCTCGATACGGTGCTGCTCCATTCTCTCCTTCGATGGAACTCCTTCGTTCAACCGTTCGCCGCAATCGTAGCGTGAATCGAGCGAGGATTCGTCGAGGACGGGAGTGCAACCGGTGGCGCACGGTGGAATCGCAGCGGAGGGACCTTTGTAATAAGCTACGTTCACCGGCAACCGCAGCCTCTCCGCTCTTTGTTGTCTCGGCCCTCGCCAATCCCCCGTTATGCCCTCCCTCCCGATTCGTTCCGTTCTGTATCCCTCGTTTCTTTCCGCGCCCCCTTCCCCTCTTTCCTTCCTCTTCCTCGTTTCACGCCGCGGAATCCACAAGCGTTGCTCTTATTTATCGCGCGATAATTATCGAGGCGGCGAAGTGGATTCGATCCAATCGGTTTCCCGACGCGATTCGTTCCGATTCGAGGACTGCGAGGTTTGCTTGATCGACGCGTTCCACCCGGCTTTTGAGGCCATTGTTCCGCGAGAAAATTAGTTTTCCAGGGAAAAAATGGGGTGGAAGAAAAGACCATCGAGGAGGGGGAGGGGGAGGGGGATTTAAACGACACGGTCAGTTCCAGACATCCCTGTTTCCTTGTTTTCCGCGTCGACGAAACTGACGATAACTAGATGGGAAAGTCGAAGTTCGATAATTTCGCTCCGTGAAATATTCCCTCCGTTAATTTCTCCCCCTCCCTCCTTCTCTGGCTGAAAGGATGAAACGACCTTCGTCGATCAGGAGGTCAAAGGGCATCGCGTGGAACCACGTATCGAACGGTGTCAAATCGGTTGGACGAACGCGTCTTTGCGAGCACGATCGCACGTCTGGACGAAAATTAGTTGCCCTTTTGTACTTTGGGACGGGGCGTTAATTGAAACAGCGTCGTTGGAGGGAAATAAAGAGGCGAGGAGGGCTGAACGCGGAGATCGAGCGCGAGAGGGCGAGACATCGCCGAATGTTAGTTATTCCGTATACTAATTACGCGTCCTACTTCGGGGAGAAACAGTGTTGCCTTTCCTTCCTTCCTTCCTTCCTTCCTTCCTTCCTTCCTTCCTTCCTTCCTTCCTCCCTTCCTTGTGTGAAAACTTCTCTCTAAGCGAAATCCTCGAAACGAGTATAGTCGCGGTTCGCTTATGAAACTTGATGGTGTAGAGCATAAACACACGGTGTAATGCATTAACACGCGCTTTGAAAACACGTTGCTGTCGATAATAAGATATTTTCAAGATCGGAAGATTTTCTCGCGAAGGAAAAGTTTCGGCGATTTTGTGATTTATTATACGAATCATTTTCCTCGACTATTTCCTTCCCCAAAATTCTTTCGAGAGAATTGATCCGCAAAAGAGAAGAGAAATCACGTTCTTTAAGAAAGAAATTATCCAACTAAAAAGTCGCGTTCCTCGAAATCAAATAAACATTATTTGTAAAGGGAACGATTCCTTAAAGCGATGATCCCTCTTCTACCAAGATCTGACGGATATTCAAGAAAAATACTCGGAATATCGTGAAAATACGCGTTGCACAGCACACGGAAATATACCGATGCTCTTTGAGAAATCGTACACACTTTACCAGAAGTCGTAGAATACGGTTATCGCGCGAAGACCTATCTCAATATCTCTCTCTCTCTCTCTCTCTCTCTTTTTCTCTCGAAAGGGGTGAATAAAATCAAGCTACCTTTGCACCCACAAGATTTCGTATATTCTCGCACGAGTCCCTTTCATATTGGCGCCCGCCAACCCGATTTTCCTTAATCCTTCGGATGGGCGGATGGTATCCATATATCGATCTGCTCGAGGCAGCTTACTTTCCAATGAAAAGCGTCGAACGAAAATCGTCAAAGCAAAGCTTCGAAGATAGAATCTCGTAACTAACAAGAGAATCAATCGGGTAATGATCGATCACTTTTTCCCCCCCTTCCCTCGCCTTTTTCTTCTTCTCCTCTTCTTTTCCTCCTTTTAATTCACCGATGTTAACATTCAACGCTTGGCGGTTTCCATTATTGCATCGTCCACTGCATTCGCGATACATTTTTTACCGTCAATATCAGCGCCTGCCCGGTGTCGGGCCGACGCACGGAATACTGTACTTTGTCACGTTGATGGCGCGGCTAGACACGATATTGCATTCAGGAAACGACGTGTCCTCCGCGTCATCGATCGATGAAATTTCATTAAGTGGTATATCGTTTCCGCTTTGCATAGAAGGGCACACAACCGGATTTCACAAAGGTGTGAATCGGGAATCGCGCGCCCCGGTTGGAAAAATCGGGTAGGTACGAATAAAAAAATCGTGTGTTTCGTACGGATGTTACGGCGCGCGCGTTAACAGGTCACGGGATGGAATTAAATATCGAGCGAGGGACGAGATGATCGTTTCACGAGAAAAAGAAAAAAAAAAAAAAAAGAACCGTTAAACTCGATTAAACTTGTCGTACGTGGAATCCTCGCTCGACACGCGATCGCTTTCGGAAGACGACCGCTTTCGCCTTTTTCTTTTTCAATTCGTCGATCGGTAAATAAAGAAGCAGCACGGACACGAATTTTATCGCGCTGAGAGGAACGAGCTTATCTACCCACCCCTCACCGTACTCGATCTTCGAAATCAAGAAATCAACCGTTCTCTCTTGAAACAAGCCCTCTCGAAGTGAAGGCGCGCCTCGAGACGAAACGCGCGTAGGATTCTGGATCGAGCAAATAACCGCTCGATAAGCACGGCCAGATGGTAACCGTGTCCCGTTGACTTTTTTTTCACCGCCGTGCGGTACGCGCGGTAAATCAAGTTTCGGCGTGGTGTCGCGTAATACCGTCCCTCCACCTGATTTCCGCCAACGCTGTATAATCCAGTGAATAATGAAAACATTATCGCGGCAGACAAAGTGTCCGCTCGCGCTTGTGTCGGGGTGCAGATGGAGGGTGGTGGAGGTACACTTTTTTGGAGAAGGATGGAGGAGGGGGTGGATGGGATAGACGGATACATCGTCGTGTCGGGCAATGAAAAATTGCCACAGATTTCCCGATGGGGGATTCCCGGTGGTGCGCAAGCGCCGTAGCTATCTACCGGTTCTCTGGTCCAGACTCTCTGGTCGCATAGCAGCTTCGTTTCGTGGGACTACCCTCTGGCCCGCGTCGCGAATAAAAAAAAAAAAAAAAAAAAAAGAGGATATTTCGAATGAGCGAGCGGTCGAGCGAGGAACGGCGATAGGGAGGAGAACAAATAGTATCGGATAAATCAGTGAACTCTCTGCCGTGTTCGTTTAAAAGTCGCCGGTTGCACGCACGTGCCGCGTGACCACGCTTCGTTGCGTGGGTGAGTATACATGTGTCGAACGGGCACCCATTTCTGATCGTGATTTATCCGTGGACGGAGAGTAAGAGAAGAGAGATAATTGGATCAAAAATATCAATAATTGGATCGCAATGATCGAATAAAATTTTAATAGTAATTTCTAAAAAAAATTTCCTCGATTATTCGTGGGTGCACTACGTGTACTCTGTCGAAGACTTTGTAATATTGGGGAAGAAAAGAGAAGGAGAAATATCTCCTCGAGTTTTTCCACTCGTTCGCCGAGTGGTACGTTGAGTTATAGCCACCGAACGAAGGTTGGTGGTCAGCTTTCCCGAAAAAATTAAAACGGGCACGTGTTGCCAAGAAGTTTTGGAAACGAGCGGGGGGTGGTGGCCGATATTTTTCCCCGCATTTATTTAATCTACGATGGCCAAGTTTATACACCGCCGTCAGTCATTTGGTGGAAAAATAAGGGTGGATGGAATTACGCGGCACTTAATTCTCTCCCCTTCCCTCCCACCCCCGTCTGTTAAACTCGGGTTGTTGTCTCGGTCTCGGTCGGAGATGGAAGCTTGCCAAAATCGCGAGTCTTTCGCCGACTCGGTTTAAATTGTAAAATTTCATTCATCCCCGAAACCGCGTTCACCGATCCAGCTTTTGCTTCTCCATTTTCCTCTTTGTTTATCGAGCGGAATCTCGATGATCCTGCGTTTCTCCTCTTTGTTTGCGGACGCGAATCACGCCGGGGATGCGAACCGATTCGATGATTGGCGAAACGTGACCGAGACCCGGCCGAGGATCTCTCTCCAGATTTTTCCCGTGATTAATCGATCCTGGCCGCGTTATCCGTTGCTCCCTCCTCGATTAATTTAATTCGTCGTGCACGAGAGATGGCCTGGTAATTGGTCGAAATTCGACGATTTAATGTGGCGCGCGAAGCAACCGCGAAATAAGGAAAGTTTCGTCGAATCTCATTCGTTTCGCTAATGAAAAGGTAACTGCACACGCTCGATTCGATAGCCTCGGGCTTTTTCCCCGACTAACCAACTTTCGCGGGTGTATATACGTGGTTGAACGGGATTCGCATTATAAAATCCCCGTATCGCGCTTTATAATTAATTCCACGCCACGCGTAGAAAAACTATTCGATCCGCCAATTTTATCCAACTTTGTACTCGCCCCGCCTCGCGATCGATCTGTATTAGTTCGGAAAATGAAACGAACAATTTGTTTGCGGTTATTCGATTCTCATTTAAATTTCGCCCTCTCGATCGATGCAACAATCAGTTTTTTCCTTTTTCCTTTTTTCCTTTTTTTTTTTTATATCGCGGTTGCGCTTGCTTGCTCGCGAGTAAATAATTTCAATCTTCGACGATATCGACGATATTCGCGTTCCATCCGGGCGAGAATGAACTCTCTTCCTCGATTATTTTATTATACGCTCGAAAATAACAAAGTTCTTTCGAGTCTGGCAACGTCAATTTCTCTGTCCGTTCCGTGTTACAAGCACATCACAGTGACTTGTTTTAAATTCACAAAGCGTCTACTCGAATCTACTCCTCTTTATATTTCGGGAAAAATTCAAGAGCGTAGCAATAACTTTCCCCCGTTTGCAGAAAGTCTATGTATCTTAAAAATAATTCTACAAACGAATAATTTTAAACAATCCATCAATCTAAAAAAACGCATCGTTAAACCGCGAAGCAAGAGGAGTTAACGAGAATCTTGCAAGACTATCGTTTCCTGTTCGATCGAAACAGGCAGACCGATTTAATTACAGAAATTGAAATGGGTAGCCGACGAGGGGCAAAGTTCGTCGAACCCGCAGCTGAACTTAACAGCTGAAATGAGATAGCGCGAGGAAACGGGTTTTAAAAGCCTCCCCTCCCCCCTGTAATTGTTGTTTTATGAGGGTAATCCGGTCTGATCGGGTGGCAATACCGATTCGAAGGGATAAAACTGCGTCGGTTCATCGGCTGCGCCAAGCTCTCTCTCTCTCTCTCTCTCTCTCTCTGTCTCTGTCTCCACCTTTCCTTCCTTTCCCCTACCAACACGCGTACAAGCGTGCATAACGCAGATTAGAATCGAACTTGTGGCTCGGCGTCGCGTGTAACTCGTTCTCTCACGCAGGGATCGGCTAATTGAATCGTCTCTAAGATCGGCTTACGGGTTGGAAATCTAGCACGCGGCGGCTAAGGGTAGGCGGGAACGGTTCCACGACAATATTATCATTGGGAATTGGCTGGGTTAGACCCAGGTAGAATTTTAAGCGCGAGTCGCTTCTTGTTATCGTAACGCTTCTAAACGAGAAAGAAAACGGTCGGGTTTCCCGCGAAATCATGCGGATAAGATTGGCCGGCGGCGTCTAATTAAAACGTCTGGATTACCGTGGCCACGTTTGATGTCCCACAGGGCCCGTTCCACTCTTGCTTGAATGTAATTAGCTGTTACGCGAGCGACCCCGTTAAGAGGATTAAAATTATACGGCCAAATATGCCCGATATTGCAAGTATTTGCCGTGGAAACTGCGCGAGCAACTTTCGCCGCTCTGCTCCTCTTTATCGATCCTCGTGGCGGGAAATCGATCCGAAACTCGTTAAGAAAATCGTCAGAGGCGATCCGTATCCGTTTCTTTTTCGTCGCGGCGACGATAAAGCGCAAAGTTTCACTGTGTAAATATCGAATGAAAATATGGAATGAAAATATCGAATCGGGGAGTGTCTTGGATTGCAAGTCGCCATTTCCATGTTTACGCTTTGCGTATCGAAAGATTATTGATCTTGAAATGAATATCGGTTTGCGTTTTCACTCAAGCTGTAATTTAATTGAGCCCAATCGAGAGGGGAAAGTATCGGGTTAATTAAGAGGATTTCTCTCGGCGGAGCGGATATTCGTACAACGTTAATGAGACTTCGACACGGATGTGATCGACCCGTAAATATGTCGTTCGGATAGGAAAAATCGGCAGGATTTTCAAAGGGACGGTCCAATTTGGCCAGTTTTGGCGTGCCAAACAAATCGTTTCGGCCGAATGCTTTTAAATTAACGTGACGCGCGCACCGAATTAATTCCCTTTTAAATTAACGCTATTATGTACGGCCGTGATTTTCAATGAAATTACGCTTTAACGCGATATATCCCCGCGTTATATCGGTGACGCCCGGTCGGAACGCTTTAATGGCCATTCATTTTTTACATTGATTGCGGCCGTCTTAATTATTCCATCACCAGGAACTAGTGTTTGCGATAAAAGCACTTGTCGGCTTAACTTCGGATCGACGATCGTTTTCCATCGCATCCGCGATATATATATATATATTACGCGACACGCACGCGTACGTGAATTATTTTTCTTCGACGCTCTCTCCTCGCTGTAAAGACGATGTGGCGTGTTGTACGAGTCTACGTCGACTGACTCGTATACACTCGTGTTTCGGCGTACGCCTCGATTAAATATTTATCCGCTTTGGTGCGTCGAACGTAGGTCGAAGTATACACCGTACTCTATTGTTGTGAAATTATTCGTGGAAAAATTTATCATCGAGCGAAACTTCGAAACGATGTTTTCGAACGAGATTTAATCAAGTAAAATTATTCGAAAAACTCTATGTTTTCATGTTAAATGACGTTTGATTTTTTATTATAGTAAACTAATTGTTAATATTTTGACGAGCAAGTAAGTATTAATGGATTAACTTAATTTACGTTTATCAGTAATTCGTGTTTCGAAGCTTCGTAAATATCTGAACCGTGAAGCAAATCCAATAACAAATCCTATAACAAGGATAGAAACTTGTAATGTATAATTCAGAGGCTTAAAGTTTAAACTTTAAACTTTCAGTAGTTAAAAGAAAAGGATAGAAAAATTTGAAACAAGATTAACGAGAAACTTTCCTTCTGAGCGTTGATAATTACTCAAAAAAAGAAAATTCTTAGACTTATTTCCTCTACGAAAAAATCGTTTAAACACAATCAAATATATATACTTTTGTCATGTACGATTGTCTTTGAGATTCGACGCCGAACGAATTTATATTCGTTCGTTTTTTATACATCTCGATCGACGAAAAAAGAAGAGATAGAAGAAGAAGAAAAAAAATAAAAACGGTGTGCAGTACGCGCGTGCAAAAGAAAAAGAGAAAAAGAATGCACGGTCGACACGTGCCACGGTAACACACGATTTCCTGTCCCCAAAAACCGATGACGGGCGAGCCGAGAAGGGTGAGCTTGTTCTCGCTTACATTTTTGTCTTCCATCCGGCCGGGTCGAAATAACCCCCGTGCCCAGAGGGTGGTATCTCTCGCGCGCCTCGAAAAAGCCAGAGCGGGCACAATGGCCGTGGCTCCGTACCTACGTGTCCAGGGACGTACGTGCGAACCAACGCCGCCCCTTTCCGCGCCAACGCAATAAAATTCCGCGCCGGCTTTCGTTCCACGCAATAATGGCATCGAGAGAGAGAGAGAGAGAGAGAGAAAAAAAAATCGAACGCTTTCGAGCGAGACGGCGCCAATCCGGGACAAAGAAGAGAAACGTGTGAAAGAGAGAGAGAGAGAGGGAGGGTCAACGAGAAATATGAATACGTTCACGGTGATTCGGTTAATTTTTAACACGAAACAGAGGGCAGTTCGCCGCTGGCATATTTGGTCCGGTTCGATGGCTCGCCTCCATTGCACCGTTGGTTGGAAATCTGCGAGAAAAGGAAAAAAAAAAAAGGGAGGGAGAAACGGAGGCCGGGAGAGGCGCGAGGTTAAGGGGTGTTCCTGGGCGGGAAGGGAGAGCGCGAGGAACGGAAGGGTTGGCGGGGACAAGGGGTGGTGAAGGGTGTTTGTCGGTGGATGTCGTTCGCTATTGAGGGCTCCGGGTACCAGGGGTCATGAATGCTTGTCAACGGTGAGATATGATGCGTGGATTACCCCCTCCCCCTTGGCGGCGTTGTACCTCGCCACGGGGAACCCCTTTACAACCCTTCCCTCTGCCTCCCTTTCGCGCTGCCTTTGCGATCTGGCGAGCACCGAGCCACTTGCCGTCACCCGCGCTTCTGGACCGGGAGATTTATAGGAAAAATTCTTCTCGCTCCGCTTTTGCCGCCGCACCGCGCGGCACAAAGGTGTCGTCGTCGTCGTCGTCGTCGTCTTCGTCGTCGTCGTCGGGTTTAAGCACGAAGGGAGATCGGCTCCGCGTCGAGAATTCAATTTCCTATCCTTCCTTCGATCGAATTTTAGATAGAAATATTTTTTCGCTTTTTTTTTTCTTTTTTTTTTTTTTTTTTTTTTTTTTGAGAAATTGATATGCCCGCGAATTCTCCTCTTCGTTGTTTTGTGCGATTTCGTCGATCTTTTGCGAAGGTATCCGACAATTATTTGTACGATGCTTTCTTTTTTTTAACGGGCGATTAAATATAATAATCAGTAAAAACAATTCGTTTTAACCAATGCTTTCGCATAAAAAAATCTATCACGATGCTCTTTTATATATTAGCTGAGCAAGAGAGTTCCGCTCTTTGCCTCGTCGAATTAGAAGAAATTAAGAAATCGAAGAAACTCGAAGGTACGTCATCTATCAACTCTTCCCGCCTCCCACGCTCACGCCTCCTTCTCAAACAACGACGATTCAATTACTCGGCTTTCCCTTGCGAGGTGTCGCGAAACACCGTATGACGTCGATCCTATTTCACATCCTTCCACCTATTCATCGCGAAATACTTGTCGCTAGGCGTTGCAGCCACGCTCTCGCGGGGGCTAAACAGGGGGACGGAAAAAGCTTTTCTCTTGTAAGACGAGAGGCAAAGATGTATATATATATATTCCCAGTTCTCGCTCCTATATATTCCCTCTTCTTCGCTCTAATTTCTCCCTCGCATCTCGTCTCCCTCTTCCTCCTCCTTCTTCTCCTCGGTTTTTATCTACGCGCGCTGTCGCTGCATTTTAAGTCGCTCCATCCATGTCTCTTTCTCGTGATTCGAGGGCAGCGGAGAGGCCGAGAGATTCGCGAAAGAGAGAACGCTTCGCGTCGAAGAAACGACGGCATCGGAAATCGCTGGTCGAGTCGGATTCGAGGCGCGTTACGAGAAAGAAGAAATAATTCGAGGTAAAAGAAGGAAAATGGAGGAAATAGGGAGGAAGGAGAAAGGTACAAAGAGTGCGGTGAGGAATCGTGAAAGGGCGGGTTGACGAGAGGAGGAAGTAAGGCGGCAGTAAGGAGGAAAGGAGGAGGAAGGAAGTTAGGAGAGCGGAGGAATGCCGATACGAAGCGGGACGCGGCTCGTTGCTCGAGGAAGGAAGGAAGGAAAGCAGAGAGGCTTTCCATCAGGCAAATTGAATAGCATTTGCAGCCTGTTTCACTGGTAAACAGCCGGATGATAGATGATACTCGCTCTCCCTGTCGCCTTTTCTCTACTCTCCTGTAACTCTCATCGTTCTTTTCGCGATTCACTTTTCCTTTCGCTCTTTCCGCCTCGATATCTGTAACTGTACTCGAATAAACGATTGTGCTTGATTACGTAATTGAATTTACGCGATTTTAATATTAGAATCCTCGGTCATCCAAGATACGATAAGTTTTTTTCTTTTTTATCTTTCTTAAATGACTGATTGAATTCAACGCATCGTTTTCGAATAAAATAACGATAAAATTGTTAAATAATCGTCGATTATTGATAGAAAAATGATACAACTTAAAAATTATAATTTTAGATTTTATCAAGTTAAAAGTTTACGATTTGGAAACTCGTGTACTCCATTAGGAAAAAAGATGAAAATTTTTTATTTTATATATCATTTTTCTAACGAATAATATCTTAATAACTTGGTGCATTAAAATACACTTCACTTTATATACGTTTAATACGTAGCAGAATAAAAAGTCAAAACTTGGCTCTGATGTGATTGCACAAAGTTGTCCTCCAGTTCGGTTCACGTAAAAGGGGAATAAATTCCATCACGTGCTTCCGACAAATCCACTATGCACTTTGTTACACGTAGATTACCGCCTCTGTTTAGTTACAACGAAATAATTATGGAGGCGTTGTTCAGAACGTCGGGCACTTTGTATCGGGAAGCGTGCTCGCGCTTGAATCTCGTAAATCTCGTTTCCCCGGCTGTGACAAAGCACAGGAGTATTAAACGGAAGTTGGTTATTAGAACATTCGTGAAACAACCTTTTCTTTTTTCTCTTTTTTTTTTTTAGCTTCCCCCCTCAGCTTTATTGAATGCGACAACGCGCGTGGTGCGCTCTCCTCCTCGCGGTATCGCTGTTAAAATATTCGCGAGTTCGCTCGCGAAACGTTGTAAAACTCGAACGAAATCAGTTTTCCAGCCCGCGCTCTTTTTCCCCTCCGTGCGTGCCGCCGCTTCGTTGCCCGGTGTTATAATTAAAGCGGCAGCCTACGCCTTTGCCCGTAATCCGCTCTTTACAAGCCGGGGCCCCGTCCGCTTGAATTTAATTTCGCGCGATGTTTCAGAACCGCCGTAAATCTGGCCCGCGACGCGAGCAATAGTAAAAACCTTTTGATTAGATGGATGAAAGTTTCGGATATAAACGCATTGTGCCTCGAGACAGGGAGCACAAATGGATGAGATGTTCGTGAGACCGAGATACGAAATTTTGATCAATGAAATAAACTAAGGATAGCGCGCCTTATTTTACGAGGCAATCCCTTTTCTGATACCGAAGAATTGAAGAAATTTAATTTTTTAATTTTACTTTTGAATTTAACGTCTTGTATATATATATATATATGAAAGCAAATTTTACTCGAGAGAATTGGAATAATCTGGTGATCCGGAGGGCATCGATTATTTCATTGATTCCACGAATGATATCGGTAACACAATGCCCTGTCATTTCGAATTGGGGCAATTCGTCCTTGGAATTGGATCACCGTAACCGGAGCGGATAATTAAAAGCCACCACGATGCACCGGAAATGGGTGCAGTCGAAGAGTATATTCTTCTTTCTACGAGAAACGTACGACAGAAGTTGTTTCATTCTCGATCTTGCGCTGTAATTTATCCGCGATTTTTCCGGGAATCTAGATAGTTTCATCAGATGCTCATCGGGCTAATTACAATTCGGTATCTTCTGTTATTCCTAGTACGGTGTAATTAAAAATCCACGACACTTGTAACGTTATGTCGAAACGAATATCGTCGAATTGATCGATACAAGCGAAGAGTTGTACAATTGGAAGAGATAGGAAAGAAAAAAAGTTTTCTGAAATAAGTTGTAAACGGCAAAAGAAAAAAAAGGAAACTTCGAAGGATCGATGATAAATCAGACGCAATATCTGTGAATCGAAAGTATAAAAATTGCATCTTTCCGTTGGATCGAGACACACCCCGCTATACTTCGTTGCTCTTTATCTTCTGAAAGTTGTTCTTGCTTCCGGTTTAATTAACTGTCGAACGCAGCTGCACCTCGATCTTTCAATTTATGAGGGATGACAGCGGAAGAATCTTGGAAAAACATAACCTAGTTCCAGGGGAGAAAAATGGCCGATACTTAATATCGTCGTGTGTCGATCGTCGTGATGGATATAGATCGCCCCTTCGGAGATTATGGGATAGTTTTTAAAAATCAAGTGTCAGAGATTCGTTTTTATCCGTTTATAACCGTTAATCATCAAAGGTTGAAGGCATTTCTTCCATATTCAATTTCGCGTGATCGAATATCTTGAAAAAAAGAAAAAAAAAAAAAAATCTTTATTCGAATCTTCTTTAATTAAAAGGACAATAATGGGATGCGACGAAGAGTTTCATTTTGCTTTGCGAGGAAGCGTACCATTTGCGTGATTGAAAAATCGGGAAATGTGTCGTCATCGAATGACGAGTTCGCGATCTAAAAATCACGGACAAGAATAAAAACTCGCGAGGCAATGTACGTTAACTCAGCAAAGGGAAACGCGTAGATCAATATCTTTTCCACGATGTCGCGCGATAGTTTGTGACGTAAGATATGCACGAACCCGTTAAATAATACAAAATAGCCGCGGAAAAAAAAAACTTTCTACATCGTGGATACAATTGATGTTCTTTCTTTTCCTTCTGTCAAATTTTTTTCACATCAAATTGTCATTTATTCGATGATCATTGTTAAAAATCGAGAATGATAAATTCGCGAGATGTTCATCCCTCTTTAACGTATTTGATAAATACATTTTCCGATTATTTACGCGAGAATTCTGAATCGTTAAAATTTTCCACGAACTCTTTCGAGAGGAAGAATTTTCGATGAGAAGGAAAAATAACGAGAGAAAGAGAGAGAGCGTTAAGAAGGGAGTTAAGAAAATCGAGAAACAGAAACGGTGCTAAGTTCCAGAAAGATGGTGACGCGATGATGAGAAGAAAGAAGAGAGAGAGAGAGAGAGAGAGACGAAAGAGCCGTGTAGACACGAATTTTTCAACGAAGTTTCCTTCATTGCTTAATTATAAAAGTTGTTCATAATGCAACGGCCCGGTGGGGGGGTGGGGTACGCCGGGAGACCGGCTGCCAGGTTTCATGGTAATTCCCAAATTAATTAAAAGAAAAGTCGCCGTGCTACTCCCCGTGGCTCTGTTCTGTCACCTTATAAAAGTCGTGAAACTCGAGGTGTGTGCGACATCGGTCAGCAAAGGCCGTTTCTCCGTTCGTTTTGCATTTATAAACCGGGACACCGAGGGGGTACACGGAGACTGGACGAGCAGCCCGGCGTCAAGTATAATAATAACGAGGGCCTTGTTTCTTTTGTTTCTGGATGAGTATTCTCAGGGGACGCGGCCTCGTAATTTATGCACACCGCGTATTCAACGAGACTTGCCCGAGTCTTAAAAAGTAAACGCAGTTCAAGTTTAATCTATACTGCGAAAGTTTTTCTCGCTACTACTTCGCCAGACGAGAGTCGAAGCCACGTGCGAAGATTCGTACGAGCGATCATTAAATTTCGAGATAGATGATAATAGAGGAAGCGAGTTCGACACGAAAACACGAAAATCGACGACAATAGTACCATGTACTATGCATCGTATAGTGTATACGATAGCTGAAACACGACGGATAGAAAATACCTAGTCTTCGAGTTAGCGAGCATGTGTTATAGCTTAAGGGTGGATGCAGAGGGGGTGCACTTAGCGGCTCGAGCGTGTGTTGGTCGTCGACTGAGAGATGGAGAGTGGGGGGATAGGGGTCTGATGAGAATGTGGACGGTGCAGACGGTGGTTGTAAGAGATTGCCGAGGTGGTCAACCAGTCTGGCTGTCTGTCTTTTTTAACCCTATCTCTCGCTACCGGAGACAGGGAAACTTCCTGTCAAATAAACGAGGTCGCGATAATTTAAAGAAAAAAAAAAAAAAAAAAAAACATCTTATCTCGTAGCTAGACGTGACGTTGAAAAAAATTGGACGTGATTGGCGATACCGTTTTCAGTGATGCGAAAATAAAAATCGTCGTTCGTTTAATCTTCCTTCCCGTCTTCTTCTTTTTCTTCCCCCTCTTCCCTCCTCCCCTCTTTTTTCTATTATCGTTCTTTTTTTCCTTCTGTTTTTTTTTTTTTCTTTTCTTTATCTATACGTATAACACGATCAGACATCGACGCTCGAACGCTTTAAATCCTCTTTTAAAAGGACGAGGCGGGCGGAAGGTGGGAGAAAGACAGGAAACAAACTCGTTGAATTTTTCTCGTTTCATTTCATCGCGGCTCGCTCGGTTCGGCGAGATCCCCGACACCCCTGCTAGGAGTCTCGGTGTCTGGATGGCAATCGATTTTCCTCTGTCGTCGTCGGCGTCGTTGTTACTGACGACGAATATTCACGAAGTCATCCGAGTCATTGACATCCACTGGGCGACGGCGGAGGCGGAGGACATCAAGTGCGTGATGTTGGCAAAGGGGGAAGTGGAAATCTCACACATGCGCCCCCGCCTTGTGTGCACCCCGTAGGAAACGTGCGCGCGATGCACATTGCCCCTTCTTCGCATGTGCATCGATGACTAGCCCACGACGAAGAAACGACGAAACTTCTCGTTTTCAAGAATTTCCACCCCCCTTCCACTCTTCATCCCCTCTCCCCTCCCTCTCCCCTCTCCCCTCCCCCAATTTTTTTTGCGCCCGACGTACGCCGCACGTCGATGACTATTCAACAACGCGCGACAATCGTTTCTCGTAAACGCGATGCGAGAACACTTTGTAATTCACCCTAGCTCTGAAAAGTATGGAAAAAAAAAGTAAAAAGAAAAAAATTGTAGAGCGTTTTCCGCTTTGCACGCGTATAATTATATTTACAGCGAATAAAATTTTCATTGTCGGATTTTTGTATATGATATAGAATCAATTAAAAACTCGTTATCTTCTTTTCGAAAGAAAGTATCTTTAAAAATTCGAGCTAGATTGCATTCATCTCTCGGATTCGATAAAAATTACTAGTACCGTTTAGTCGGTTTTAATTGTACAAACGTAACGTAACAGATCAACGCACGCATTGATTCGAAAAAAACGAACTGGACTTATTTCGATTAAATTTCGATCATTTGAACGAAAAGTTAAAAGTAATGGGAATAATCGACACAATTCTTATCCCCTTCTTACGAATCATTTATCCCCTCGTCAAATTGATAAAATGTAAAGTGTAATTCGATGATAAATTGAAAACAAATCGTCCTTTTTTTTTTTTTTTTTTAAAGAAATTCATTCAAGAAGGAGGGGAATTATTATTATAAATATTATCTTTGCATTCTACTTCTTCGAAAAGAGAAACCGTCGAAAAATTGGACGACACTTGGATCGTTGCTTAGACATTTGCCGGATAGGCGAGAGATTAAAATGGAAGGGAAACGACGAAAGTGTTTTCGTTTCCCTCCCGGCCCTCGACCGAGATAATATTTCCCGGATCGAAGGTGGACGAAATGGAAAACTTCTCTGGAAAAGGACGTGACAATCGGCCGGTGTGCTCGCTTCGCCTGGTGTAACGAACGGGGCAAAAGATCGTTGCATTAGGTGCGTTACTCTTATCGACTACTCACCCCCTCCCCTCCCTCGCTCGACGACCCTCGACCGTGTTGGTGCAGGATTCGCGCTTGCCGAAGGAGGGGGAGGAAGGAGAAGGGGGGTTAAAACCACCGGCAAGCGCGCCCCCGTCAAATCCACTTGGCCCGACCAATCGCATTCGTCCTCCACCCGCGGCCACCACCGTACTTCGTACTTGAAGTGGCGGACGAGACGGATCTCTCCCTCTTTAATTTCCACGCGACGCAACTTTTGCATCGACGTCCCTCCCGTGTCAGTATATACGGGCAAAGCCGCGCGCCGGCGTCGCCAGGGAAACTTCAGTGACGCGCACCCCCGACGTGGCGAGCCGACCGACAGGGTTGAACAAAGAGAGCGCGTATTCCGAAACCGAATACATATATATATATATATATATATGTGTATGTATACCGTGGACCAGGGAAAATCCCGTGCTCCAGTTTCGAGCACGGTTTTTCGGGCTAGGAAATATGACAGGCCGCCGATTCAAGCGGCGATGTTTCCAACGTTTTACCGTATATACACCGCCCTTTACAAAGGATATAGGGAATAAACGTGGCAGAGAGTAAATATCGAATGTTTTTCGGCAGGGAATTTTTGGGATCATGATATTTATATAAAATTCACGCGATATTTTTGTAATGGAATATGAATAATACTCGTGTTTCGGATTTTTCGGAAATTCGATAGTTAATAAAAATAGGTATTTTTCTTCTTTTATTATAGTTATCGACAGGGAAAGCTTTTTAGAATTTCTAAATTTTCCTTTCTCTCTTCCTTTCTTTCTTTTTCTTTTGAAGCGAGAGAAGAGAAAAAGAAAAAATTGGATGGAGAGCGAGAGACTCGTAATATACTTACGATACATCCTCCTAATACTTTTAACTCGGAAATGTGATTAAAGAGGAGGCAGAGAATCGTCGCATCGTTTACCCCCGTCTAAACCTTATTTATACTAATGATCCCCGAGAGAGAAACGAGAGGAAGGAAGCGAGAGAAGGAAAGCGGTAGCAGTTAAGTAAGGCCAACTTTAATAAGCTCCCCTGGCGAAATTTCTGCCCGTGTTCAAATATTATCACTCATACTTTCGTAATAATCCCTTCCCTACCTGGTTAAACCTCCCTTATGGATAGCAATATACTATATACGGTGGTCCACGCGTATTACGCTTAAGAAGCAAGGGCCGTGAAGAAAATAGTCTAATAACACCGGTCTCGAGTGTTGGCCAAAAAATTGGGGAACGGGAGAAGGATACCTAAACTAAACCGTGCCCTGTTTGCGGACGTGTCATTACGTCCCACCTTCGGCTTTGTTCAATTTCACGCGTGGAGAGGAGGTCTCGAGGAGCGTGCGCGCCGCGTCTGTCAGACATCCGGCCACTCCGTCCGTTCCAAACCAATCCGACAGTCTCTTCGGTCACTCGAATACGTTTGTAATAATCAACAGCCCCGTTATTACGAGTTATTGCGAGTTAAATCGCGTTCCCATGGGAGAGACGATTTCGGCCTGTGGTCGAACACTCGCGATTGGGAGGGGACGCCTCGATATAGATTTTGTCTGGGATTATTAGATGTTTGGTTACCTGCCGATAATTACTCGTGGAATTGCTTCAGTCGACGCGCTTGGCCCGGCCTCCGCGCGATAATCGATACGGAATACGCGCGTGCACGTGTAAATATGTATATGAATATGGGTGAGCACGGGTGGAGGAAGAGAGACAGGGTTTATCGTGCGGACCGGTATATATACGTATATGCATTGTATCGATTCGCAGACAGGACGGATACTCTGCGGTGGATCTCCAGTGGATTCTGATTATCAACCGGACGGAACGATACTCGCGTGGAGCCGAGTCCTCCTCCGAAAAATTGCTATCGATCCCCCGCTACTCGATGTCGTAATATTTCGTTACCCTTCGAAATATGCGGGCTAATGAAAATTGCCACTCGAGACTAACATTGTTGATCGCGATCGATGATTTTTCTTCGAAATAGCGTGTCTCTCTCTCTCTTTCTCTCTCCTCTCGCTTTCTCTTTTGAACTGCGTTTCCTTATTTACAATCTTGTTTACGATCCACGTTTTTCCACGATCTTGATTCCAGCTTTTTTATATGTATCAGCGAGCCTTAATCTTTCAGAGATTTGTAAGATATTTTCAAGCAGTCGCGATAAGAGCAGAGCTCTCGCTTCCTCTTTATTTCTACGATTGTAGTCAATTAGGTCAATGAGAAGGAGAGGTAAACAGAAAAGCACTTTAGCCGAAATTGCGAGCTATGGAATAAAAAACTATCAATTAGGTCACGATAATTACGAACATTTCGTATCGATCGAATGCGCGCGGCATTCACGTATCCAAGAAAAAAAAAGTCACACCGATTGAAAAAACATCCCATTTTCCACGTATGAGGTAAAAATTAAGAGGCACGATGGATTCGTTCAATCGGCGAGCGATTGTATTCGGTGGACACAATTTTCGAAAGGAAACTTGACTCCCGCATACCTGGTAGATCCGCTTTTGAAAGGCCTTAGCCGTTGAACGCCTCAGCCGATGGACCGGTGGAGCGCAGTTCATTCTTCGTCGCTCATAGTAAATGGCCGTCGACCGATCGAAATTCGATAACATCGCCTTTGGCAAACTTCTTTCCGCGTGATGGGCAACACGAGCCGTGAGGGTACGTACGACCAAACGTTTCTATCGCGGACTTCTATCCATTCCACCGTTTCGACGGAAGCTAAAGATATTGGAAACGCTCTAACGTGATCGCTTTGAGATAGATGGTTGGGCGTGTTCAAAGATCGACCGAGAAGCGGAGGGGGGGAAAATCGGGGATGATGAAATAAGACGAAAGAACTCGGGGCACGAAAAGGGAGGCTTGATTCTAAGAAGGGCAGGGAAGGAGCATCGGTGAACGCATGAAATCTGATGTCTAATCTTTTTCCTCCGTGTTCCTCCAATCTTTTGGAGGGGATCCTCGACTTAAACATTACAACTTCTTTCCTACTCTCGCGAGTACTCGGACAAATAGCGTGTAATTAATTCGGGAAATCGAGTCATCTCGGAGTCCGGACGAAGATTCCAACGCGCGAAGTCGAAATGGAATGCAGATAGAATCAAAATATCTACCATTAATCATTATTTCCGCTACGTGGTCGGTTGTCAGACACTCGAGAATACACGCATGTCATCCAGGGAGCTTCTTTTCAGTCAAAGAGGGAGGTAGCCGTCCCTCTTTGACCATTAAATTTTTCCAATCCTCTTATTTACGAAGGTACTCCAATCTTTCCTCACCTTACGAAGTCAATTTAATCCTCCGAAGTGTTGTTGGTTTCGTTTAATTTTTCTTCCGCGAGAACTATAGTCTCGCGTATGCACGAGTGATATAACGATTTCCTCTTAGGGGAATCCCATCCGATAACACGTACGCCNTTAATCCTCCGAAGTTGGTTTCGTTTAATTTTTCTTCCGCGAGAACTATAGTCTCGCGTATGCACGAGTGATATAACGATTTCCTCTTAGGGGAATCCCATCCGATAACACGTACGCCTTACACGACAACAATCTGGTAAAGTCTAGGTTCTATCCCTCGTTCCATCCCGTCGAAACGATAAACCATAGAACGAATCTCATCGTATGTGTATCGCGCACGGATGATCCTGACTCCGATATCCGCGTGTCATTGTTCGTACGAGGGTTAGAAAAGAGAGAGGGGTTGAACGTCGTTGTCGACAGTGCGACGACAGGATCGAATTCATAGACGGAGACGCTGAAAGTGGCGTGCATAATACGACGGAGGAGGCAGCAGGCGTATCACTTATTCTGATTGGCTCGTGAAACCACTCGAAAGTGCGGAAATCAATCGACGACGAAACGGTCTGGCGGACGGGTGTCAGAGTGGAATGAAACTACATCGATAGTCTGTGTGCAGACGTACACACAGTTCTATAAAATCCTCGCTGCTTCTCCCTCCCTATCATCCGAGGAAAAAATTTTCCCTTCGATTAAAACGAGTCGAGATGCGTTGGGATATTTTTTTGATTATCTTAATTGGACGACCTCTACGAAAAATCTTCCCCATCCGAATCGATTCGTTTCTTTTTTTTCCTCTCTCTGTCTCTCTCTCTCCCTCGAATGCGATTCGAAACGAAATTCGCGCAAGCTTTTAGAAGATTCGAAAAAGTTAAAGGGAAAAAAAATATTTTCAATCGATAGGATTGGAGGAGGATCGTGGAAGCGTATCGAGATATCGGTTCCTGTTCGAATCGGGCTTAATGTAACCCGCCACTTTCCGTGAGCCAGCTGGAACATTCCGAGGGGACCGGAAATCGCGAGTAAATCGAGCGCGATAGTTCTTCACGGGTATGGGTCTCGGCATTTTTCACTCTAGTTAGTAACCGATGGCCATTACGATGTCGTTGGAAAAAAGGAGAACAGGAACCAGGCACGAGATTAGTTCCGTTGCTTTATGACGCGTGAATATCTCTGGCAGGGGCTCTATGACCGGTTCCTCCCGGCCTGCTGCTTTTAAAACGTGCCACGATACAGCTGAAGAACTTTCTTCCACTTCCTCCCGTTTGCCCGACCTAGTCTGCCAAGAGGTGGCCCGTTTCGTTCTCGTTTCTTCGCCCTCTTCCTTTGTCCCTCTCCTCTCCTTCTGGCGTAGCTCTGGCGAGAGCAAAGAGAGAGAGAATGGCAGTTTCTTAAGAGAGGAACGGATAAGGTTTCGGTTCGGATCGCCAACCGTGGCTAGGTAATGTTCAGGCAACGCCTCAGGTTACCATCTCACCTTCGTTGTACTACTACCAAGGATTTCAGGGAGGCCGCAGAGACCCTCCTGTTCAAGGAGCCGTACACGATTCCCGAGCGACAGAAGGACACTACTGCCATTAGGATCGCCTCTTACTCTCCTCTTCGCTGCTCCTTTTTTTTTTTTTCTACACCTCTCCCCCTCCCTCCCCTTACCCAAACACCTTTTGCTCACACCAGTATCATCCGAGGAGCTTCTTTTCGAGTTCGAGGAGATTTTGATTCCCTCTTTGACCATTAAATTTTTCCAACCCTCTTATTTACGAAGGCACTCCAATCTTTCCTCACCTTACGAAGTCAATTTAATCCTCCGAAGTTTTTCCGTTTTCGTTTCATTTCAAGAAAGTCTCGCGATTTGGCTCGTTGACCGATCTCGTTTCAAACTGGAAGCAAACGGAAAGAAAAAAAACTGTTGTGAATCAATTTTTTTTTTTCTTCTTCTTCTTCTTCTTCGAACAAACTTTTTCAAATACTCGGAGACAAACAATAACGAAGAAAGAAAATATCGAATTTTTCCTTTGACGATTTCCACGAGATCGAGAAATTTATCATCGTTCGTTGCACGATATTATTCGAGGGGAATATTTCTCCGCTCGCTTTTCACGAGCGGTTGAAAGAAGGAAGGCACATTTTTTTTCGCTGCTCCCTAAGGAGACGGCGATCTTTCCGAGTTGACGAGACTAGGAGGCACCCACTTCACCCACGTCTCGCACACCAACCCGCCGTCGGGTGGAAACCCGGCAGCACGTATGTATCCGCCTCTACAGATAAATGACGCCACTTAGAGATTAGGCGCTCGGGGACCGCGCCAGAGGTATTTCCCCCCCGCCTACCTCCGTGGAAAATAGCGCGAGCGACTTTCATCCTTGCTATTCTTCGTCCCTCTTCGTGGAAACAAGAAGTCGTGCGTTCCTTCGGATGAGGCGGCGCCACGGCGTGTATGAAATTTAAATACGCGGGGAGCACAGAATCGATGGAAAACGATGAAACGATCGATCGGATTGAAGGGTAGTGGCGTAAATGAAGAGTGATAAAATCTTCTCAAAACCAGTGATTTTATTCGCCAATCCTCGTTCTTGCATTATTGACAATTATTATTTCTCTCTCTTAATTTTTGAGGATGCTGGTATTATATTATTATTATTCATTGTATATTTATATCCTCATTTCTTCGAAAATTACTTATTACGTTCTTAACATTGGAATCGTTAAATTAAATGGGATTCTAAGAGTATAGAATAAGAAAAGAAACTGTGACTCACTTCCTTTCGAAAAGTGCATCTTGTCGTATTTTTTTTTATGCAATAAAGCGCTCCACTTGGACGAGTCACGATAATTTGTTGGTTCTTCTTGGTTGGGGAGAAACATATAGAATGCATTAATCCGATCCGTTGAAATATCCATCGTACGGAAAGGAAATTTAATTTAATACCCACCTGGAAAAATTATACACGGTTGAGCCAACTTTCGTTACGACGCCCTATTATCGGGGCGAACGAAAACGTTGAACGATCGATCCGTAAACTTCGTGAAATGCGCGTGCCCTTCGAAATTCTTCCATCCGTGTCACGGCGCGGCACGCTCGCTCGACTTCACGGAAACGAGGGTCCCCGGCGTCGCATAATTTTGTCGGTCAATGGCGCGAGTCACGCCGCCCCGCCGCGTTCAAACGAAAAATACCGGCGAAACGCAACTGGACGCGAGCTCGCATCGATATTGACGTGACAATTCGCGAGGGAAAAAACGAGGAATAATCAAAATCGAGTTGGAGTTTTTCTCCGTCCTTTCAGCCAACGTATCGAAAAGAAGATTGTGCGAAAACGTTTCACAACGCGGGGGAAAAATAAAGGCGTGATTCGAGAAATGGGACGACGAATTCCTCGTCCGAAAATCCACAGAAAAAGCGTATCGTGGAAAATAAAGAGACGGAGAGCACAAAGTGTATTCGTGCGTGCATTTCTGTAAATTGAAATACGTAATATGGCGCTCTTAGTTGCATTTTTACATCGGTATATATATATATAAATTACCGATTCTGTCACGCATAAGGAATAATAAAAAGATGTGGACGATCCAAGAATCAACACGCGTTGTTTCAAAAGGCGAGAAAGGTGCATGGAAACAAGCGGACATGGGATATCCGATGCCGGTGGCACGGAAACGGAATATTTTCGTAACCCGTGGCGCGTTGTTGTTACGAGAAACAAGGGGAGTTTGCAGGGGGGAGGCGAGGGAAAATATTGTAAATGGTGGCGCGCGAAAGAAGGGGAGGGAAACGGGGATGGAAATTGAGATAAAACGCGGGACACGGAGTCGCGAAATAACACGGCGAGGGTAGGTGTCGCGCAAATTGTCCCGAGTCGCGCTGGAATGGCGAAGAATACGTCAAAAAGTTTCTGCGCCGTTTGCCCGGCCATGTGTCGGCTGAAAATTACATAGCGTCCAGATGTTATCCCGTCTTATTGAATCGCAACGCGGTGAAGAATCGCGCTTTGTTCGAAGATAACAAACAACGATGCGAAGTTTAACCGAGATTCGTTGATTAATTGCCACTTGCCACTTCGTCGAGCATCGCATCGATTAATTAAATTAAATCGCGACGCTCGGTATAGTGTACCAAGTCTTGATGATTCGAGGGAAAATATCTGGAAAATTTCCAGGAGAAATTTCCCAGAAATTTCTTGTGTTCTCGCTACGTTGGTACGGATACTGGTAACAGGGAGAAGAGTATGTGTATGTGTGTGTGTGTGTGAATGGATCGAGAGAAATACAGAGAGAACCGATGGAATAAGACAGAGCCTTTCGGGGCCAGGAGCCAACGAAATTTCTCGTATGAATGCGATTTAGCTCACAGAAGCTTTTCGAAATCGCGGACCGTGACGACGAGGAATCATTCGACCAAAATGGCCGAAGACTTTATTCTCGATCCCCTCGTAAAGCGGAAAATTTCCATCCAAAGATAAATATACCGTATTAAACCGTATTTTCCCCTGTGGCTCGGGGAAAGCCTCGTTTCGCAGGAATTCGCAGGATCGTTGCCGAACAACAACGTGAATAAAACCGATAAATTTCCTATACGCGAAAACAAAGTATCCCCGTCCGATAATAATGCATCCAAGCACTAAAAACCTGTGGCGCGATAGAAAAATCGTTTCGCGACAATTTACCACCGGTTCCGCGCGTATTTCCCGCGGAATCGCGATATTAAGAGCCGCAAATCGGGTTGCGACGACCAATTACGTCGGCGGTGGCGGCGATGGAGGCCGCGTGCAACCCCGCCGAGGGAACGCGGCGCGGCGATGTTTCAATAAGCGGCTCGTACCGAATCGTAAATCGTTTAATCCGTTCCGTTCTCGTTTAACGCGTGTTCTTTACGCGTTTAAACGCCGTGGGTATTTCTGGAGGCGGGGGGGGGGGAGGGAGGAGGAGGCACGCGACGCGCAATACGTTATAAATATCGATCGCGCCGAGTCTGGGAATGGCTCGCCTACGCCGGTTTTAAGGGCAATACCGCCGGCAATAAAACATTTTCATAGTCATCGGCCGCTTAAACCAGCCCCGCGTAAACTTCTTTATCGGCGATCCGGCGAGGGGACGGGGAATTAAATTAGTCGGGGGAAGTTTCTCGTTTTTCCATATCTCGGCTCGGTGCCGCGATTTTTCCGCTGGCTTATCCGCTTCCTTCTGAAAATCGATTCGCCCGGCAACCGCGTCGCAACCGTCGGGACCGATGCCGTTGGATTTAATAAAAGGTGGCGGTTGAGGGGGATGGGATCGAGACGTTGTCATTTCGATTAGATGTTTTTTTTTTTTTTTTTGCTTATTATTGCGCGTTCGTACGTTTCTTTCTCTTGTTCCTTTTTCTTTCTTTTCTCTTGCTTGGAATTATTCTCCTGGAGATTCTAGTGAACGAAATATATCAATCTCTATCTGTATAATTTATTAGAGAATTTGCAAATAATTGCCAAGCATTATTACAAAGTATAATTTACCGTAGAATGTTGTAGCTTCGAAACAGGTCTAAGAATACCTAGTTGATGTACATCCACCCGTCGAGACACACTATTTCCATTGATTACACCCCGCGCGCAAAATCATCTCTTATCTTATATAATCTTGAGAAACCTCGAGTCGTCTCGACTTACGCGATTTACCCTTCCTTCCATGGATATCCGCCACGGAAACACCCACCTTTATCACAAACGATCGCAATTTTGTCAACATTTCCTCGATTACGATGCAAAACGATACAAAACGACTACGACGACGGCCAACTATACACGCGCATGCATACGTTTCCTTAACGCTCGGGAGGACATCGATAAAGATCGGATCGGAGGAGGGAAGTGTCCGGCGTTGGGGACCGGATGAGAATGAGAGGGAGGAAGAAGGGGGGGGGTCCCTCGGCGAGGTCATAAATCGCAATTTATGCGCGTGTGGCGAGCATAATCGGGGCGAGCAATGGTATCGAAAGTGGAACATCCGCGACGCCACGATCCTCGCCCAGATAAGAATGAAACGGTCGAAGATAACACGGTACGGCAGGCCGCGATACGCGACCGTTTATATTTCTCCGCTTTATCGCGGCGAGGAATAATTCGTTAACAACGCGTTACAGAGGAGATAGCGTAATTACCGGGTTACCGGTGCTCCTTCCTCCCCCCTCCTTCCTCCCCAAGGAAGCGGACACCTGCGAGGCTTTTCGCCGATCAACGCACCGCTCCACTCCGCGCCTTTAAACCCGTGTTTCGCTCGTTTCTGATTTACCGTGATTCATTCTTCAGACGGATCGATCGCCTAATTATACCCGCGATAACGCGTGCTTAGCTATTATTTAGAGGATAGCGCCGGACTACCACTTGTACGATAAGAGGGTCGTGTTAATAAATTTCTTAATACTCGCATTGCGGTATTAAGATGAAATTCAGCTTCTTGCAGAATTTTTTCGCAATTATTTTGAATTTCCGAGCGCAAAGCTCGCGCAAAGCGTTTGAAATGATCTTTATTTCGAATTTTGTTAATTTGCACTAATAGCTTGATACGCGCGAATTGTCCGCGGACAAATGTTCGCGTTAAATAAGAATTTACGGATAAAGGTAAATGGGAGGTATAAAATGTTCGAAAATGTAGATTTATCGTGACGCTTAATCTTTCTGAAAAATTTTCTAAACAAGCAAATTTGTTGACCTGTTGCTGCACGTGAAGAGGGTTGGCGGGGAGAATGTTTCGTAAAATTGCGCCGTTATGCGAAAAATATGAAAGTTGGCGATACAATGCGATATTTTATGGTTAAATTTCGATGTAAAAATGGCAATGAAATTCTTCGCCGTTTCGCTCGAAAAGATGAAAATTCACTTACGATCTACTTCTGTTTATATTCGAATTAAATTATTCTCGTCGTTGAGTTTCACGTGATCTTTCAAACTTCGTGTTTCACGCAGTGTTTTGGAGTGTAAAATGAACACATTCTTATCGCGCTGTGCAATGGAGCTATACTTCACGAGCCAGAGGCTGTAACTATTCTTGAGCAAAACAGCCCTCAGTTTTGCCCCCGTTCCCAGTGTTGGATATATCACTTCCTTTCCGACACTGTTAACTAAAGTTGAAGCTAGAAATCCAACACTCTGCAGGTGATACTAAATACGACTTTGAAACAATCTCTACCTTAATTCTATATACTTTTATTTTTACTTTTTTTTTCTTCTATCAGGAAATTTTTATTTCGTTGAAATCTTTGAAATCTCGTACATTCACAATTTTATCGTACAATTATTTTTCATGAAATTCGAGGTAAATCAAATATATTACGATTTCATTATGAATTTTCATCATATTTGAACGTGAATTATAAAATATACGTAAATTTTAAATTTTAAATATTAACATATATATATATACAACGTTGAAAAAAAGTGGTTAACGCGAAGAATCGGATAAAAAAATTTAGACAATTTGATAACTTTTACGTTATCATCTTTACAAAGTTTATTAGCCGGTAAAATAATTGAATATGGGGGAATCGAATTTTAAAATCGGAGACGAAAAAAAAACCGTTCTCACAGCGATGGAACGAATTAAGATGAAAAACGGGATGGGAGATAAAAATGTATAATGCGAGTTGTTTCACGATCAAAAGGACTGATTCCTTTCCTTCTTCCCGAGAGAGTAAGGAAAAGAAAAAAAAAAAAAAAAGAAAAAAATAAAAGAAACCTATTATTTCCACTCTCGCCATTTCTCCTTCCGTTGCATTCAACGATCCATTTATTTACGATCCACAATTCCCCCTCCCCCCTCACTTAATTAAATTCGATCAAGAAGAATTCCGCGAAATTGTTCGGCCGCGGAACGAAAAATCTCACGATCGAACGAGCGGTCGTGAATCTAAAGCATCGATCGGCGGAAGTAGGAGGGGGAGGAGGAGGGGAGGAGAAGGGCGAGCGCGCGGCGGAAGTCAACGGCATGTCCATGCCGTGTTTCATCGCGATTCACTCGTGGAACAAGGGCGACGCTCTAATTACACCCGTGATAACGTTTTTAACGCACGCTTACCTACAACTCGTAGATGGAAAACATGGCGTCGGCGAACACTTATCGGGGAGACGGTCACGGCGCCGCCCCATAAAATAGATTAGGTAATTCACGGTGTGAACGTTAAACGAACGGAGGCTGGGTCGGTCCGCCTGAATGCTTTACCACGCACCTCTCCTCCGATACACGGTTCACGTGACTCGGCCCTTCGAGCAATAAATTTCCAAGATTTAAGTGACCGCGTAATTTGAAACCCGCCACCGGTGGCTTATGTAAAACAAGTGTAACGTGGTCGTTGCCGGACCTCACTGTATTGTCCGTGTTCACGAAAACTGGTTTTGGATGACGGATCGGAGAAATCAGAAATCTTTGTTCTCGAGGAAGATTATCGGCGTAGAGTATAAATCGTGTCTAAGGAAACGTGTCGAGTTAAATGCAATTTTTATTTCCCTGGAACGAATTTTTTATTCAAGCAAAATTCAAGGTAGAATAAGTTTGATAAGTTAAGAGAGGAATAGAAATTGTTTGTAGTAATTTCATTTGTATTTTCTATTTTTTTTTTTTTTTTTTATTATTTATTGCATATTCATTCATGTTTCGTGCAAGAGATTTAAGTTAATCTCGTTTGTACTTTTTATTTCTTAAACTACGTTAAAACGTCTGTTTATCGTTTATATTAATTCGCGTAATTACGTTTCGTGTAAAAATATTAATCCACCGTTCCTAACGAGAAAGTTAATTTTAGATCTTTTGCATTATCCACGGGCTTGCAACGTTACCTTCGTAAAAGGAAAGAACACGTTGACCTCCATTATTCGACGATAAAAATAATAAACTGGTTAGATTCGGATCCCCTCCTCCCCGTTGAAGGGGGTCGCTATAATAGAGGCTTGTATCGCGATAATATTATTTTTCTCGATCAGTGAGCGTGATTCGCCGGAAAGTGCATTTCGTGACGGATTACTATGCACAACTAATTACAACCTCCACCTCGCGGTGGCGAGATAATGTCAGGCGTAGAACAAGTCTATAATGGATTCCGGTGGAGCGGAAACGATCGCAATCACCATTCGTCATGAGCCGAATGGAAATTTTGGCTTTTCATCCTTACCGTTATTTAATGCCGCCCTAAGTTTTCGCCCCGTTTCATTACCATAATTTAACATACCATTCGCATGTAATTAGTAAGCGCTGAGTGCGGAATGATGCCAATTATTAAAAGCGTGTACCGGCCGAAAGTAATCGTTCGCGCGAATCCCATTTGTTATCGGGGAAACAATCTGGGTACTTGGCTGAATATCACCCCGATTATTTGCGCTCGTTTCGTATTTCTGGCAAAATACTTTGCAATTAGCGATTAGCCAGGTAACGTCATGGAAACACGATGCATTTATGTAACGGCTAATGCCGCTAATGGAATTAATAACCGTGCATTAACCGTTGCGAAAATATTTGTATGCGATTTTTTTTTTTTTTCTTTACCATTTCGTCAAAATCCATTACTGGGGAAAAAAATTATCGAAATCAAAAGTGTTGAGTGATATTCGTGATTTTTCAGGGTTTTAGCTTAAAAAAATGTAACGTTGTCAAGATACAAAATGGGAACAAAGATAAACGGAGAAATATTTGCCTGACGAAGGAAGCAGAATTTTTTCAATTAACGAGTAGCCTCATCGAACCGAAAGGACCGTTAATAACGTTATTATGTATTAAAATATTCGAACATTTCCAGATCCGTTATTAGAAAATTATTGAAATCAAAAGTTGAACGATAATTTACGAAATAGCAATTGAACAAAATTAAATTCAAATACACAAATATTTCTTTATTATCTTTTATTTGTATTTTTATCCCCTTTTTGTCGAGAGTAAGAATCGAGATTAAAAAATCATTTAAAGATAAATAAGAACAAAGGAACATTTGTCCAATAAAGGAAACATTGATTTCGAATCAATCGGCCTTCGAACTTAGGGAACGCGAACGTTTAATTTCTACGGATGGGAGGAAAGTTTCCAATCGCAAATGTAGCAGATGTACGTACATACGTACGTACCTGGCCGGATAGGTCGGCGAGATAGTGGAGCGATCTTCGCCGGGTGAGCTCCGGCTGCGTCAGCATTTGGGCGATTGCCCTGCAACGGCGCGAGCGAGACGGTTCTCAGAAAAATGCTTGGGCGCGCAAGAAAGATTGCGATAGGATATGGCCGGTGCGCGCGAGCAAAGGGGGGGGAGCCGATGGAGAGAAGGATAGAGAGGGGAATCGGTGAACCGAGGGAAGCGTTCGAGAGTAAGCGTTGGAAAATGGTCGAAGAAGGAGGGAAGGGTGAGGAGGAGAACTGGCCGCGCGGACAGCGCGGAACAGATGAAGAGAGATTAGAGCAGCGAATAAGAGAAACGAAACTCGTTCGGTTTGAGTTAATTTCCTTTGCAGGCTTGGATACAGGCCGGATGGTCCGATCATTGTAAACGAGCGAACCTCTCGCTCGCTTCGACTTCGACTAGGAAAAGAGCGTTGGTGAAAAGGAAAAAGAGGCTTCGCGAAGCCCCGAGGTGCATTTCACCGGAACCGGTTTGAATATCAGGCAAGAATAAAAGATAGGAATTTGTATAATGATCTCGAACGATCGAGAATAATTTTGCACAATTTCTTTCTGAAATGAAACACCATGCTCGTTGGGAAAATAAGATTCATGGTTTTTCATTCGAATAACTTTCGTCTATATCCCCTCCCAATTTTATTCAGACCAGTTTTATCAATATCCGCCTCGCGAATCCCGCAAACGGGAAAAAATCTTCGACGAAGCTTTTTCACGCGCTATTCCGTTTCACGGTATCTAACGCGCGACCTAGACGTCGTGCACGGAGTCAATGGGGTAAGCCTTCTCAATAAACCGATATACGAGGATCGATATTCACGCGTATTTCACAGATTTCGACAAGTTTGCGTCCCTGCTCCTCTTCTTCGAAACGGGAAGAATTTACCCTTAACTTTAATATCGAATATTCGGCAAGGTTGGCGACAAATAACGGAAGGTGGAATGAAACGAAACGACTTGGAAACCCTTCTTCTTCTCGGGTTCGCGTGGGTGAAAGCTTCTCGAACACGCTACGGTGTCGCTCGCCTTGCCAGACTTAACAACCGAGGAGGGGGTTGCAACCGTGCATGATGAATTCTGTCTGGAGTGTCGACAAGGCAGGAAGGCAGGCAGAGGCAGCAAGTTCGCAGCAGGTTGGAACGCGAGCAGGAAGCTAGCTAGTTCCAGTCAAGTCCCGGGCTCTGTTCGAGTCGGGTTGTTTTGATGAGAGACAGCGCGCGCCGCTAGGGGTTGGCCAGGGAGGGGGAAAGGGATCAGGATCACAAGACGACAAGGGAACGCGGAACTTCCTTCAATAATGACGGAGACCCCTATGGCAAGCTCGCTCCACCCTCGCGATGACGGCGCGTTCCTACTAGTTACACCCTTACGGACTTACTAACCCTTAGCGACAGTTTTCAAATAGGTGTCTGTCGCCCCTCCCTCCCTCCTATTCACCTATGCAGCCTCCTCTTCGAACCCTAGCTTCATCCTCGCCTTTCGTCGTCCTTTCCGTTGTCTTCGAACAAAGTGCATGCTTTAGCCACGCTCTACGGGAACCGACGATGAGATTTCGTTCCGACGTGGAGTGGAGTGTCGGCTGTTTCCGGTGACGTTGCCATTTTCCATCGTTTTGACGGATGCTATTTTCTTTCTTCGCGGATGGAATGGGACCTCTCGCTGCTCGCAGCTTCGGGCTCGTAAATTGTGTAAACTTTAGAAAGATTGACTTGACGTTTCCGTTTACGTTACGTTCCTCCATCCGTTACGTGTCACCCCTTTAAATCTCGTTAAATCTTCATAACGATCGCGAAACGCGTGCGCATCGCTCGGGACGAAGAGGGACGATTCGCCCGGTTCAAAAATAGTAGAAACTACTCTAGTAGGAAATATTCTGAAAACCGTTCTATTAAATTTTCTATCGACTCGACGCGGAAATGACGCGGTCTCCGGGGAGGATGGGAACGGCGGGGTAGGTGATGGAACAGAAGCCCGTGTGTGTAGGTGTAGAAGTAGCGAGTAGGTGTGGGGGACGATATTGTGGCAGTTGTGGCGGTAGGTCGAGAAGGCGTGGTCTGGTGGGGGAGGAAGAAGGGTTGCTCTCTGCGTTGCTGTCTGTCTTTCTCCTCGTATGGAATCCCTACCGAAAGGGGGGGGGGACCAACTTCCCTTCTGGCCCTCTCTCGCTTTTTCTCCGGCCTTGCGCTTCGCTCATACGTGCGACTTACGATGCGTGATGCGACGACGCCTGATGTGTGTGCATTCTTTCTCTCTTCTCCCCTCCTCCCCCTGCTCGAGCTCCGCGTTCTGAAACCAGGCGAAGCTGTTGCGATATGCACGGCGTATAGGAAGGGGGGGAAAGGCATGATGCACCTGGTGGAACGACTGGTGGAGGTGCACCAACACTTTCCCTTTAGCTTCGACTGGTGTGGTGCAGTGTCAAAGGGTTGAAGGCGTGGAAGGGTAGGGTAGGTGCAGCAGGCACGAGGGGAAAGCGCGAGCTCAGAGGGTGCAGTAGAGTAGGAGAGTGTCTAGACAGACAGGGTGGCTAGGCTGGCTGGGTGGCTGGCTGGCTGGCTGGCTCGTTGCTTGGCTTGCTTGCTTGCTTGCTGGCTGACTGGTTGGATGACTAGATGGCAGTCGCAACGGTGTGCACAGGGCTGCATCGTTCCAGGCTGCATTGTGGTGGACGGGAGAGAAGAGGAAGAGAGGGAGAGAGAGAGAGAGAGAGAGAGTGAGAGAGGAGGAGGGGAAAGAGAGAAGGAGAAGGGAAAGAGAACGAGGCCAGAGGCTAAGAGAAAGTGAGAAGGAGAGGGAGAAGGAAGGATGGAACTACTTCTTCTTCGGGCAGACTACCTTAAGTGAAGACTGCCCTCGTGGTACGTGCATGTACGAGCCAGATAAAACTAGCTGAGGGGGAAAAAAGAAGGCCCCTTTCTTCAGGCCGCGACCGTAATGAGAGCCGCGACTTGGGTGGAGCAGGCGATTGGCCGCCACTACGGCGAGAAAAGGACAGGCGACTCTTCTCTCCACCGTCTTTCCCTACATAGAGAGACGGACGTGTCCTTATGACTGAACCATCGTTACGCGTAATGAGGAACCGTTCTACGCGGGGTGAATTGAAAGGGACTCGATTTTAAAATTTCGAAACCGAAAACGGATATTCGTGCCTCGATAAATATATATATATATATATTTCCTTCTTCGCGAATATCGAGCCTTCGTTTTTATCTCTCTTCCTCGCCAAAACGAAAGAAATGAGAAGAGAAGAAATGAAAGAAAAGAGAAACAATTTGTCTTTCGATAACGTTTTTATATAAACTGTCGCATAATTATACGGAAGTATGCAAAAAAGATGTTAGCCAAATAATGTTAATATACTGCAAAATTATTTTCCATGGAAAGTAATGGGAGGTAATTATCGCATCTGTTCCGGTGGAGGAATGATTTTCCATATAGAGATGGGATATATTCTCCGTCGGTGGAAAAAGGAAACGTTAACGTTTTCCCTCGTTAGTTGGCCGTCGAGCGTGCGGAAACGAAAGAACATCGGTGGTACACCGTGCGCGCGTACGCGTGCACCATGTAAATTTCCATAAATTACACGTCATACTTGCATAATTTTAATTAAACAAACACGGCCAACCGCTAGATCAACAAAAACGCACCGAACGACTTTCCAATAGCTCGCATTTTGGCCTTCCTAACACGGACGAGCGCGAACACGCTCGATCGAGTTTGTACGCACACGCGTATACCCTCTAATTTATTCCGCTCGCTTAACGATTTGTCTGATGCAACGTAATTATAAATATAATCAGCGCGTGTTGAGCGAAATAGGCTGTGCGCGTGTATCGTGAACCGTTGCTCGCGGAATATTTTTCGCGAGAATTCATTAACAATGTTTACAACCGTGGAATTTAAAACGACACACAAACTATGAGGTTCTTCGTGTTCCGCTTTAGATTAGAATGATTAGATAGATTAGATAGATTTGTCGATTGATCTTTCGAAATGATTCATTTCGAGAAAAATTGGAAAGGAGAAATTCTCATTCGAAATAAACTCGACTCTTTTTATTCGAACTCGGGACGATTAATTTTGACGAGAGATTAATTCTGATATCCAGTTTTCCTAGGTGGAATGCATCGAGGTATCGAGCCACGATTTAACACGATCTTCATTAACCGTGCCCGATCTAATTTCCTCCGCATCACTTTTCCGTCATCGACTCGTTCCACGCTCGAACGAACCTCTCCTACATTCTCCTCTCTTCCAAGATGGAATCCTTCATTTCCGCTTCGTTTCTCGGCCTTCCAATTATCCCCTATCAACGATGCCTTCGACGCAAACACCAGCCAAACAACGTCAAAAAGGGGACGAATACAATAGAATCGAAAACGGAAGAATGTTCAATCGAATCGTAAGAAAGTTTAATATCGATATGCCTCTGGATAATTTTTTGTCCACCGTTTCGAGGGGTCCGCATAAATTAAATATCCGTCGTCTAAGGAAAACGTGACGAAAGGGATAACAAAGAAAAAAAGGAAGAGACTCCGTTTAATCGGAGATTAAACATGGCGGTCCGCCATCGACCGTAAATTCTCCTCTCGCGGCTTATCCAGACTCGTCGGATTCGTTTCTCTCTCGCTAGATTCGTTTAAGAGTTTGACGAGGCATGGGTGGAACAGTGGCTCGACTTTACTGGCAGGGAACCAGCGAAGAAGAAGCCTTTCCCCCCGTTGAGTGTGCACGGCTACCGTGTGCTTCCTTGGCCCGGCTTAGCCCTTGCTCCTCATATTCGATTTCAACCTTCAGCCGGGTGTGTAGCCCACTCACGCACGTTCTATCCTATCGATACCTCGACGTACACCGCTTTCTCGTCGCGGCTACCGTGCGTGCATGCAACGCCCCGCTCGAATATCGGATGTACGTGCTTTCCTTTCGTGTGTGCATGCTTCTCCGCCGCCAAGTTCTTCGCCGCCACAATGTCGAAGGGATTTCGAATTGATTGTCGTCTGCGAAACTTTGGAAACTGGTTGAATTATTTGTTATTTCTTTTCGTGTTTGCCCGGTCGATATTTTTTTTCGTAATAACGTCTATGCAGATGCGAAGGATAGTAGAAGATCGATACAATACAATGTCGTTGTATATCCTCTTCCATTTCATGTTTCATGGATACGAAACATTTTTTTTTTTTTTTCCAAACAATATCGTCGTTGATAATATGAAATTTAATACACAAGGATACGGATTTAATTCGTCGATATATATAAATGTTACGTTAAATATAATGATATGCAAATAATTTTTGCACCCGCGGATATATTTCTATTATTATGTTTTCATACATTTCGCGAAATCTCTCTGTTGCAGGTTATTTAAGGGAATAATATCCTTGCATGTGTCCAAACGTTGCGCAGAATTCCGCTCGTTAAAATATTAACGCGGTACAATTATTTATCCGAGGGATAGCAAGTAATTAGTAAATCTATCTCGTTTATTTTTTTATTTTTTTATTTTTTCCTTCTTTTTTCCCCTCCCCCATCCCTCACCTCCATCCAACTACGTTGCCATAATAACGCCGAGTTCGTGCGTAATCCCGGTTCATTATGCCGTTTTAATGGGAAATAATTACACGCGGAAACGCATAGATGATTGCTTCCGTTGTAACGCCACCGGTTCCCGGCCGCGGCGCGGCCGGCTCGTGAACGGTTGGAAAAATTCCGCAACGTTGAACAAGCGTATTAAAAACACAATGCCTTCGACGTACGCCCCGTAATTAAAACTGTCGAGTAATTTAATAACGTTGTCCGAGCTAGACAGCTTTGTGATCTCGTCGCGCGAGATCGGACATTCTCAAAAGACGGGCAACGATTCGAGGCGATGTTTTACGATGAGCAGGAAAAGTGTGTGGGCCGTGAGCGCGTGAATCGTGGCGACGGAATTTCCATGGTGCAACGTAAACACAAGGTTATTAACTGGAACAACAACTGGAATGAGAAACGATGTATTCCCATTTGCGCCGTTAAATGGAACATTTGCGCTAGCGGCGAATTTTACCGCCGCGTATTTGAATTCCGTTAATCGGATAATATTAAATATTTGCAAGGATAATATGGTGGAATTTGATCGAGTCCCTGAAATATAACGATCGTTTATTATTTTTCTTCTTTCTTATTAATTTAGAAAGGAAAGAGGGAAAGATATTTTTTTCGTTTTAAAAATTATATAAAATTGTGACGATCGTCGAGGGTTTGGTCGAAAATGAAACTTCGAACGACGATTGACCGAAAGGATGCGTTGAAAATTGATTGATTTCACGAACGAGAAATGAGGATAATTCGATGATATCGAGCCGTTCGTATCCGCGAAGTCGCGTTTATTTCCGGGCAACGAGAGACGATTTTGAGGGAGGCGTGGGGTGATCGATGAAATGTAAATACGGATAATGGATTTACGGGAAACGGGGAGAACTCGATTCGTTTCGTATATATACGATTTAGCGATACAGACAATTTCGAGGGACGTCGATCCTCACCCCTGGTCGAAGAAGGGGTTATCCACGAGGAGCGAAGTTTCATTAAATTCAAATGTCATCGTTCCAGTTGAATTTTAAGGGACCAAGATGAGACATTCCTCGGGAATAATCAAAACTTCCAAACTTGCCGTTTATACGACGTCATAAAAGTAGCTGAAAAGTTTGATTTTACGGCTCCGCCTCGATTTAAAGTCTCGTAAGTACGAGCTCTTCTTCCATTGTACAGACTATACGTACATTTTATCCAGCAATTGTTGCGACGTGATTACGCGAACATGCAAACATTTTCCCCTTGTCGCAGCTTATCTTTGGAGGAAAGATAATCGGAAAAATGCTAGCCAGTGGTAAGACGATTTTATCGCACCCCCAACGGGGGATGAGTGTCATTACTGCTCCATAAGAAAGGAATTATCACGGAATCCTCACAATCGAGGAAACGACCACAAGATAGAAAACTGTACACTTAATATCGCGGGGGAAAAGGCTATTTAGACCACACTGTTTCGTTGCGATGCTCGTAAAACACTCGTTTTTTTCCACTTTTATTCTCATATTTCTCAAGATCTTCTCCGAAGCAATTTTGCTTGAAACGCGACTTTCGATTGGCGTTTACGATCGGACGAGGAAGTTCGTACGCGGGAGGATCCAAGTACGAAGAGGAGAGCGGCCTGATAAACGAACTGATAAAAATTATCGTAATACGTCTCCGAGGCAGCTTTCGCCAGGCCGTGGAATGGAAAATCTTCCACGACGGAACCAGCTTAACGAAATGAAATTTCGTAGTCCTTCCATCTCTTTCTCTCTCTGCTCCGTGTTTCACCCTCTGCCTTTTCTTTCTCTCCCCCTCTGTCTCTATTCGCCGACCGTCTCCCTCGTCTGTTTATCTTTCTTCCATCCTTCGTCGCTCGCACCCCTCGCCACCCGACGACGTCGCGTCGTCTTTCTTTCTTCCCGGTGGAAGCAGCTTCAGATATGAGAATTTAAAATAGGGGTGGAAACGAATCGCCCGGTTTTCAACGCTGCTGCGGCAACGTTTCGCTTCGATGAGTCTCGCGTGTGCGCGATGATAAACACGTTGTCACGAGGCTTAATTGCACGTTATTAATAAATTTTGGGAAGAACGTGATGTGAAGCGGACTCACAAGATGAATTTATTTTCGCACAACAATTTGTCAAGTGATATTAATGAATTTAAAAAATTACAAGTAGATTATAAATTTCTTCTTTGTAATTTTATAATTTACTTGGAAACTTGTTGTTGCAAAAGAATTTATTAATATCGATGATTAATGATGTAAGTTAAACGTGGGAAAGGATAGAAGAAGTGAAATTCTATTCTACGCAATGTGGAACGTCAATTTTTACGTCACGTATCCGTATGAATACATTCGTCGAATTCAATCCGAACCGCAAATGGCCGAAGAGATTTTCGTTTAACATTCTGATTGGCTGGATACGCAACCTCCTTATAAGGCAAACGAATCGCGGATTCTTGGAATTGTAGGTGGTACATTCCAAGAATCGGCCGTGACTGTTGCCAACGTACCGTCTATGGCCAGCAATTTATAACTCCGTACTTACGAAGCAACAGCGCTTCACGTTCACCCCCTTCTAAAACATGAACGTGCCTTTAGATATCAACTTGTATTACAATTGAACATTCCTCGTAAATATCTGTATCTGTCTCTACACGTATATAAAAGTCCCTCATCCGTACAAGCTGTCATCGATTCGACAAACTGTGAACATACAGAAAATGTCTTTATATATTTTATACCATTAGATTAATCGTATTGAAGCGAATTCACATTTTTCACGTGATTATCGTGTAATCGTCACGTGAAAAGAATCTAGAATTTTAGAAAATTTCGTCAGCAAAACACACTCAGAACATAAAGGAAACCGTGCCATTGAAATCTTTTTTTGCTTCGCCTCGATATCTGAATCGGTTGCCGAGATATAAGCAGTCAAATTTTGTATAATACGTAGAATAGTGCAGAGATCATGAATGGACCGTGACCTACATTTTTTCCTGCGTACTACGTTTTTTTTTAGGAATCGCTTCTGCCACTCGTCTGAAGTTTGGGATAGGTCAGTGAAACGCGGTGCGAGCGAAAGGTCCGAATAAGCGACAAGGACGAAGATAGTAAACGATCGAAAATTACTCTTTTCTTTAAACGACGATATCTCGGGAACCGTAAATCGTATCAAGATAAACGAAAAAGCATTTCAAAGGGCAAGGTTTCGCGTTTCCAATGATCGTTCATTCGTTGACCGGAAGTCACTATCTACGGAGTTACAACGATTCGAATTTTTCCTAATTTTAATAAGATTCAATCGCATTTAAGATTAAAGGATTGAAAATTACCTTTACACGACGATATCTCAGGAATCACACGTTCTATTGGAACAAGAACGAAGAAACGTTTTAAAGGATAAGCTTTCACGCTTCTAATGATCTTTTATTCGTTCATTTAGGAATATCACTATCTTCAAAGTTACAACGATTTAAATTTTTCCTAATTTTAATAAGATTCTTTTTTCTTTTTTTTTTTTTTGATCTAAAACGATTAAAACAATCATCGTATTCGTATCGTGATACGAAATATATCAAATGCACGAACAGCAACGATCGTCGACAGCTATTATTTCAACAAGCGGTATATCCTCGCGAACTCGCGCTCGTCCGATATACCTTTCATACACATGGTGCCATTTAATGCGCGACGGGGCTATGCTAGGAAAGATTTCCAGTTGCGATTGGTCTTTGAAAGCCATGCCAGATCGGTAGACCGAACGATATCAGCGGTATTACAGATATTCGTCGCGGTCGATCGCGGCGCGTTCTCGATAAGGGGATCTCGAAACGAGGGATCGCGGAACGGATCGAGCGAGAGGAGGAGGAGGAGGAGGAGGGGGCTACGTTTCGGTGTTTTAATGGGTCGTTATTGTCAATAACGATTGGTTTTACGGACGGGCGGGTGCCGTGTACCGTGCGCTCACGGTCAAATGCGTATGACGTCCTCACCGCACACGCCTCACGGATTATTGGGCAGGCCGGTGCTCGATTCAGATTCCATCGGTATTTACGGTGGACACGTCGCGACAAGGAGCTTCGAGGCTTAATCCACCGTGAAAGAACAATTATCGGCGTCGCGATGGTGACAGAACGAATGGGAAATCCGGGATCGCCGTTCGGTTATCGATTTTCCTAGCCGAGTTCCGCTACCTTTTTTCCCGCCCCCGCGGACACAACGAAACCGACCATGCTCCAATTCGACACGCGCGCGTGTATCGTGCCACGGTTAAAACGTGTCACCGGCGTTTCTGATTATTTGATCAGTTTAAATCCACACCGATTTCACGTCAATCTCGCTTGTCTAATTTTTCATACGGGAAATGGGAAATGTGTCGGTGATATAATCCATTATCCACGATATAAAAGTAACATATATACATACATATATATATATATATGAAAAAATATATTCAATATCACGGTGCCTCTCTCGCGGTATCATATACATTTATATGTGTACACGTACATATATATATATATATATATATATATATATATATACATAATGCCCGATAAATCTCCGGTACTCGGCCCGTCGCCTATATATCCTGCAGGGAACGCGGGGTCCAGTCCTTGAATTTGCCACGTTCATAAATTTCAACCGGCGCGATAAAGTCCTCGCTCGAGGTCCTGGCCATCGACGAGGAAGTCTACGAACCGGATGCAACCAAGAGCGTACCGGGCGAGAACCGTGAGCAACCTGCGCTCCGTGCACGGTTGTTCACATCACGGGGAGAGATGTCCGTGAGCCGATCTTCTTTTTCCTTTCTCCCTATCCTCGTTTCACATTCTTTTTACGCTCTCGCTTTCCCCGTTCGTTCGTTCGTTCGTTGGTTCGTTGCCGCGGGATTCGACCACGTAATCGGCGACGACGACGACGACGGCGGCGACGGAGGCGACAACGTGTGGTGGCGAACGAGGCCACGAGGCACGTCGAAGGGCGAGCTCCGCACCTACAGCGTGAAGAATGTTAACAAGCCGTGGCGGTGGCCGCGTTGCACGGATACTGGCCAGTTTTTCTGCGTTTCTGTGAACGTGTGCCGATGCCATCGGAAAGTCCTTAAGCCGTCGGGTAATAAATGTAAGGATAATGAGGGGTTCCACGGCCAGTGGTGGGATTAGGGACCCAGATAAGAGCCGGTGCTCTCCTCCGAGACAATGCACCCCCTCTTCTTCGGACTTTGACGCAGCCGATATTCGATCGTGATATATATTACCTTCCTTTTTTACGCTTGTGTATGATTGTGCACACGCTATCGCGAGCTTGTATTTTGATTAATTTCGCTCGTGCAATTAAGCGTGATGACGCGTGACAAAAAAATATGTTAACGACGCGAGCATAGGTGTGAAGAAAGGGAGGGTGCGCGTTACTTTTGCTTATCTGATAGGGTGTACGATAATAAGGGAGCGCGCGAGGAATCGTTAAGCAGGCTGAATCGATCGGTTGGCTGGCCGAGGTTTGATAATTAGCGTAACGGCGTATGTAGGTCGAGTGGCGAAATCAACGGCGATTACATGTGGATCACGTGTAACCGGTTAGACGTTTATCGATTCGTTTAGGGACGCCGTTACCGAATCGTAACCGGGTTAGATGTAACCCTGTAATGGATTCGATTTTAAGGCTATCTTTAGAGAGTCGATAGAATTGATTAAGAATCCTGGGGGTTGGAAAATGGAATTTCGACTGAAAGATTAATTGAAATCGTTCCCGGGGGAGGAAGTACAGGCTCCGAGCAACTGACCTGGGAGCGAAAACTCTGGTAAATCGTTGTAGGAACTATCCGCCCTTCCAGGCCGTGAACTCTTTTCCAGGTCTCGCCGGTGTCGGCAACGCCGTTACTTCTCGCCACCGGCCGGGACCTTTATGACACAATGACTTAATGGAAGTTTGCACATTACTCACGAGTTCCATGGCGATTATGTTGGACCATGGCGGGAAAGTTAGTCACGCAAGGTGAATACACATAGCGCGAGGAAGGGAGGGAGGGAGAAAGGACGTAACAGAAGCGGGGGAAGATGGATGCCCGTGTTTTGAGAAATTGAGGCTACGGCAACTGTCACGGCGAAATGAATTGTACAAAATTCTATTGGTAAATTGGATCCCGTGGAGATAGAGAGCGATGGATAAAGAGAATCTTGATTTCATTCGTGATCAATTATTAAGAATAATAATCGTCGATAATCGCTCTTTAACGGACGTAATGTGAAAATAGGAATTTTTAGACAAGAAATTAAACGATAAACGCGTAATATAATTATATACCTCGAAAACTTTTTGCCTTATCTTTTACCTACTTGATTTATACATTTTAAAAATAAAAATTAATAATCTTTTCGGAATCAAAGATCGTGTTAACGTTTACACGATGAAATATTGTATTATCACGCGATCACGGTGGAGGTCGTTAAACGATTATCAAAAGTCCAAGTTTAATCGAAACGATGAACGGGTAAATTCACGATTCCGTCCTTGCGGAAATGGGGCGACGACGGGCCATATACAGCCGTATCCCCCAATTACTTCGATTGCATTAATTAATTGCCTTAACGATAATCTTATTCCGTATTCAAATTGTTCCGCCATCCGACCCTTGTTATGCGATATCAAGTGGGCGAGAACTCGCATCGAATTGGATTAGGTCAATTCCCTTCCGCCCTCCACCTTTCCTCTTCCGCACCTCCTCTCCTCCTCGTCCACGGCTATCTCCCTCTATTTGGCGGGGCGCTCACTCTAGACTACGGGGCATTACGCGAAATCCAATTCCTTTGCCCGTAGCGTACGGTCCAGCCCCATAATATCCTCAACTACGCCGTCCACAGCCTCGTCCACGCGCGTTCCCCATGAATCGTAGATCGCGTTAACGATCCTACCATTGACCAGGAAATTGAGAATCCTTTACAGCTGTTAAGAGGGCTATAAGGGAGTCGCAGGAGAGCGGAAGGGGGGGAGGGGAATTTGAACGGGAACCGAGGTGTTTTAGCTTTCATCGTATTCCCTCGAAATTGAAAGTTTCAAGATGGTTGAAAGTTTACGAGCACAGGAGGTGTGAAATCAGATTTCAACTCATTTCGTGTACAGTGTACAGTGGAGAGGAATATTCGTGGTTTTGTTTGATAGGGAATAAGCGCGATTTATTATGCTACATGGCATCAATTCTATTCGATTAAACGCTTTCTTAAGCACAAACTTTCACTCACGAAATAGTTATTCTCGCTCGAAGAGAGAACTTCGAACTCGAATTCTCTATCACGACTCTATACGTTTTCTATTCATCCCCTCCACGAAGTTTCCAAACTTTCAAAACTCGATCTAAACGCTCTCTCTTCTTACGCATCTTCTCTAATTTCCCTCTCGAATGCTCGAAACCTTTTTGGCTTCGTTCGATTCCTCCCCCAAACCATCTTCGTTCTCCGCAACAAAAATCCTATCGCTATTTACATATTTTCCTCCATTATCATTTCCTTTTCTGTTTCCTCTCGCCCGATCGATCGATTAGATTAAAAGAACAAGAACGAAATCTGTGTGCCGCGAAAAACAGGGGTCAGAGAGAAACGGGAACAGAAGGTCGGTTCAATTAGGAAGATTATCAGGGCTTCGGGAAAGAAGATCGACCACCCGGTTGTCGCTAAGTATCGAACGCATAAACCCCGTCAAAAGCATCGAGCCGCCGAGGCGAGGCGAGGCGAGGCGAGGGATGAGAAGAGGGTGGGCATCGGGCGATTAGTCAGAATTAGAAGGGCCATTAGTCACTATCTTCTCGCCGCCGCCGTTCTGATCGCCGTCGTGCGCTCGATGACCGAGCATCCGACTCGGATCTCGCCCATTGGCACGCAAATCTTGGATGAAATTACTTTACATTTTAATTAGCGGTCCAGGTTCCTCCTTCCTCTGAACCACCACCGCGTCCGCCGTCTTCATCCTGATCCCAATCTATCGACTCGACGATCGGATTATACTCCGGAGAGCGGTTTTCGGCCTTCCTCGGCCGAGGGGGAGGGTCGAGGGCGACGACGACGACGACGTGGCAGGAAGATCTTGAAGATAGTAATAAATTGGACGTTAAGCGGCGAAAATTGGCCAATTAGAGTAGACGGCCGGCTTTTCCCGCCCCTAAAGTCTTTATAGGAGTAATCGAGCTCCCCGCGAAACGCGAATTAATTGGTCCTTCGGTGTCTCGTTCGAGGAAGAACTCGTCTCGAGGAAGAAGTCGATAGGTGTGCGTTGTTGTAAGTTTCCATTTTCTTGCGGGGGAATCGTTTATTATTTATGGAGATCGATTAAAAGGGAAATATCGTGCCTTCGATAATATTTTCGATATAAATTTCCTTTCACAAGATTCCTGGATCCTGTTTTACTGCGAAGCTGGGTTGTTTTTCCAATTCAAGAAAAAAATTAACGTACGAAGTTTCATAAATTTTTTCTTTCTCTTACAAAGAAAGCATCGAGCAAAGGGGAACATTCTTTTCATCATAGGATTCTTTAATCCTATCTTGTGTGAAACTAAATCGTTCGAACGCGAGAAAAAATTAGAAATTCCATTGCGGGCAACCGGATGGACATAACTGTTCAACGTGATTATTTTCAACCCACACGTGAAATCCACATTTGAAAAAACTTCGCACGCGTTTCCACACACGATTCTCTATCGTAATTATCCTCCTCCTATTAACTATCAACGGTGAAAGGTAAATAGAGAGGAGGGGGATAGGAAAAATAGATCTAGCGTGGATAATGCGTTAATGATTTAATGACGAGCGATCAGGAGGCAGTAATGCGCACAAACGGGGCCAAATGCAAGTGCATGGATACATGATAATGGGCAAACGGATTATTCCCTAATGCGGCCAGTTCAACGCGCATTTACCGTCTTCCCGCCCAATTCAATGTAACCACGGTATCGCCAAACGTTAACAGCCCAAATTATCAACCATTACATACCACAAAGAATCTCCAATCTTGTCGTTTCATCGTCTTCACGCGATATATACTTTCCTCGAAATGCGTATGTCGCATGCGATTGAAAATCATCAGGTCGTGAAAACCTCTTACGCAGTGGTCCTAAAACTTTCAATAGGCGACGTTTCCAATCCTATCAGTCGGAAAACAAGGTGGTCGAGTCGAGGAAGCTGCGTGCAACGGGGCTGTCGAGAGTTAATTTCGCCGCGCAATCGACCGATCCTGTTGTTTTCCCGCAAGGACGGGGATACTTTTCGCGCGGCTCTCCCTCGGTGAATAAAAGGGCCACCACAACACGTTGCTTCGAACGGGTCGAGGCGATCGTTGGTTTGCAAACGAAGTGACATTTTCGCGAAACGAAAACCACCAGTATGCTCGATTACCGACGAAGGGAGTCTGGCGATACGAGGCAAACTCAGTTTAACTTGCTCGATTTTCCTCTCATTACTGACCGAGGCAAATTTCCCTCGATCTTTTTCTTCTTTTTTCCCCCCGCAAACTTTTGGCCACTGGTCCCGACATTGATCGAGCGCGTGACAGCGACACGAAATTTTGCGGCCGTGATCGCGTCGCTCGCAATTGTAACAAGGACCTACGTTGAAATTTCGTTGGAACGATGCTTTCGCTTTTGAAACCAGTTCTCGGACTAACGGTGACGATGTTTCCTTCGATGTTTCTCGAAATTCGAGACGTAGATGTTTTGGTTCGGACAAAAGGATAGGAGATTGTGTTTTCATTCGTCATCGACGCTCTACTTCTCCGAATTTTAATTTAACGTGTTTATTTGTTATGGTTTCGGAAACCATGAGTCATAATTCTCCTAAAATAATGTACACACGGATTAAACGTCTCTCCTCGTATCTTTTTGTTGTTCTTTTAGACGCTTCGATAATATCAATATCAACTCGATTTTAATTTGTCAATTGAAAAGAAAAGAACGAAAGAGATTTTTAAACTGCGTTAAATTAGTTTGGCCTTTAAAATTGTCCGTGTAAATTTTATGGCAATTAATTGATCACATCGGATCTTAATATATTAATGATAGTCTGTTTTAAAAATTTATTTTGCGTATTCAAAGGAATTTAATTGAAATTTCAATTCATTAGTCAGTCTCTTAATTAAGGATATGGAACGTTTCTGGGGCAAGCGCGCGTGTCGACAAATTAAAATTCGAGTTTTTAAACGTAAGTTTTTCTCGCGGGACAAAGCTCGGTGGCCGTTTTTTAATGGAATGACACAAAAGCTTCGAGTCATTTGTTAGTCTAGACAACGAACGCTCTGTCTGAGGATGTGAAACATTCTGCAAATGCATTTTACTTTGTCCATTGTCGTTGGTGGCACGCGGCGAAGCTGTACAACTCTTTTTGCACGGGACCTGTGCATTTTCCTCTCATTACGTCGCATAAAACGTTTTCCGCGGAATCTATTTTGGCTTCTCCTTCCTACGTTTCCCCACCGATAAAGCAATCTTTCGAGAAACTGTCTATTCCCGTTCCATTCTCCCCAAGGAAACTTTAATCGAACACTCGTGGAACAATCCATTTTCGTTTCAATTTTTATGCAAATTGATCCTAATTTCTCTTGCCAGTTCGTTTTAAAATGCTGGCTTCAAAGCTTTTACTAACAAGTGTATAACACTCAGAAAGTATATTCTGAAATTAATTAAGTTCCAAAACTTTGGGATAAAATTTTGTCGACAAAAGTTTGTCTCTTATTTACAGAATGTTAATATATTACGATATTAATTATACTTGGTATTCGATCAATCAAGAAAATGATTAAATTCGGCCAAACGGATTAAAATCTTAATACTATATTTGAAAAAATATTTCGATCGAATTAATTTTATTTCACGATAAAAAAAAAATGTAAAAGTTTAACGAATATTTAACCGCTCCTTTTTAACACGCATCTTCATTGAAAATTTCACGTACGAAAATTAATAATAATCTTAGTATTCGTCACACGAAAGTGTGTATCAACGATTTCCTAAAAATTAATCCTATCTTAATTTTAACTTCGAAAAGAAAAATGAATCCACTGGAGCGAATGAGAACTCGGGTGGGAAACGGGCGCGAAAGTGTGGACGAACGAAAACGCAGTTCCATAATTTTCCCCTCGGCCACCTGTCCACGTTTACGTGGACGATTCGTGGCGTGCTACGTTCAAGTGGGCATGCACTGGTTTCCGTATTTTCATGTGTTGTGTTGCAACCACCACCAGTTCCAGTTCCACTCGCGCTGTAACGAGTCCTTATTCGGTGGGAACGATGGAAAAGCATTGGAACGAAATTGGCGGAAATGGAGAAAAGGAGCGGACGAATCGATTTATCGGAGGATAGAGGGCAACCGTGTATGCACGTACGTCGGAATCCGTTAACGAGAATTCTATCTATGGAATTCCGCTGTTATTTCGTTTGAAACTCATCACGCGCCGATAGGATCACATTCTTTCGCGGTAATAGAAATCGAAGCACATATTGACCGTTCCTAATTCCGGCCGAGTGGCGGAGATCAAAAAACGGGTCGTACCGTTGATTAGAAAGTAAATGGAAAAGATCAGGGCTGGGAGGGGAGGGCTTCAAGCTATCACGTATGGACGGATTACGGAAAATTTAACAGACGTTGTCCGTTGAGAGATACGAATTCGAGTAAGTTTATCGCCGGATTTTTCGATGTCCGGGAGGATTATGATTCCATGTTTCACCGGTGTTAATTAAAACCGTATAAATCCGTGCAGGTGGATAAATTCGAGCACGAGTTTGATTGATCCGCCCCGTTGAAAATTATATTTCACGGGGTAATAATCTTGTTAATCGTTATTAAATTCGCCAATGGCACTTTCGTTAATTATTTTAACATGAAGATAAGTATCGCAGAGCGAGGTAATTAAATCGGGGAAATGAGATTCGTACGGGATAAGTTGAAACATCGTTGACCAGGAACGGGTATTTAATGAATAGCGATTTCGATAAGTTGTCCTCCTCGGCTCGATTCTTCGATACGTATTCTGATGATCGGACGAAAGCGTGAGTATTTAATCGTTCCAGACATCCAGAATCATTTTTCAAGAAACGATAAAATTAATGTTTCTGCATCGTCACCGATTCGAAATTAGATTCGCCTCATCATCTCAGTCATAGAATATCACCTGAGCTGAAAATTCGCGGAAAATAAACGAGCGACTTGACAAAAGAGGAGCGAAGGAAGTGCTTTGTATTAATTTGTATCGATCTTGAACACGCTTATTTTAAAGGAAGAAGAAAAAAATTCGATATCCCCCGAGAAATAAAATGAAAACTTTTCCACGATTAGATATATCGTTAACGATGATTCGCGGATTTATACCTCGGTTTTAATCCAATCCAGAGATTACCAGCTAATTCAATATCTCGCAAACAGAGTTTATTTTTTCCTTTCGTCGAGGATGTAACAGGAAACTACATCTATTTTATCGCGTATAATATCGCAGTCGTTCGAGTAAGATCGTTGTAAGATCGTTAATTCGCATTGGCTAATTTACCTGAGTGGATTGATCAGGTAAATGGGATGGTGGCCACGACGTATCCATCCAAGTAGGGGAAAAAAAAAAAGAAAATCGAGAACCAATATGGAATCGATCACGCGAACGTCCGTTTATTTTCGCGATTTTAAGTAGGAGGAGATTGATCGTCACCGGTTGAGGTGGACCGGTTCGTTGAATCGTTGCCTCGATCTTGACGTCGAGCATCGATGTTATTGCTTCCTCTTGTTTCCACCAGAATTGTTTGCGAGAAATAAAGGTAGCGGGCTCGCCTTAGAATCGAAGAGAGCGCTTGCAGCGTTCGTTTATTGCGCGATCAATAATCGAGATCAATGAAATGAGAGATAAAGAGGTTCGCGATGTTTTATTTATATAATTCGAATCATGATTTTAAGAATTGCTTTTTTCTTCAACAATGTCGAATAAAATATTTTTATTATTCGTTGAAACTTCTTCTTCTTCCTTTTATCTTATCGAAACATTTCCTTCGCGAATGTTGTATATTGGTTCGAAAATTCGATTGACAATTAAGTCAATTTTATTAATTATCGAAGTTGGTTAATTAATTCGTCACAGGATAAATTTTTAAGTTCGACCGATAAAGAGATTTTTGAACTATGTCTAACTAATTAATTCGAGTCACGAGCTTAATTGAATCATTTTCACGGAGAGTGTGATTTAAATTGATCGAATTCTCCAATTATAAAGAAGCGATTCGATACGGGGAAACGATGACGCGAAATTTCTGTGCGGCTATAATGTATATATATCCCAACGAAAATAATTAATAAATGGAAGATTTATTATAGGAGCTCAGCTCGTATAATAATCAAATAACGCCGTTAACAACAAACGATATTTCATTATTTTTCAATTACATCTTAAAATTAACGATATTTTTAATTTTCTTCGCCGCGTGTTTCGACACAATATTTTAATCCAGTTTCAAAATATCAGCGATCCGCTTGATAGCTGAAAGTACACCCCGGTTGAATAAGTGGGCAAAGCGTAATAACCCGATCCCAAAACGATCGGCCGCGACCGGGATATAGATAACTTTTATCCCATCCAAGCGATTTATGGACGGTCGCATTAACCGCAGCGAAGTTGTTTAACGCGTTTTAAATAAAATCGAAACTGGCTACCTACACTGGCTAGCGCGCACGAGGCGAAACACCAGAGCAGATTTTCATCAGCAGATTACACCGTCGAACCTCTAGTTTTAATTATCGAGCTTTAATCTAATTTGCGCTCACTTCTTTCTCTCTCTCTCTCTCTCTTTTTGTCTGTCTCTCTCTCTTTTCCGCGAATCACGATGGAGAGAGGGATGACGGCGGTGATATACGCGGTGTCCACGGAGTTTCGAGGGACGAATGAAACTTCGTAAAAGTTCATTTATTTTTCTATACGAACGCTGAGAGTGGCGCTGATTTATGACGCGTGTCCGGCTCGCCCGTATCCGCGGATAATGAAAAATCCCTGGCAGAAATCTGCATTTATTTATTTCCCCACCGCCATGTATATTCTTTGATAAAAAGCGCGTATTCTATGCACCGCGTAGAACACGCGGGGGCCACGATCCGTGCAAGTCAAACGTAGGAACCGGGGTCGCGATGATTTTTTATCGTAGCCGAGTAATATTTTTCCAAACCAACGTGATTTGTAAGGGGTTCGAGCGATTCTTTTGACAAATTTTCAATACTATATCTCTTCAGTTCGCAGCATCTATATTTCATTTCGTACGTAGCTATGCGGACACGTGGTTAAATCCTTCGGAATTATTTCTTTTTTTTACAATTTTTCTTACAAAGGATAACGAAAAAAATTTTATTGCACGAGCACGAGTGTGCGAGACGGCGTTAAGTGATCATCGAAATAAAAATTATACGGAAAACGTCTATTTGTCTCTGTCCTTGCGCTTAACAAAAATGTTCAATCAACGATTTATTTCTCAAAAATCGGATTACGAAGTCCTCCCAACTTTTCTTTCTCTGCATTCACTTTGGGGAGCGAACAAGTTGGACAGCATCTGAATAAATATTAACAACTGCTGAAACGATAAACAGCTTGATATATTTATTAACCAAAGAACAAGAGACAAAGAGAAGAGACAGTCGAAGGAAAGTTCTATTTAACGCAGCTTCCAATTCTTAAGGCACTGGTTATCGTGGAATGAAAGAGGAATACGAGGAAATATGTTTGTCATTTTTGATTGAACAACGGTTGAAAATTATTAATAAAAATTTGCGAATTAAGAATTGTCGACTGTGACGTGTAATTTTTCACGTGTTGCTTGTCGATTGATTTACTTCTCGAGCGTTCTTATTTTACTTAACCATTAATTCAACGACGATCATTCGGCGACTTTATTATCTCATTATGCTTAATGGATATCAAATTTGACCGTGGTGGCCATTAGCGGAGAAGTTAAGCTCAAGTCTATTAACGCACCGACATTCACGCCGCCGTCTCTATCACAGGAGTGGAAATCCTGGTATATAGGCGAGGACACGGTCCGTCGTTTGGAGTTTCGCGTTGGTGAATTTTCGAACCGATGAAGATGGGGCGAGAATGCGAGATGGAAACGGACGGGAAAGAGGAAGAGAATGACGAGAGGACACGAGGAAGAAAAATGCCTGCGAGGGACGAGGAGAAAGGTAATAAGAAGGAGAGAGAGAGAGAGAGAGAGAGGCGGAGACAGCGAGAAAGAGAGACGAGATGAAAACTTTTATCGACTGACAAGCAACCACGGCCAAAGCCGTTAATGGCTACTCAAATATGCGCCCTTGCAGCAGGGGTACTTATACATTGTGGCTTTCCAACTTCATTTTCCGAAAGTTCCAGCCGTCTGGAGGGCTTCAATTTCGAAACGCGTTTCATTATTTACAAATGACCACCGCGCGAGAATTTTTCACTCTCGATTCTACGACACGAAGAGTTTTCATTTATTGCCCTCGGGAAAAAGGGAAACGCGGAGCACGACGTTAACAAAAACCGTTCACCACCGTGGCTGGATTTCAATTCAATTCAATTCGAAACATCTCATCGAGTTCTTGCTGCAAAGATTCTGCAAAGATTCGTCGGGCCAACCTGTTGTCGACCCGCAACGAAATACTTTCACCGTGTCGGTCGTCACATGCCTCGTTTCCTGGCATTTTCATCGCGGCCCCGCTCCCCAAATCGGTCAACCGGCACCGTGGGCCGAGAGTACGAGCAATTAGTAATCGGTACCGGGCAATTACCGCTGCAAAGAACGAGCGCCGGAATACCGTTTCAGTCGTGCGCTCTCTCCCGCCCGATAAATCTTGGCCAGCGTGCAATTAATCGGGCGCGAGGCATTCGAAACACAGAGCCCGCTCGGTATCTGGTTGACCCTTGGTCACCGACGTACGAACCGATGCTGTCTTTCCTCTCCGCGCTATGTTGTTGTATATGGTAGCGAGCATTATGGTATGGCCGAGGCCTCTACACTCTTTCATTCTCTCTACCTCTTTCCTCGAGCTAGCGAACTTTGTTCCATTTCCCTTTTCATTCTTCTCCCAGGTCGCCGTCTCTCCGTTTTTCTTTCTTGAAGGACGCAACAGTCTGAGAGTGAGTGAGTGAGTGAGTGAGAGAGAGAGAGAGAGAGAGAGAGATGATCGTCTCTTATTTCTTCTTCTTCTTCTTGTTCTTCTTCTTCTTCCATCTCTCGATTCTCTTTTTTGCCCGCGCTTCTTCCCGTTCTCGGATTATGTCGATGGTAGCCCGAAGAGAGGCAGGATCCAGGCCGGCTGGTGAACATAATAACAACCACCAATTAAAATACCTTATTACGGCGGGACAATACGGGGCCGGCGAGGCAGGATTTTAAGGAGCGAAAGGCGTAATCCCTAACGAGAGAGAATCCTCCGGTTGCGGATTGAATTTCATCGTGCCGAAGAAGGAGAAGTTCGTCCGTGGAAATGGTGGATCATCGGTGGGACGTTATGGGAATCCCTCCCTCGTCAACACACGGATTAAACACAAATTTCCCATTAAGGATGCCGTCCTTTTTCCTTTCCCCCTTCCTTCTTCCCTTGCGTTTCTTTTCCACGTGCGAGGTTAAGAGAATGAAGGACAGCTTTTAATAGATATACGAAGCGGATAATCGAAGAATGGAATCGCCCTCGTGGAATCCATCTGAAGTTGAAATATATTGCCAATTTATTTTATACACAAAACAGGAACAATGTGTTAGAAATCGATCTTAAAAAAAAAAAATATACGTTTTCGTTATATTTTAAACGTTTACAATGCTTGGACACGCGTTCGCAAAAGTTCACGGTTATGTTCCGTGGTAGTAACCAAACGAGGAAACAAAAACGAAGAGAGAGGGAGAAGAGAGAGAGAGAGAGAGAGAGAGAGAGAAAAATACCGTGCAAAAAACGGTGAAACAATATCGTCGGAATAACAAGCATCACCGACCGGAGGATTAATCCCCGGTTGAAAGGGAAGCACGTAACTGCGGATTAAATTGGCCAGCTGCGAAGGAGAGGCTCAGAAAGCGCGTCGGCCCGTCGTTCTGTCGATAAATAAATTAGCGAAAGGTAGCAGCCACCACGGTCCCGTCCAATTAGGAAACCGGGCCGTCGAATAAAAATCGTCGGAAGCCCGCTTTCGAAACTTTCCCTCCACCAATCGTTTCGCGATTCCGACCCCTCCTCCTCTTTTACGATTTTTGAATCGTCGCCACTTTGGTTGCCGCGCGACCAACGCGCCCCATCAGGATTATCCTTCGCCGATTTACGATATATCCTTCTCTTTCTCTCTCCATCGATTTCTTTTTTCTTTTCTTTTTTTTTTTTCTTCTCCCTTTAAACGGGCATCCGAGCACCATCCAGAGGATTCGCCCCCTCCCCTTCTGATCTTTCGACACAGAACCTGTGTTTACGAACGACTTTAACGTTGGAGAAGCGCGAAATAGGAAATTGCCGATTTACGCAATCGTTACGGGAAGAACCGGCCTATTTCCAAGGGGAATACGTACATGCGGTTTCGTTCCTATCCTCTTTTATGGAGGAGGCGTGTTGTTGCAAAAGTTTCAGATTGGAAATTTAAGATCGTACTCGTTGGGAGTAGCGAATCGGGGAGAGGAGGGGTGGAGATCGAAGCTGTAAAATTTGATTTCATTTTTATTAAGAACCGGTTACACCGGATTCCTCCGCGCCGTTTCGCGCTCGATTCGGTTGTTCTTGAAATCACATTACTTGAAAATTGGACAGGTTTTCGCTCGCGAGGAGGGATTTTTTTTTTTTTTTTTTCTTTTTCGATCGCGTTATCAACTCCCGTGGAACGGCCGCACGGATATTTAGATTAAGTTAATTTCGGAGGAACGATATTCGAAACGATAGTTTGATGAGACCATTACAACGATCATTCCGGAATGGAGTCAACCATGGGCCGTTAATTGTCCCGAGAATTCGTTAAAGAATCGAATCCTTTTTTCTCGCATTCCAGGATCGGCGCCGCTGTCCTCGTCGGCTAATAAAATTCCTCTACCTTATAATCCGCCAAAAGAAACAAAGGAGCGAACGTTGACGCGATATGCAAACGGGTATACCCGGGTGAAACGAGATTTCCTTTTGAATCCGACGCATTGTGAACGTATGAACGCTGTTTTTCAACGTTCATGTCCATTAAACTGGAATAATTAATTAGATTTCGCTTGTGTGTCTTGATCTCGAATCGAAACGATTCTAGAAGTAACGAGAAAACAACGGAAGTAATTATTTTCGTAGAATCTTCTCAATGTTTCTAGGTTGTTTCTTTTTCAAGGTTGTTCAAGTTGAATATTCATGAATCTACGCACTGCATAAGTAATGAATTTATTCTCTCTCTCTCTCTCTCTCTCTCTTTCTTTTTTGTTATAAGTTTAATTCTTCTTCTCTCAAATTATAATTCCTTTTTCTTATTCAATTAATCGATTCCTAGGAAGAATTGCATCTTTTAGAAATAAAATAATTTTTATTTGAATTGTTGGAATTTCACATCGAATGTTATCGATATCAAATGTTTCTTTCAAAAAGTCAAGAATATTTGATCGCTTTTCATTGAACTCGACTTGTCATCGATCTTGTCATTTAACCAAGTCGAAAGGTTGTTCTCGAGTATCAATTAGCTAGATAAAACTTTGAACTAGCAGCTTATTGCGTTGAACGGGTAATATTTGTTACAATTATAACGGAGAGAAGTTGAACGGTTGTGTACGCCTTCCAACGTGCAAACTTCAACGATAGAACGCACGTTCCAACGATACACACGTGCGTGCACAACTGATATGACTCCATTCGCTCGTTTGCTTAGTTAATATTAACGCTATTAAGCTCATCCGCGATAGGATATCGCGTCCACGCCACTTGGCCGCCTCGTTTATGCAGCTCGGCTAATTTGAATGAGAGTACGCCTCCATTCTCTGCCTCCAGTTAAAAACCGTGCGTCATAATTAGTCCTTCTTTCCTTCGCGATAACGCAAACGAGAACGGGCCTCACTCTATATACGTTGAACAATTTTTTTTATTGTTATTATTTTTTAAAATGAATTTTTTCCCTTTCCTCGAGTTAATTAAGAGGAAAGAGTATTGACCGAACCGGGAAAGGAAAAAATAATAATATCATTATTAAGTTTTATTAATGAAATTATCGATACTCGTTATTCTGAATAATTAAAAGCAAAGAAGATAATTCAATTTGCTCTAATGTATTACATTAACGACCCGTGTCAATCAAATCTCTGTTAAATATCCCTCCACCAATTTCCTATCTTCCATCAAATTGCTTAATAAACGTCGATAAATAATCGTGTACCAAATTTTCACGATCACGTTTTTAATCAAGCCTCCTCCAAGCGGTATTCGCGAGACCGTCTCGGCCAAAAAAAAAGGAACAGCGGCTTAAGTGCCATCGAGAGAGGCTTTCCTTCGTTCCTTCTTTTCAATTATTCCGCCCGTTTCCTTATAAAACGTCCTTATAAACCAACGGCCCCCTTTTTAACATTTTCTCTTTAATGCTCACTCGATAAATCAATTAATAACCGAACTTTTTTTTTCCCCCCTCCTTTTCTGTTACAGGTGAGTAAGCAGCACCGATTATCACTTTTTCTCCCCGACAACGAGTAATTAAGTCCGTGTACCAGTTTACTTACTCCGTCCTCGTCGCGTCCTTTAGCACGTGAGTAGCGCAGCACCATCCTTATTAACACCGTCATTAAAGAGTGGAGGGGCATTAAGGCGTCGACAAAATGGCGAGGCGTATCAATAATGAACCCGCTTTTCGGGTTGAGAGACTTTGAACAAGGAAAAATAATCTTCGTTAACGCGACGATCTCTCTTTTTTGCTACAAAAGAAAAATCTCGTCGTAAATTAATTGCCCGGGACAGAACAATAAACACTGTATCATAATTTTTTAAAGGCTGTAAAAAAAAAAAAAAAAAAAAGAAAAAGAAGAGAGAAAAATACTCTCGACCTACCTTGAAGAAAATGTTTACGAATTATACGATACTCTTAAACTTGAGAATATATTACGAATACAATGAAATTTAGAAAAAGATAGAAATTTTAAGAAGCGAAAAACGTTCCAAGAGATCAAACAATATATAAGAGAAAACGTATAAAACTTTCTTATCCTCCATTTATCTATTAATCCCCCAATTCATCGTCTTACTTTTCAAGAAGAAAACTATCAAAACGTTACTTTACCCCTTTATCCCGGAAAATGGAGTCGAACGGAGCGGCAGCAGAGGGAATTATCGAATGAGGCGTGTCGGGCACGATCGACGCGCCGTTTCGCGGAATCGGTGATTAGAGGTGTGTAATTAGTATTCGTGAACGATTAGCCGGTTCTATCGGTCACTACCGGACTCTTGCGCTCCCGCGAGCATTGCGTGGCAGCCCGATACGATCGTATTGGACGCGAATTGCCGCGATTAGAGCGGTTGCAGGAGATTAACGGACGTAGAGAAAAGACCACGCCTTGGCTGCGAATTGGCCCGGGGGGCAATCGTTGTTCGGCCCTGTCTCGACTTCCCTTTGATCGATAACCGATCCGAGCCGCGTTACGCCTGCGGATCCGGCCGCGGGAAAAGCGCACGATTAACCACGGCCCGCACGGTTTCGCAATGTCGTCTTGTTTGCGCATTCCGTCTGTCGGCGGGGGTGATTTGTGGATCTATCCGTATCTCGAATCGGTTAAGATCGTGCCGGTTATCGTGATTATTTTGTTGCGTTTTACCGTCGTTTCGTAATTTCGCGCGCGTTTTATTTTTATTTTTATCGAAGTTGTATTGAAACGTGACACTTGGGGGGAATTGGGATGGAGAAGAAATAATAATAAAATGTGTACGTAGAATTGTATGATTAATTATTGTGTTTAAAGGGGAAATTATTTGTGCATTAAATAAAATGGGATATAGTGTATTTATGGAATTTGTATTCATTATTGAGAAATGTCAAAATTGAAGTGATGAATTATTGACGGGTTAACGATTATCAAAGAACGTTGGGTCCGATAATAAATGAAACTCGTACTCGTTCGGGCTTATGATTATTAATAAATACAAATGTTCGGTCTATTGTTAAAAATATCGATAATCGGAGTATAATCGGTAAAAAGTAGTGCAACAACGATTTCAATTCGTAAATAAAGTTTTCGATTTATTGAATCGACGAGAAGAGAAATGACATTTTTTTTTTTTTTAAATCTACTTTTAAATTAATTCCCTTAATTAACCAATTAATACAAAGCAGTAAAATAATATTTGATGTAACGGAATTTTTACAATGATAAAAAACAATGGACCGAAACAATGGACTAATATTTCAAATAACAGAATATGTAGTTTTTACAGCGGGACTAAAGCTAAATTAAATTCCAGAGGCAAAGTTTAAAAATTATTCCACTTTATACTCTCACCCTCCATTACAACGTGTATATATATATATATATATATATACGCCTCGTTGATCTTTTGGCAAAGCTATCTTTCACTCTCGAATTATTATCCCCTCGTATAAAAAAAGAAAATTATATATTTAAGATATTCTTATTCCTCTCTAAGTAACACAAACATTAACAACTGAATTAACTTCCGTTCCATTCGTTTTAAATAGGTGAATCCTCGTAATAACGTACAAGCACGAGGGTAATTTTCTATCTTATCTTACATCGATTAACATATTTTCCAACAATTTGCATAACCACCTATTAATTTTATCCTCATTTACCCTCAACATTATCACAACAATATGCCAACTACACGTAACACGTATTCACGCCTCGATGCTTCCCTCGAATGCTTCGTAAAACGCGCATCTTCCTCCCTTCATCTCTCACTTTCGCGAAATAACGCGAAACCACGCGATAATTCGAAACCGATCTCGTGTCGTGAGCGGTGCTCGCCAACATTCGAGATCAAGCCAAAGTCAAAGGCGGCCAAAGAAATAAAACGAAGGCACGAAAGCGGGGGCGTAAAAACGGTCTTCCACGAAACAGGTTCCAACAACTTCGAAACTTTTTTTTTCTTTTCCCTCCCCCCTCCCCCCTCGAGAGCTCGCCCTCAGAGAGCTGGCCGCTCCGCGAACGTCCCAAGGATCGTGGCAAAAACAATATTTATCGTCCCTACTCCCCCCCTCCCCCCTCCCCCCTCCCCCTCTCTTCTCCTTCGATCACTCCCGCCCTTCCGGTCGTGACACCCGGCCCACAGACTCGACTCACGGACCCCCGTGATTGATTAACGATCGTCCCTTGCATAAAACTACCATCCGCGTGGTAGCTCCCCCTCCCCCCTCCCCCTCACTCCTCGATCGTTCGACCACGACGTTTCACCACGCGCGCCGACGGATAATCGACGGATCTCTCTTCGTCCTGCCTCTTCATATTTTCCGTGTACGTGTACCAGCCTCCCCTCCCTCCCCCCCCCTCCCTCTCGACATCGACGCCTTCTTGGTCGACCAAGGAGACCGCAAGACGTTTCATCGTTGTGCCTGTGATCTGACGACACAGATTGCATTAGCAATAAAAGTCGCATACTGGTGATCGGGGCCGGTCAACCGTCAAACTTTAAAGGGGCGCGAAAAACTTGCCCCTCCCCCTCCCCCTTTACGGCTAATGTCCTCCGTATTGGTAGGCGAAACGATCTCGGGTTTCGTTCTTTCGAGGAGACACGAGGAGCTGTGCACGCGATTCGTAGATCGATTCGTTCTTTTCCCGTGTCCGCGTTGCGAGGGAGGTTTGTTCTTGTTGGGTTCGGGTGGCAAATAATTGACGTCGAGGTCTCTCCGAACCATTTATGAGGATTCTTATTGATGGATATCTCAGGAATTTCTGCATTTCGTAAAATTTTACTCGAACGAATTATTATTATTAGCGATCGATTGATAAATATTAATCTGGTAACGAAGTTTCGGAAATATCATGTAATGAATTTTCTTTGATATAAAGGTATCTTTTTGCGCGAATTTCGATATACGCTTGCGTACAAGGAAAATCCACTTTTTCCATTCTCTGTGGCCATTATTTATATGAAACGCGAACAATTTATCAAACCGTGGATATTTTGCCCTATTATCGCACGCTCAATTAATTATCGATCGTTATTTCGTGGTAAAACAATGGGTAAAGCCGCACGTCTATTGCAGCTGCGCCGATCCTGCGGCTTGACGTAGATTATCCTAAGACGTTGGTGTTGTGATGCACCGCGGTGCACGCATTAGCCTGAGAGGACTATTATGCGTACGCGAGTCAATAGATCGCGATTCGCATTATAGGTATACGGGCGTAGGCGTTGACGGACCAAAGGATTTATCGAATCGATCGGCCGCCTATAATCTGGAATATCATTTGATATTCCGGCCATTGAGCGTACACACCCCCGTGTTATATTCCCCGTGAATACTCATTGGCCATAGTTAATTTGAAATGCAAAATCTTCTTGAGAACACTTGAGGACACTTTACCCTCCATCGATTGCGTTCACCGTGTAATTCGATTCGGTCGTTTATTGTGGCGGTAGTTTGAGCGGATGCCGCGAGAGATCGATTAATTGTTTCTTCGCGCTTTAATTAGTTTACCAAACTTTTCGTTAAATGTTGTTTTCGTTAATTAAATTTTAACTCAGTTTTTGATAGTACGCTTTGAAACTTGTAATAGAATTAAAGTAATTATCAGGCTGCGGATTCTTTCGTAATTAAAACGTGTGAACAATATCCAACAAATATATCCGGGAAATATGCAGAATATTGAAGTATATATTAAATCACGTTCTTACATACCTTACAACAACAGACGCGTTGCATTAATGGAAAACGAGAGTTTCGTGGAAAACACGCGAGAAGAAGTTTTCGAAACAAAGAAAAAAAGAAAATATTGGAATGAATAATGAAATCTTCTGAATCGAAAGGCGATAAAGGATGGAAGGAAAAAGATGTGGAAAAAGTAGAATATTTCCAAGCCGAAAGAAATAAGGATCCAATAGAATCAGACAAAATCACGGATCGCTACGATAGAACGTGATATAGGGGACGCGATGTCGAAGATTTGAACATCGGCAAAGATTTTTTGATTGCCGAGGGAAAAATGGAAAAATTGTCGTCCTCGTATCGCCAGAGTTCTTCCTCAGTGAATCGATCCTCCGTTTCAACTAACTCGAAAATATTACCTATCGTTTCAGGATACTTTCCTTCTGATTCTCGATAACCTCGTCAGTTAAATGAGAAACGTACACATTCATCGACGTCACAAAGATTGAATACGAACGAAAAATCTCGGTCTCCTCTCAAATGCATCACATCTCACCACGAAATGTATCCGTTTCCTTCTCCGTTTCAAAATTCCGCGCGCAACTATGTAAAGTTAAACAACATTCAAAACCAAATTTAATTAGCTCCCTATGTTTCGTGTTTCACTCCCCAGACAATTTATCTATTCGAAATTTATCCTCGCATATTCGAGATGGACGTATATTTGTTTCGTACATTTCGTACAACTTCCTATTTCCATTCGTGTTGTTATATTCGTGTCCATGAAAAAAAAAAAAATCTACCAGTATATTCCTAAATCCCACGTTTTCCTCCCAGCTATCCCGAAATACGACGGCCATTCATCGTTATATCATTAGCCCAGGAGGCAAACCAGGCGGTAGTATTTTCACGAGATCCGGTAGCCTCTCCGTTGTGTTTGCGGTTGTTTCCCCCAAAAAAGGTAGAACCGGCACCAGTCGATTTCGTAAAAATAATTAACATCAGCAGGTTTAGTTCGGCTCTCTTTCTCTCCCTCTCTCTCTCTCTCTCTCTCTCTCCGGCGATCCCCGACCTGATCGTGGCGGTCTAAACACGGCCCTTGTTAAAGCACGTGGTCTTGTAACCGAACGTAACATATCCACCGAGCAAAGCATTGTTCCACGAGGGTGGGAATTTCTTTTTCCCCTTCTGCCTACCCTGCGCGCGTGTATATATCTCTACCGTGGATATAAAACTCTCCAACACCCGGAAACCGTCGTCGTGAGCCTGGCTAATTAGGCGAAATACCCCGGGTTCAACCGGGTGGAATATCAGCCCCGATGAAAAACAATACGCGCGGTTGAACCGCGCACAGAAGAAAGCAACGGTGTTTAGCGGCCAAGTTTCAAACGCAAGGGAGGCCCCATTTTTAGATATCATGGGATATCTAAAAATGGGGTGGGTGAAAAGCGGCCAAGCTTTCTTACGCCGCGCGTAAAACAACTGTACGCCAAGGCGTTTATTAAATATAAGAAGAGCACTTTGTGGAAGTGCGTGTTGCTCAAGGATTTCACTTTCTTCTTCTTCTTCTTTTTCTTGTTTTTTCTTTTTTTTTTTTTTCAAAAAGAAGTTACGTAGTTAAGAGAAAAAATTAATAGTTATTTTTGTTTGTAACAATTGATATTAGAGTCATCTTGATTTATTCATAAGATCCTTCTATACAAAACGTTTTCTTCTCATTGACCGGTTACCAAATTATTCCTCTTATAAAATTTTCTCTTCTTCAATGATATTTAATCTTCACGAACAAATCACACCTATCCGTCCCATTCTAATGGATCGAAAACACTATCGAAATCGATAATCTTTTTCCACGAGGGGGGAAGCGTGTCTCGCGAGTGTTGATCAGATTATCGAAAATGGGAATTTCCGATAATTATCTAATTTTCCGCAACTTCTTCGACACGAAATCCACCGCGTCGAAAGTTTCGTCACGAAAACCCGTGAACGTAGATCCTGTCGATCGATAATACTTCCATGGGTTTGCTTCGATCCATCCATTATGCATGACCGCCGCGGAAATTTCTGTTTGCGCTGCTCGTGTCATCCACGCGGATGCATCCTCCTCGTCTTAACAACATTGTCTACCGGCGTATATACTCGACGGGTGCGTCTCGTCTTCCGGCGACGAGAGTTGGAGCTAATAGCGGTAATTGTCGACTCCTTTATCAGCTCATTATCATCGATTATCATCGTTCAACGGCGGTCGAGGGTTCGATGTAGCAGCGAACGGGCGACGGGCCGCTTAAGGCTCGAAAGGGCTGTGCGTTAAGGCCCAGCTCGGTGTATCGAATTTAAAAACATTTAAATTCCATAAATATCCAACGAAACGTTGAATAAGGGATGCGGAAAAGTCTCGTGGCTCCCAAGCCGCCTGGGAAGACGACCGGGCCACAGATAACGCTTGATAGAGCGAGCTGCTGCATAAACTAAAAGGGACGGCAAGTTTCGATAACGCCAACGAGATAGCCGAACGCAATCTTATCGTGGGAATGTTTCCTTCCTTCCTTCTTATAAAAAGTGTTGATAATCCTTTTTTTTATGTAATTGAATTTTTTTATTTAACGATTCTTCTTCTTTCTTTTTTTTTTTTTTTTCATTATTTTGATCGATCGAATTATTCGCTTATTTAAAACCGAGATTAGGTGATATAATTTGTTAATAATAAAGATGCGTATGTTTCAATTATTAATTATTCGGGGAGGGGATTAACAAATTTTTCATCAAATTCGCAAACAAATCCGAGACTCGTCACGAATTTCGTTCGGCCGACCGATGAATCACGGCGGGCACGTTAACGAGACGCGTAAAATATTAAATAAAACGTGGGCGAGAGCGGGTGGAAAACGAACGACACGGTGGAAAACGTTTGTAACAACGCGGGGGATGAAATCGATGAAACAGCATTGTCGCGCTAATGAGAATTTATACGATTTAAAGGGAGAAGCCGAAAAGTGGCGGCTGGCCATTTTCGAGCGAAAAACGCTCCGAGCCCTGTCCTGTACGGGGGGAAGGGGAGGGCAAGTCGTACGATTTTAATCCGAACGTTATTCGACATTTATGCATAGTAATTCCGCCCGTTGATACACAAAAATCCTGGTCGACGGTCCAGTTTAATTCCCCGTGGACCGGTGTCGAAACGTTTACGATTGTTCGAATTGGCTTTTCGGGAAGACAGGCGAAGTCGATAGAAAACTCTGCGAACGCCACGTAGACGTTATCGTTGTCGATCGAAGGGGGAGGGTCCATAACCGTGTCGTGAATTCGTTATCTCGCGCGACCCGTCACCAGATATTAATGGAGAAATCGCGAACCCCGCCACGTTGGAAATATGGAAGCGTGGAAAAGGATGACGGCGAAAAAAAAAAAAGAAAAAGAAAAGGAAAGGTCAATATATCGAAGCCGAAAATCGTTGATCGGTGTCAAAGAACGACGGGAGCGGAACGATTGTTAAACGATTGCAACGAATCCTGTGTAGGTCCTGGCCAGTGTCGAAATTCGAGGAGGAATCGAGTCGGATAGAACGGCAACTCGTTAATTGATCTAAAAAAGAAACAAAAACTGGTTGGTAATAGATTTCCTCGTGGGAAAAGGAGAATCGAATTGGGCAAGTATCGAAACGAAAAAATTGAAACTGCGTATCAACGTAGGAGGAAGGAAGGAAGGAAGGAAGGAAGGAAGGAAGGAAGGAGAGGGAGAGCATAGTCGTGGGGAGGTGAAGCGAATAAATCACGGGAATAAATCATTTTTGATTTTAATCAAAAGCCGGAGAAACAGGTTGGAAAAGCTCTCTCAAACGTGTACGCGTGCGTGAATTTTCCAGCTTCGATTCACCTTTTCTCTCTCCCCTCCCTTCTCTTGATATACTCGTTTCGTTTCGTAGGATAGTTACGGTTAACGAGCGCGAGGGGTGGCGGCCAAAGGGGGTTGGAAATTTTTGCCGATCGCAGTCGTGACCCAGTTTTACGAAACCAACAGTTGCGAAAGAAACAGCGGCAGGCCGCGTTGGTTGAATATATCCGGTTATGCGGCTCATTTTTCCTCACCGTTTTCCCGCCACTGTTTCGCCGCAAGCCTGCTTTCCCTATTCCTGATTGCATAATATATTTTCGCCCCGGAAAGGGCTTGATGTATATAGGCCCGCAAGATTTACGACGCTTATTTTCTAATGTTTCGCGGTTTTTCTCGAGCTCGAGCTCGTCCGCTTTCGAGCTCGTGTTCCATTCCCACCACGATTAATACGAAATACAACGTTTCTCTGCCTTTCCTTCCACTCTCCTTCTACATTTTTCCTTTATCTCTTTTTTCTTAAGTGAATATTGAAAATTGCGGTTATAAATCCGTATTATAAGAATTCTGGCATATTTGTAGGAAAAATTACATCGATAGCTATCATAAAACGACGTCAGCGGACCGATTAATAACCGTGTATCACCCTGAAAGGAAATCTCCAATTAATCAAGCTTTCTCTCTTTCTCTCTTTCTTCGAGCTCTCTTTCACGGCCGCGCTCTAATTGCATCGACATAGGAAAACAGGAGGAGAAAGAGGCGAGTCATTATTGCGTTATGGAGGGACGCGAAGCGGAACAAATGTCGATGACAGGAAATTGCTGTCAAAACTCGTGTTTAATCGGCCGGCTAATTCACCGTGCGATCTTTCTCGGCCTGGAGACAACAATCTTCGGCACCGCGACATTGTATTCGCGAAGGAAATAAAGAGATAGCCGTTGGAAAGCCGTTCACCCACCGTCGAACGAGGAAAAAGGGATGGAAGGGGAATAACAATGCGGATAATAGGATGGCTCTGTCTTCTCTGCCTCCTCAGTCGTCCGGGGACCTCGGATTGATTCGAAAATAATTTCAAGGGGAAGAAGAACACGCGAGACGAAACGAATTTTCCTTCCTCGATTCCCGCATTCTTTTCTCCTCGATTCGAAGACGCGACGAGAGAATCGTTTAAGAATCGTTTAAATTCGAATTAAGCGGAAGCTGATTCCCGGGTTAACGCGAGTAATCAAGGAAAAGGATGATTTCGATTACGCGCGCCTTGTCCGATCCCCAACACTGACTGGTTGGTTTCTCTTCTAATTTGATGTATCGTGATGTTCGAAATATCCTCCCGCGCAACCCTCGTAATTAATTTCATCGCGCGTGCTGCTTTCTCCCGTAACAAAGTTGCATTTTTTACACAAAAGGTTTTGTGTTGGCGATCGTAATTGAATCGTGAACACCCATTTTTGTCCGTGGTTTGTTAACGGAAACGTATATGGATCAGATTCTCGCGGTTGTGTATGCGCGCACTTCATTTTCGTAAAATCGTTATTATTGCGCGAAATGAAGAATTTAGAACATCCTTCTCTGTTTTCGATTCGATACAAATCATCTCGAATCCAATTTCTAATTACATTTCTTACGATCTTGACAATCCGTTCCAATAATTTAATTTAAAAAAGAATCCAATCAACAATAGGCGATAATCGACGATGAAATATACGATAATATTTTATACGAAATCGACATAAACTTTCACGAAACGATCGAAGGTAAAGTTGATTTATAATCTCAAATTATTCCCCAATTGCAATTATTTCGCATTTTTATGCATCCATCTCCGTCTATCATCCTACACGGGCGCTCGAATTCACGCGAACGACCGCGATGCATCCTTCCTTTCCTCCCCCCTCATCCCCCTCCCCCGAGATATAAATATCGGGGCTGACCGAGCTGCTGCATTTAATGCGTCTGGATAGGAAAGGGAAACGGAAAATGATAATGTGCCAACTTCATTGGCGCGTCATTCGGGGGATAATGACCGGGAGGGAGAGAGGGGGAGGGGGAGCATCGCGAAGGGAGGAGGGCCGGTGTCCAAATTAAAACCGGAAACAAAACAGACGGACGAACAATGAGGCTCGAAAGCAAAGGTAATAAAGTATGATAAACGTCACGAGCAGCGGACTTGCCTCTTTGTTGGCGACCCCCCCTGCCCCGAGTCGTGCTCCCTGCTCCCCTCCCGCCTTCTTCCCTCCACCGCGCGAATTCTAATGCCTGCCGTCCTCAGCGCAACGCCAATTGAATTTCTTCTGCAAACTTTGCCTATCTCGGGGAACGAAGGAAACTCGGCGGCTCTATCAATATCGGCCAATATAATACGATCGGGAGGAAATAAATAGGATGGGAAAGCGATGGTTAGGATCGTGAATTCTTGTCGATTGCGCGTCACGTTGTTTCGATCGAACGCTGTTTTTAACCGTACGTTACAGAGGATTCGTTGGAGGGAATCGTTGATGATCGGAGAAGCGACATTGGTCGTTGCAAGTTTAACTGCGATCGTGGAGATTGATTTAAATCTTTTATCGCGGGGTGTCGCGCAAGAATAGACGTAAGAATTCCCGGAAGAAAATTATAGTAATTATAATATTGCACGTTATTCGCAATTGACTCTGGCCGAATAATTTCTAGTCACGGGTGGGTGTTTACACGATTTGCCGAAAATCCGGCTTAATTCATGCCGAAACGGCAATCACTGTATTACAGTGTAACGAAGTACAGCTCGTTATGTAATTCTATTCGCATTATACGGCGTGCGGAGTGGCGAGCGTTCAATGGCGTTAAATGAAACCCGACCAAAAGGGTGCGCGAAACAACACACAGGGAGTATCGACATAACAACGTTTTCAAGAGTTTCGCTACGCAACCCGGATACTGTTCGAGACTCGAAAATTAACACGTTTCACGGCACGCGAACGATTCGTTTGAAGGTCTCGCGAAATTTTCGATGAGTTAATGGCGATTTCGGGTATGTTAAGTGGCGCGGCCGCCTTTGTGCGAAAACGGATTCCTCTTCTAAAAATCTGGGAAGAATAATGCGTCGAAGATTCAAAAAAGAGGAGGAGAACGGAAGATTAATTAGAAAGAGGGAACTCGAAATTTTTGACGGAATGAGAGATAAAATTCAATTATTATCCTCGATGCCTCGTGAAAATTTTTATCATTCGTGCAACATTGATAAATTTTTATGTTTAAATAAAATTTCTATTTCGTTTCTTCCACCCGCAAATTATAACCGATTTCTGCAAAATTTCGATATCTACGTAAAACGCACGTAGCTGAATTTCAAATAAAATCTTGAAATAATTTGATTTTTTTTTCCTTTTTTTATATCTGCATTTTTATTTCATTACTATGATCGGGTCGATTTTCTAACCCCGAATAGCTACTTCGAATCAGAGCTATTCCAGCAATTCTATTTGCGAGCGAAACTTGTTAACTGTCGAATTACCAATGAATTACCAAAGCACAAATATTTTCACAAAGCCAAACTGGTGCGCGGGCGAGGATTCGTGTCGCTCGGAATTATAGTTTCGAAGTTGCACGTTCGTTATTTTCAACCGGGAACGGGTACAGCCATCTCGACAAGTATAACCCTTCTATTTTTGTTTTCGTACGTTTTCCATTTTCCTGGGGATCACCCGTTTAATAATCGCCCCTGTACTGCAGTAGGTGCGCGCGAATCTCGTTACGAAAAAAACTCGAAATTTTCCGAACCAACGAACATTTTTGAAGAGGTCCCGCATTTCCATATCCGACGATTTCTCGCTCGCGCCACGAGGGAGGAGAGAGGGGAGGACCGAGCATTTTTACGCTTCCGTCCAAACAAGAACAACGGTCAACACTTGCCGCCAAACAATGAAAAGCAACGATACCGTACAACGATAACAAAGCCAAAAAATTTCGAACGATTTTCGATCGTTCGAGTCAGATATGGAAGAAAAACGGATGGAAAATTCGATCGCAGACTTTTGGAGAATTTTATTCGAGTTCCGCAGATTTAACCACGTTAACCTGAACCTGATATCTTGACCTGCGCGACTACCTGGCTCGTAAGTTTTTTTAGCCTGGAGTCACAAGAGAGCGCACGAAATCGCCGTGGAATCAGGGGAGGAGGACGTAAAAGGACGTTCATAGATCAAACTGATCCTGGTCGCGTGCACGCGGTGTTGTACGTGTCGCGGGGAAGAAGAAAGGTCGAACGGAATCGCGATTGTTCGTGTGAACGGGCGCGGAGAAACGGCGCAGCGATTGTTGGAAAAGAGGAGAGGGAGAAAGTTGGAGAAATTGGGACAGGTGGACGAAGCGAGAAGACGAAGACTCCCGGTTCATGGGAGGTCCGCGGTACGTTGTACGTACGAACGAGGGACTAACGTACGAGGTTGGAGCTTGGCCAGCTACTATTTCACACGAGCAACCGGGCCAAGAGCTAGCCGCTGGTCGACTAACCCCCAGCTGACCAATGGACCATCGGATAACCTATGCCGCCTAACCCATCCGGTGGAAATATGCTTACGATATATGGCCGCATTTTCGACAACGAGCCGTGGCCGCCCCTTTCGCGTTCTGTCGCTCTTACCACCGTTTACCGGCCGTTCGACTCGCCTGTCAGGTGTTTATCGGACCCTACCTCGCCCCCCTCTAAATCGATTTTAATTTAGAAGGATGTGCATTCGAATGTAAGTTTCCTTTTTTTCTCGATTGTGTATTTTAAAGATTGCGAAAGTTTAAAATGAATTCTCAATAGAATTTTCAACAATACAGTATAGGAGATAGAAAGAAAAGAAATCGTTGCGAGAGGATACGGAGAGGATATGATTCGATCACAAGCTTTCCGCTTGAGTAATGTGAAATGGATTTTTATAGGGTTTTATAAACGCGAAATCGTTTATTTATCGAAAGAGAAATTAAGCGTGGAAATGAGTAGCATCGATCATCTCGCGCAATGTCCTTACCTTAGGAAATATTGTATAGATACGCCTTGGTCCGTTGCCACTTTATATTCGTTTGCGAGGATTTATTGGCGTCCTGGTCCGAGAGAGAAAGAGAGAGAAGAGAAACCTCTTCTCGTTCGATCGTTTCGACGACGACATATAGGCGACGGTATGGAACGCCATGCCTCGTTTCGAGATTGGAGATTGTCCCAAGGGGTCAAAAGACTCACGGATCCACGACCGTGGAAGGAAGGTGGAGAGGTGAAAAACGCGAGGGGAGTTGGAAGCATATTGGACGAAAGGAGAGGGCAGGATGGATTGGAAAGAAGGAAAAGAGAGAGAGAGAGAGACGGCGATAATCGTTGGGAATGGATGGGGGATGGATGCTGTCATTTGGCGATGCATGCATCATCGTTTATGTCACTTGACTCGAGATGATCGACCAACGTGACACCGGCCTAGCGGAGTTCGTTCGCAGCAACGCGTACGAAGACGTATAACCACGCGGGCAATCAAGAATTTTAAAAAACGTTACGATGATTATAGTGTGCTTTTTGCCGGAAAGAAGATGGGGTAATCTTCACGAAGTTGCATCCTGCATCCCTCTCTTTCCGCGAGGGCGAAAATAGGAAAACTTGGAGGCATCAAGATCGACGTGCCTCAAGATCGTTCATCGAGAATGCACAGAAATGCAAGTCTCCAGCCTTGTGAGATATTAAACCTCGAATCCTTTATCCTCTTCGCCCGCTATAGTCTTGCCCTCCATCACCTCGAGATGCCTCTCGAACCCTATTTCTCTTCTGGATCCCGCGATGTCGCGCTCGAGTTTCCCAATAAGAACCGCAGAAACGCTCGATCAGGGAGGAAGATTCCCTTCCACCCGTGTCTCACTGCTACCGTGAAATATCACTATTCCTGCTTACCGCAGTCTGTTCGAAGCAATATCGCGGGCAACGATGTCGATTATCCTCCTTTCTTGATGCCTCCTTTGTCAATGTTTCGAGTTATCTACGAGATAGAAGCGCGACACGAAGATGAAATTCTCTTGATCCTCTTGATACTTGAATTTCCATCCATGTTCGATCCGTGGAATGGGTGTACGAACGAAGATTATTATTCCAACATATGCAATTACAAAACTTGTTATTCTTCTTCGATATCGTAAAATTTCTTCAGGGCAAAGGAAAAAGATGGCCGGAGTGTATATAACGATTTATTATTTGTCAAACGTGTCGACAACAAACGACAAATCTCGCCCGTTTCTCGCGCCATTGTGAGGCGTTGATCCCCTTCCCGCAATGGACGGGGGAAGGGGATGACATTATGATAATAATATTAGACGTAGGCAACCGTCCGACCCGGGTGATGGATGGTGATTTTAAGACCGAGGGGGATCCGGTAATACCTGGCCGTCCATTGTGTCGTCAGCCTAATTTCCTCACAAGGCTGATTCCTTCTGTAAGTAAAGACACGGTCGAGGGAAAAAAAAAAAAAAAAAGAACGCGATGAAAAAAGCAATCGAATTCGAAGACGAGGCGAGACGATCGAAGAGCCACGACGCGTCGAGGTTACGAGAGTTTGTACACAAGAGTTGAATGGGCCGCGATATATCATAAGCGCGAACTCGTGCTTCTTTGGCAGCCTCGCTGCGGGAGTGTCGTCCTATGAGCGACGCGCATAGGACGCGTTTGACGAAGATAAATAATCGCGTTTAACGACACGTCGATACGCAAATACGAAGGACAAGGCTCGGGAGTGTAACGCCCTGGAATTCTCGAGCCTCGTTTATGAAAAATGCGCGACACAACGGGAATGCTGGTAACGTTGGCATATCGTTGGCTAACGACGCGATAATTCCACGGCACAGTGATCATTCAGATTCGATTCGAGTTTGTAACGTTTGATGAAACTCGGGAGGGGAGGGGAATAACTTTTGGAAAATGGTGGTTCTTCGGGAGGAGAATGATTTTAGGGACGAGTTAAGCGGACATGAGCGGACACGTTGAACGTTTAGTCCGAAACTCGAAGTAATTCCGTGGTTCTAGCGAAACTTCGATATACAGAGGAGGAAAGTGACCATCGTGGAGCGGCTCCCAGCTCGGTTAAAATTAGTTAAAGTTGGCCGAATGGTATCCAAGCTGGACCGGATTAAGGGAGAAATTGCACTTTGAGCTCGACTTCGACCGAACCGGTTAGAACTCGAAAAGCTCGAACTACGCTTGTGTTTTGTTTCAACACTGCTGTTTCCTTCGAAAAAAGACGTACACCGGGTATAATAGAGATGCATGTGTGAGAGGAAGCTCGTTGTAGGTGTTTCTCGTTTCTAATTATCCTGGAATCAATTTGTGTAGAACCAACTAGCGTGAGTAATGGTCTGGCTAGACTTAATAGAAGGACGAAGACAATTAAAAAAAGTGGGCACTGTGCGTGGTTGAATGGTTACAGAAGCATCAATTTCCGGTGTTCGGTTTCGAATCGATCGAATGGAAAATAGATTAAATTCTTGTCGTCATTACTCAAACTAGTTAAAAAATTTCGATGTCGTAACTCAAATTTAAAGAAAATTACATTCAAAATTTTTTATCCACAATTTTTGCATCCACTCGTTCTTTCACGATGCGTTTTTATTTACAATAATCGCAATAATTAATAATAATTTATAATTATTTAAACGAAATTAATTAATCTATTAAACAATACGATATACTTACGAGGAACGAAGAGCAACACGTCCGTTCTGCTCCGTGTCCCGAAAACGACTCCGTTAAATCGATAATTTGAATGTCAACAATACGCCAATGTTATCGTTTCTTGTGCCGCGTTCGTGTTTATAATCGTTGCTCGTAATATTTTCCATACCGTATCGTCACATTGTGCTCGTAGAAATATATATATTATTAATATATATATATATAATTTAAATATATATATTATTTAAATTTATTTTAAACAATTTTTTTCAACAAAATCAAATAAAGAACAAATAAATTTTGATAGAAAAAAGAAAAAAATTCCACATCGCTACAATCGAAGAACGAGAAATACGAAGTAACGCAATAAACGTGATAAACGTAACATCTTTTCATCATGTATGGTCCATTTGCAGTTACATCTATCCCTCTTTTCCCGGATAACAGTTAAATCTCGGCAGAAGCGAGTGAGTTTTACACCGCCTTACCTAAACACGGCGATAAAACGATAAAGCGTGGAACGATGTCGGGGAAACGGGCGAAACGTTGTTTTTCCCTCTGTCGTCGGTTGTCTTAACGGGGCAAAAAAGTTGCGCACGCCACCGGCCACGACAATTCTCCTGTCGAAAATCGTTGCGGCAAAACCGCTCGTAAAACTCGATCGTGGTCTCACCTTCCACTCGTCTTCCGGCTTTATCGACTTCCCCCCTGTTTTTAACGCTTGTCCCCTTGGAACCTGTCCGCGTTTTAACCGCGATTCGCGATACCATCCGCTGTTCGTTCCTCGAAAGGACGAGATATATATTCTTCGACGAAGAGGGAGATCGTTCGCTCGAAGGATAATTAAATCCTCGTTTCAGTGTGCTCATTCGCCCCGACATATGACGAGGAGAACAGGTGATGCATCGGTGATCGAGCGTATATCCGAGATAAACCGCGATAAATCGGCGGAAACGCGTCCGTCTCGGCGATATTCAAGTGAAAAGTGCGCGACAGAATGCGGCGCAAGCCTGGAAGGGCCGTTGATTACGAGGTGTTCGTTCCTTAATGCGTTCTTAAGCTGAAGTTTCATTACATCGTTCTCTCCCGGGGATCGTATATGACTCTTTCTTAAGTGTTCTTCTTCTTCTTCTTCTTCTTCTTTTGATGGTCGAATTTGTTGCGTAAAGTGTGCATTTAATAATAATTTGAAATAATTTAAAGATATTTAATGTCGTTAATTACTCAAATATGCAAGAAAACATCAACGAAATATTCGAAATATGCATTATTCAAAGAATAAGACAAATCTTTATTTAAATTTCATTTCTCTAATCGTATATATATATATATATCTCTATTTTACGAGAATTCACAGTTCTACAACGTAGTAATTACATTGTAACAACGTAAAAAGAATGTTTTATATTTATTATTAATGTTTTATCAATGATCTATCTATAAATAATAATTTAATAATCGTGAAACGAGAAATTAGTATTCGTAAAGTATTCGTCTTTCCAAGGGAAAACGAATTTCCTTTTGATTACACAATAATTCTCTCTCTCTCTTTAGCGAATATAGACTCTTTCACGGAATAATTTTCCAGATATCAAGACCTCTATCCGCGTAATCCGCAAAACTGAAACGCGCTCGTCCGCATTCACGGGTGCCTCGAGTAGTTCCTCTTTCGTTGTTTACCTGCAGGCTAGCTCTCGACCGCGTTTAATCGGCCATTACGCCGGCCAACGAGCATCGGCCGTATCCGGGGTAAAAATAGTTTACGCCAGACGCGTCACGATAAAAGCTCCCGGGCCGGGGAATTTCATAGGTCGGGATTTTCACGTACCACTTGTGCCCTCCTCTCTTCGCGCGCCTCTCATCCACCCTCGTGACAGAAATGATGTCGCGGAGATGTGAAGTAATTAGGATGAAATTGCTTCAACCGCGTGATTATTTATCCTCAGAGAATTATCAACAGATTTTTAGATCCGTTTAATCGGGATGTTTCAAATTATGATACGGATATTTGTCGCAGTGAAGAAATGAGGTAAAAGTAATTTCTTTGGTGTGAATTCGTTTTGAAGATGATATGATTGTTTTGATTTTATGAATTTACAATTTTATAGTTATACAAATTTGTGATGATATCGTTTGAGAAATGTATTTAATCAATTTGCGAAATTGTTCGATTTATCATACAATTAGATTTACGATACCGTCCCATTTAAATCAATCTTTATATCGATCGTTCGAATAACAAATAAGAATTTCATCAGAGGGTAATCGAGAAAAGAATAGCAAGGTTTGACCCAATTCTTTTTGTTCCCGGTACGCATTGCGTAAGAAAACAGCAAACTGGGATGAGAATCGCTTTTATCTCAACTTGGTTGCCAAGTTGAACCATTAAATCTCTCTCATCAATCACCCGGGCGAATTGTTTTCAACCCTTGTGTCAGGGATAAGCGTCCGCCACGAATCATCTTTATGAATGAAGGAATTATAAAAGACAACATTCCTCGCGAACAACCGGAAGACGTTTTCAAGAGAAATGATTTTACATCTCCCGTAATTAATTTATAATGTAATAAATTTGTTCCGCTCTTTCTGTTACAACGAAATTAAAAATTCTTTGCACATTCCAAATATTATTATATTAAATAAATTTAGCTGAAAATAATCATTGGTTGATAAAACTTAATAAAATACCGAATCATCAACAACATTTCCTCCGTTCAACTCGAGACATCGTCGAATTCTGAAAAGATTAAATGCATACACCGAGCACACACCCTCTCGTCGCGGACAGTAAAATGTCAGACGGATTTATCTTACGTAATTCTACTCATGCAGCAACAACGCAGCTTCCCACATCATCGTGAGGTTCAACGTTCCTCAGACAGATCCGATCTCATTCTCTTTCTCTCTCTCTCTCTCTCTCCACGGATAAATGACTCGAGATAAACCGGGCGGCAATCGCCAAAGTGGATGCGAGAAAGAATTCGTCAAAGCGTCCTCGACGCTCGCCTCTTCGTCCGGTCGCATCGTCTCGAGATCTCTTTTATCCGACATTAACCCGTTAAGACACCGGCGAAAGTGCACCGTTGCCTTGTAGGAATATCAAAAGGAATACGGTTAATATTAAACACAGAGATACGGATCTCGGCCATTTAAGAAGATGCCAGCGTCTTATCGGTCCTAGGTTCAAAGACCGTTCGGTTTTGTTCCTTTGGTCGCCGCTCTTTTCATGAAAAGGGGAGCTCAACTTCCGCCTCCGTCCAATACATCCCTCGTCGTCCTTTCTCGCCGCTGTACTGTCGCCCTGCTTTCTAATTAACCAAGAGACACCGAATTACCAGGTATTCCATGAGCTTCGTGAAACATTTGCGAATAAATCTGTGAGGATGAATGACATTCGAAGATTCGAAGGATTTATTCACAGATTTAAATTGTATTTTTTTGTTTTATTTGTGTTTCTTTCACGAAAACGTTGAACATTTTTACGTATATAAATTAGGGGAGAGAGAAAAATTAATCTAATCTGCTTTGAATAACGTAGATAGAACAATTGTCGAAAAATCTTTATTTGATTCTCGATTCAGTCGGATTCTTTTCTAATAATCATAATTGAAATTGAAATGTATCGACGAAACTGTATTGGTACTGTATTAAGTACAATTCTATCAATTTTATCGAAGATAATAATCGAGAAAAAAATAGAAGGGAGTGGAAGATTAAAGAACGAAGAAAGAAAATAGAAATAATAAGTATAGTAAGAAAAGGTTTAACTTCGTTACTTACCGTCATTATAAACCGATAAAAAATGTACGATTCCTCGGGCGATCTCTCGAAAACTGTATTAATATTAAGAAACGGGGGAACGAGATGGTTCTTTTAAATTTAATCTCTTAATAAGATCATTCGTCAACGAGCCACGAGCAGCAATGAAGCGGCCGGGATTATTTTTAATCGCCGCCCGGTCATAGCGAAGAAGCTGCCTTCCCTTTATCAGTGGCTGTATTCAGGGCGATGGTTGCATCTATTTTTCATCCTTTCGATTTCCTGTTTTTTCTTTTTTGTTTTTTTTTTCCTTCCTTTTTTTTTTTTTTTTTACCTCAGTTGCCTTGTCACGCTCAACGCGAACGAGCTCCTTCCTTTCTTTCCTCAGCTACGAGAGGAGAGCGAGTTCAAAGCTTCGGAAAATTAGGTAGCCAGATCAAAGAATTATGAAACAAAAGTTCCTTATGAACTAGGAACTCTTTTGATGGGTAGATAAAAAACTTTGCTCCCAGAGAGTGGTTAAAGTTCATCGATGATTCATTCATATTCGACGTTCGTGGAAGATGAAGGGGAATTCGTTTACTCAGGTTCGAAAAAAATAATAACACATTCTATCTAATCTTCAGCGATTATAGTAAACAAAATTTACTGTAAATAGAAAGATTTGTTATGTATTTTTTATCCCTCAAAAGTTGTCTATTGTGTATAGAAGAAAATTTTGTTATATTTGTGAGAATATTCCACAAAAATATGACTTGTAATCGTATATAACTTTTTAATTCTTTTTTTTTTTTTTTTTTTAACATATACAGTTCTCTGAAGTTATTCCAGAAACTGGATTTGAATTTAAGACGACTCCTCTCGCTTCTGGTTCTGACTCGTTCTTTTCTTCGCTTCCTCCTATTCCCGCTTCGCATTCGATTCTGTGACCCTATATCGCGAATATCCCGCCTCCGTCTATCACGTTCGTGATTTCGTTTCGGTTAACGGGAAACCAGCGGGCTTTGAAAGTCGTTTAAGACGAAGCCAACGCGAGGGGCCTCTCACTGATTAAATAAAACGTGTCTGATATGGTGGATTTAATTTAGAGATTCTCGCAAGGGGTGCTGGCCGCCCGTTAAAGCGCCATGCCACTCTAGGTTGGACCCCGTATTGGGTTTTCGCGGGCTTTCTCGAGAATAAATTGAAAATGATTGCCGAGACGCTCCTCGATCGAACGTCCGAAACGAATGGGCTCTCCCTATGTAACGACCACCCTCGGGGCTTCGATACCCCTGGGTCTTCGAAATCGCGCTCGAGTTGGCCAAATAACGCTTTATTTGCATCTTGCGTCGCTTCGATATATATATATATTGCGTTCGTTTTTCGCATGCAAATTTAATCCTTACTTTCTGGAGAAGTAATAATGATTCTTATATTCTTTTCCTCTCTGAGGAGATTATTCGAATGATACTTTGAATGAAATTTGAATATTGTTAAGTAAGGGTTATTGTAAAGCTCGAATAATTAGTATTAATTATTATTGATTATTAATTACCAATTGCTACGCATAGACCTAAAATTATAGGATTATATTTCATCAGAAATTAACGTCCTATTAAATTATTCAAAAGGACGATTAGATGGAAATAATTGATAAGCATAAACTAATTGAGGATGTGGCATTAGAATTGGTGTGAATGTTACTCGATCATCTTGCATTAGAAAAAAATAAGTAAATAAATAAAGAGAGATAAATATACAGTGAAATTATATAATAGTCAACGATTTTTCGAAACTTTGGTAATTAGGAAGCAATAAAAATTCGATGCGGATGATAGAGAGCGTGATTCGCACGAATGAATTCTTCGCTAAGTGCGAAAGAACGATTTCTCGATGGAACTTGAAGGACTTAATTACACCATCCCCTAAGGGACGTCGTACCTCGCACGATCTTAATCCACTTCGTTGAGACGCGTTGTGATTGTGCCGGGAAATTGACGAATGATCGATTTCTGGAATTTATTCAATTTTATTAATTTCCATGACAAATTATTTCTTTTATTTTTAACAACTAAACGTTCTATTGTTAGATTATCAAAGTTATTACATTAATGGAAAATTTATATTATAAATTATATATAATCTATCATTAATAATTAATTCGTGGCATTAATTGAAGGATTTTAGAATTTTTTTTTGTACAAAAATCTTTTGAATTTTTTAAGAATTCTAAAAAGATATTGAATTTATTCATTAAATAGTAGATAATATAAGTGATTTCTAAAAAATATAAATACTTCAATTTAAGAAATGGCTTTATGTGATTTATAATACTTGTTATTTATTTGTCCAGTATCTCTTCCATTTGATAGATTGTTTCGCAATACACCGACAAAATCGGATCGTCTCGAGTTAGCACAGATATACCGCACTCGTAATCGATTATCGAAGTCCGCTAAGTACCTCCTCCATTTCTTACCGTGTCCCTTCAAAAGCTCTTGCCTCGTCGAAATTGCCTTCCCCTCTCCCCTCCTATGTAAATATTACCCCGTGAGCCGGTAGAAGAGAGGAATAAATACCCGGTGGCCGGGCCAATTCGAAAATTGTTTATAAAAATAATTCCATCCCTTTGTGGGAATGGGAGTGACCTCTCGTTTATGTCTTGATTAACTTGAAACTCTGAAAAAATAATAAATACAATCACTAAGTCGAAATTGCAATTATACTATTCACTTTCTCTAATACGAGAAAAAATATTAGACAATTAACAATTAAAGTAAAAATTTTTTATTTCTGTAATACGTACGATTACGAATTTTCATTCAAGGTACAAAAGAATTTTCAGATATCCATTTTCGATACATCATAATCGTTTTAGATTACATTTCATCTTTCCCCATATTCGCTCCCCTCGATCTTTTCGTTTCAAATCGCATCGAGCATTAAAATCGATTAGAACACCGGCATCGATCGATTCAGCATCGCCAGAAATTTTCACCCCTCGAAGAATGCCTCGGTGGCGGGCTCTCGATTAAACGGTGACAAACTATTCGGAGCAGCGCGTGATCGGGTCAAGTGTGAAAAAGGTTAACGCGCCGCGAGATCGTCGGCCGGATTGTTTTGCAGTTCGCCTAACTATTTAAAGCATCCGAAGGCCGCAAGGTCTCTCTGCTCGTCTTGCCTTTCGCTTGCTGTGTATTCTCCTCTCTCTCTCTCTCTCTCTCTCTCTGCTCACCCTCTGCGCGCGTTCGTGGTGAATTTCGATGGAGCACCGATTGTTTCCCACTTGATTATCCGGAAAACCACAGTGCGGCGCGGCTCGATTCTCCACCAGCTTAGCCATAACTCGCTCCACCGCGGCCAACTATTCGCATATCGGTTAATTTAACGTGTTGCACCGACCGACTCCCGCCTCTCGATTTATTATTTATCTTGGCTTTCGTGTCCGGATTGATTAAAGAGTTCCTTGAAGAGAAGCTTGAAGCGAAATCGTTGCTTCATCCCAAGACGAATCATCGTTGTGTGTAATCGTATTATTTGTTGGCAGAGAGAGTGAATTTCGATTGGTTTATTAACCAAGACAGATTTTTAATTAACAATTTTTACGTATGGAAATTATCACACGATTTACAAGCAATAAGAGGGAGAAGATTGTTGATTCGTTTTGGACTCCTTGCCAGATTTTTTTTATTCGGAAGCCATTCGTGTACACGCCAGAATAAATTTCAATTCGCTTTAGAAACGATTCTCGAGCGTGTCCTCTTCTGTGAGAAATGAATTTTACAGTTTATTATTTGTGGTGAATAAATTTCACGAAAACGAATCGTTTACTTTTAAATTGAAATCTTAAGTCGAGGAAACAACAAGGTTAAAGGAATTCGTTTCGTTTGAAATCGTTTCATTGAAGGGGGAATTTGAAGTTTGAAGGTGGGAAGGATAGGCGGAAGATCGGAAAACTGGTCCTTCTCGGTTTCCAATTGGTCGGTTGTTGTCGGAAATAACGAGAACGAAACGAGGCACGGATCGCCATCGAGACTGGGAAACCGAGCAAATTGTGTCATCCGGCGGCGTTGTTTCTAACCGGTGGTCACGCGAATTAGGTACTCCGGAAATTTGTAAATGGCCGTAATTGCTTTTCCCCTCGAAATCAGAGAAACTTAATTTTACTAATTCCCCGATAGTCGATCCAATCACCATTCCCTCTACCTTCTGCGTTACGAGTTCTACACACGACATCGAAAGAAATATTCTGCTTTGTCTCGCATTCAATTTCTCTCTCTCTCTCTCTCTCTCTTTTTCTCAAAGCTTACATCATTATTCGCATATCGATGTGCGTATTGATGTTCGATTACGAAATAGTCGCAAAAAGAGGAAGAAGGAAAAAAGGGGAAAAATACAAGGGAAACTGGGAGAACATCGAATAGAAAGGATAAATAGTAAGAGTAGTTGTATTTGATTCGCTGATTTCAGATTAAACGAACCAAGATTCGAGTCGGGCAGGAAGGAAAGAGGATTGAAAAAAAGAAGGAAAAAAGAAAAAAATACACGAGCCGTGAACGGAATTCGAAAATGGAGACTGATGTCTCGTTGAATCCGTTAATCTAAAAATTACGGCTCGAATTAAGTGGTTAACGCGTGATTACCCCGGATCGGCCGCTTGACACGTTAAACGGATCATGACCGCGTCCCGGGTTCAATCGAAATTTTCATGCACGATTGAGCCCGAGCGCGACGACAGATTGTCCTACCTGTCGCCCGTTTAAACGGGCTTCCTCCACGTGACGAGATATCGTTCAATTACGCCCCTTGTTACAAAATCAAAGAACGAAAATGTAAGAACGAAAGAAGAAATGAAAAATCGTTGCTCACGAGTCAAAAATGTTGAAGTGTAATCTAAAATTTTTAAAAAAAACTTTTAAAAAAGCAAACGATTATAGTTAGGTATTCGTATATAGTTTAGTCGTATCCATCCCGTTTCTGTTTCCAGTTAGATGAGAATGTTATCATCTAAGCGTTTGTGAGAAAAAGCAGAAAAGGATTAAGAAGTTGAAACGAGATAAGTTTAGACAATGAAAGGAGTACCTTTCAAGGAGTACAAGAGGCGAAGGATGAACGTGCTTCCTTCTCTAACCTCTATCCTCTAATGGAAGCCAGAAATTGTTGAGAGAGATGTGTCGTGTTTTCTCTCGTGACGATGTCACAAAGCGTGCCAATTACATTGGCACCCGAAACGGTCCCCACGGTGCGTACGGCTGTCTGTCCGTGACTTCGAAAAGGCTCGAAAAAAAGACGTTTCTGGAAACGTCTTTAACGAGTCTCGTTTCTCGGTCGAGATTTCTCGATCGTGTTCCACATTTTTTGGGGATCGCAGCGTTGCGGAGAAATCTCCTCTTGTCCTCCCTTCAATCCTGTTCCTACGAGATCGCGTAATTAATAAATTTCTTACGTTTCTTCACGAAAGAATTTCTTCATGAAATTGATTCGAGCAACTATCGTTTTTTTTTTACAGGATCACGATCAACCTATTATCGGCGTAAATTATCGTCTTCTCGTGACTCGCTTAACTAAATCATAACCAGATCCCAATTAGATCGAATCCGAGTGGCGAGTCACGGAAAACTATGATTAATAACCTCGTCGATATTCGACGGGCACAATACCAAACTGTGCTGGCATCCTCCTCGACGTTAATTGACCGGTCGATAATTCTGTTTCCCCTAAATGATATTAAGGCACGCGGAATTTGATATGACGCCTAATGATAGACATAAAATGAACGGGGGGAGGGGAGGTGGGGTTCACGGCCATCATCGACACGACGATCGTAGAAACGATGCTCATGCAAATTCGTCCGCGAATCATCCCGCGTATCATCGTTCACGAAATTAAGGAAAAATTCAATTGTAGCGCGCCACCCTCGAAATTCTCGTTACTCTCCTTTCGAGCTTCTCGTTCCCCTTGTCCTTTGACGAAAGAGATCATCCTTTCGTAGTTTCGACAGCCAAGGCCTTTCACTTTTACGCGTAACCCTGAAACTTTATCTCGACAATTCTCTCTCTCTCTCTCTTCTCTCGGTTTCTCTTTGTGTCTCATGCACGATGTCGGTTTTTGTGTCGCCTTATTTCTCAGTTGCGGCGAAATTTCGTTACGAGCCTTTATCCACCCCATTCCAGCGGGTGGATAAAGGAAGAAGAAACAGGCCTTAAAGAAACTCATAACCTCGCAAAGGAAGGAATCGAGAGAGAGAGAGAGAGAGAGACACGAAATTAGAACAGAGAGGGAGTTGGAACTTATTAGAACCGTCAAAGCGTACGAAAGATTAAAGTGCGGCCGACTTGCTTCTTCTTTTTTACTTTTCTCGATTCGGTGACGCGTAGGCGCTGATAGTTGCCTCTTCCTCCCGGTTTTTATCCCCCTCCTGATGTCCCGCAGCCATCCTCTGACAAGAACACGCGATGTACTTTCGAGGCAACCCGAAGGAAGCGGAAATAATATGGCTGTTGACAGAAAATTATAGTTTACGATCCGGGAAGAATTTCGTTGGTGCCAAGTTAATTAGGGAAAATTGGAAGGGAGAAAAAAAAAGAGGATGGTTTTGTTGTTTCGTTAATTTCGCTTCTGGCTTAACTGCGTCTGGTAATACTGGATTAATTTAGGTTTAATTTTCGTTTGATCCGAGGCGAGGGTTAATAATTCTTACATCGGTCAAATTGGTTGGAAAGAGAGAGAGAAAGAGGGAGAGAGAGAGAGAGAGAGAAAGTTCTTACTCTCATCTTTTCTTTTTTCTTTCCAAAGATAATGGAAAACGTTGCCGGCCAACTACGGCAATCGAATCCTAATTTCCAACGGCAAATTAGCGATGCTAAACACGATGATATTAAACCGGCTGAATATTGATACGCGATCGTGATTTCGCGGCAAAACATCATGGCTGGCATGGATATCATGACTATTATTAGTATACGAGAGACACGGTAGCCGCAATAGATTCAAATATTTAGTTGAAATCCTTCGAGCCAGATGCGAACGAACGTACCGTTTCCCGTTAATCGTAATATCCGGGAATAGGTTGGCTGAATACAAAGTCAAACAATATTATACCTTATTTGTCTTTCCTATCCGGTCGAATAATATATTCCGCGAACGTAATCTCGATTTTCTTCGATCGAGCAAAAAAAAATCGACGAACACGAAAATCGACGATTCGCAATAAAATTTTAAGGGACATTCGCCCTCTTAAAGATCCTACAACCTATCGAACAATCTTTCCCTCCCTTAATTTCTATATTTCCACGGAAACGGGCAATAATTCGGGCAATCCAACGAATTGAACGAGGTATTTCCGGCAAATTGCGGGACCGCAACACGATATTTTCACGGTATGACGATCTGATAAAACAGCCGCTCCCTGTTACCAATTTGCAATATTTTCACGTTAGTCCCGGGACAGGCTAGAGATATCCTAGGCGGAAGTCTCGTTTTCCAGAACGGAGAAACGTTGTAGATGATGCGACTCCCGCGGTAGATAAGGGATAGAGGTGACGAGTAAAAAAGGAGCAATGGAAGGGGAAAAAAAGAGATGGAAGAAGAAGAAGAAGAAGAAGAAGGGAGGGCGGGGAACTGGGCGAGAATAGACAGGGATACGGGAGCGGGAGCGGGAGAGGATGGCAAACAGAAGAAGCGAAGTGTGTTTTGACAGGGAACAGGATTATCGACGTCCCGTCAGGGGATAGACTTCCACCTTGCTGCCTCTTTTACCTTCTTTTTCTTCCTCCCTCGTCTTCATCCCCTCCCGTCATTGAAATTTCTCATCCTCTTTCCCACCTTTCCTCGTTCCCATTGATACGCTTGTCATCGATTCCGCGGCACAACCGAGCGGAAAGCTCAATAAGCGGAATCTGATAACTGGTTTGTCGAGAAAGTTTGATGCTCGATACTACTTTGGGCGGACTCTTTTTTTCCTTCTTCTTCTTCTTCTTTCTTCTTCTTCTTTTTTTTCCCTCTTTTTTCGACGCGCAATTTCGTAACGAGTCGATCGACGAACGAATCGTTCGAATCGATTATGAGGATTTCGCGAAACGAAATTCTAGCCCGTGGCGCGCGGCTAAATCGTGATTTCTATGGATGAGTGGTTCGCGGATCGAAGAGGAGGGGGGGGGGGAAGGGGGCACGTTTGTGTGTACTCGAAAATGAAACGTCGAATCGTGATTTGTGGCGAATACCGGCTACGTAAACCGTGAGTTTGTCGCTCGGTTAATCCGGCTTCCAGTTTCGAAACAGCCGTGAAGATATGTTGCGACGCAGTTTGTTGTTTCGCGCGGTCACCCGCGGAGAGCCAGTAATTGACTCTGTTTATTGTCTTCATTAGTCGCCAGAATTTTGGAAAAACTCTGTCGTTGGTTATTCAGTTATCAGGGATAGAGAGATAACGGATATTTTAAAGAATCTGCGAAAAAAGTATATTTAATATGTTTAATCATCGAAGTCGTTTCAAGATCTTTAGAGAATCATTAGAATGGGTCAAGCTCGTGTGCAAATTATCGAAATATTTTAATCTTACAATTTGTATTAATGTAAAATTGCAAAATCTTGTGTCGATTCTTTATCAAATATATTTTCAAATCAAACAATTTCTGATAAAAAAAAGTTAAATTATTATTACTCTACACGATACAAGCACACTATCCGAGGCTTACCTTATCTTAAACGGAGGATTCGCGCATTTACGTCCACTAAAAAGAAATGTCCCCGTTTGGAAAGTTGAAAAAAATCCGTTTTCACGTCCGTCTGCTCGGCCGAAGCGAATTTACTCTAAATCCGTTCTTATGAGCGGCCGAGTTGAGCCGGCCGATAACGTTGAAATTGCGAAATAATATTTCAATGGGAATCACGTCTGGCTGGACGTAAATTTGCAGACTTTAATTAAAAGTTTCAGTGAAACCATAAGGGGAGGGGAGGGAGAAGGGAATCGGGCATACATTGTGAACGGCAAATAATGAAGTGCGCGCTTACGCGATCAAAACAAATTTCAAAGTACCTCAGCCCGGTTTTTGTTATAGTGTATAGGGAAGCGGAGAAGAGGGACGAACGTGTCGAACGTGTCCCACGCAGATTTTTTTTTCTCTCTCTCTCTCTCTATAAAAATTAATCCAAAGATTACCACGTTACGCGCGGCCTTTGAAATCCGCTCGAAATTAAAATCGGCGCGGTGATTATTCGTTTCCCTTCAATTATCGCGAGAAACGAATAACTACGTTTCTGCGAATAATTCGTTCCAATCTCAAACTCTCTTATCCGAAATAAAATAATAATTTTAATACCAGGTATAGATTATCGCGCACATCGATTTTTTTCTTTCTTTCTTTCTTTTTTTTTTTTTTTTTTGAATATAACATCCGTTACACGACAATCGATATTTTTAACAATTCATTTTCGAGGGGCGTTTTCGAGCGGAACACGTCGAGGATTAATCTTTTCCTCGACGATACATCTTAATAACTCGCGTTAATCTACACACCATCACCTTCCATGGTCTTTCGACGTCAACGCCGATAAGGATTCCAGTAACGAGAAAGATACTCCCCGATGATAAATTTCCCCGAGTACGCGTAAAGAGGTATCCGTCCGTTAGATTATACGAGGTCGGTAATACCGGGGGTATTAGCGGAACCTTATTAGCGGCTTAGCCAAGTTACGCGGGAGAGGAGAGGGAGAGGGAAGTAGGGAGGAGGATAAACTAAATTCCCCCGTCTTCCTTGCTTTCTTGGCCGTCGTTGGTGATTCCCTCATAACTGGAGACCGCTTTTTTTCGCGGGAATATTTTCACCCGAGCCCATCTGGATATTATGAAAAACGGATTATCCCGTTCCATTAGACGGTAACATCGTTCCCATCCCGACTGTTATTTTAACCCTTCGCGTCTCGCTCATCAATCCCTCGCTCGACAATCGTATCGCGAATTCTCACTCGTCGACACTGAACGAGACGAATCGTCTCCTTTCTCTTGTTGGAAATTACGCGATACAAGATGTAACAAGCTGTTCAATTAGATTCCACTGTGGATCAAAGACGAGAATATAGAGGAATTTAATTTAAAGGATTAATGAAGATTTTTTACTAATGAAGCAAGCTTAAAAACGCGGTCTCCGATGTATTAATATGTTCAGGAATAAGAAAATTGAAGAAATCTCGATACGAGTCATCGGAAGGATGATTAAATTCGACAAGCAAACAGCGTCGCTTGAAGATTGGAAAAATTGGTGGATAAAAAAAAAACATTCGTTTCAAGGAAAATTTTCTCGAAACGAGTTGTTTTCGTTCCACGATCTTCGATCATCGTTGAAAGAGAGCATCTATTCCAAGGATGCTTAATGTAGCGTGGCAGGAGGAGGGAGTGCTCGCTAAACGCTCGAAACTCGTTGCGGAGACACGCACGTAAAAAACGAGCTGCCATCCTCGTATATCTGCGCGGCGGCGAAAAAACTTTTCTGCACGCGTGCCCCCCCTCGAATCGTCCTCACGCGTCCTTGCCGCGTACCCGCCTCGAATACTTTCTCCCCGCGTGATTTACGCATTTCCGTCAGTGGCGCCCGTACTTCGGGACAACTCGATTAAACTTACGCCTGCCGCAGCTTAGGGTGGATAAGAACGAGATGGGAGACAAAGATGGAAGGGGTGAGAGGGAAGATAGAGAGGAGAGAGACGGAGAGGGATGGTGGACGCCTTTGTAACTTTTGGACGCGTCCCCGCACCTTGCTAAGTGTAATATATAATGGATTTTTGGCCGGAAATGGCGAGGTGTCCATAGATCATGAACCCTACTTCCGTCGCATCTAAACCTTACCAGAGACCCTGCGGTCTGATTTATTTTCCCGGTGGCGCAACGCCGTCCCTCCGCACCACCTCCATTATCTTCGCGCTAGCTTCCTCGATTTGTTGCTCCTCGAATTTCCATTTCGTTACACCGCGCGCCTTGGCAAATTTCTTACCTCCGCGAAGAACAATGGATCCGAAGAAAGTCAAAACAATCGAGTTTCATCCCCAGCTAAAATCGTAATTTTACTTTCTCCTGTCTTCTTCTTCGGGAAAGAAAAGTGAAATTCTCGATGAATTAGAATCGTTTCGAGAGAGGAGAATTTTTATTTTAATTTCATTCAAAGTCTCGTTTCGTTCACCAAGTGAGAGTTTAATTTCTCCCGTTTTTTTGTTTTTCTTTCTTTTTTTTTCTAAAAATGAGAATTATTAGAATCGTTGCGCGAGAGTTTTATTTTAATTTCAATATTTCAATCGATTCGAATCTTCTCGTTTCGAAGTGAGCGCGAGCTTGAATCATAAATTCCAACGTAAATTCGAAACCCTTTCCTCGTGCAAACACAGGCCTCAACAATGCACACACTCGCGAAGAAATTGGGACGTCACGGTCACGCGATTCCATCACCACAAAGTATCGCGATACTGTGTCACGTTTATTCAAATTTTATGAATCAGATCGATATATCTGGTTCCTTATCGCGCGATTTCCTTTTTTGGGAGGGAGAAGGGGGGCGAGCGTTCGTTACACGTTCCAAAGTATTTGTATCGTCCAAGTGGCATTAAACGAGATCACTTTCTTTCCACGGAAATCGGGAATTGGAACAAGAGAAGTGGATGAGAAGAAGAGGGTTGATTACGGTTAATATCGGCTTCTCTTTCAACGAGGATCCGGTTGTTTCGAGAATAAATAAGAAAGAGAAGTTAATTCGAGAAGAATACTTTCGGTAAGTATAGGTGAGGCAATCTCCTCGCGAACAGCATCGACGAGCGTATCGCAATTTGTATGTTAATGCGTCCTCATTTTGATAAAGTTCTGTATATACGGCTGGCAAAGGAAAATCGTGAGGTTCGCGTGGAAAGAATCAACTTCGTGATGAATACTTATGAAACACGAAAAAGCACGGAAAGAATAAACTGTAAAAATTTCGACAACAATTTTCGTTGCAACGAATGATCAAGAATGAAAAGGATACGCGATAAATTATATTATCCGTTGAAATAACGTAAGACAGAAGAATGCAAATTTACTTTGCGTTTCGTTTAAATTATACGTAAAAATGTACAAAAAAAGTTTCTCTCGTGGAGAAAATAAAAAACGAACAATCTTCACACGTTCTTGTAACAATTTGAAGCAACTTAAAAACAGAGAAGAACTTGTTCCTTGAACAGAAAAATAGTGTCTTTGACTGCATCGCGTTATAGCGTCTGAAAAGACACAAAGAAAATATTACTCCCTGTTTCGTCCGTGTTCACCAAGCATTTCGTGAAATGGTACACAACAAACAACACTGAAACGTATAAACGAAAACCCGTAAAAAATGTTAAAACGAAGAAAAGATAAAAATAATCTTTGAGAGCACAATATTCTCGTTAATGTACAAAATATTTTTTTCAAATCATTCGAAGAGAAACGAGATCGTACAACCACGAAGAAAAGAAAATGAATTCTTATCAGATGAAACGGCTTTACACCTGATGCTTTCCGTTGAATGTCATTCACCAATACTGAAAGCATCCCGACTAAGGAAAGGAGAGAGAAAAAAAAAAAAAAGGAACGAGAGTCACCGCGGAAAATAATAAGTCGGTGCCGGTCGAAGGGAACAATGGCGAGGAACGACAGGCAGAGAGAAAACGATTGAGATGCAGCACGACGAAAGACTCGTCTGGGGACCAACGGGCTTGAAAACGCTGGCTGAAGACAGCATCGAGCAGAAGAACGCCACCCGGGACCTCTAACGACTCTCGCTTACAAGCTGTGATTTCTGATTATGCTTCTCCATCCACAGACTTCCACCCTTTCCACCACTTTCTTTCCACCTTGTCCCGAGGGAGGCAATCAATATAGGAAACTGGGTCGACTTTCGATGAGCCTCGATGTCGTTCGAGGGATGCGAACGTATCGTTTAATCTCTCACGATTTCCACGTCAACTTTCGCTGTTCTTAAGCCGAACGATTCGTTCTTCGTTAACGGCGAGCAACTTGAGACTGAGAAAGTTTAAATAATTAAAATAATTTAACGGCTTGTTCAGGACTTCTGCGACGAGAGGTTGAGATCGATTATTATTTGCAACTTTTTCATTATTATATTATAATTATTATTACAAATTCGAAACGAAATTCTTACAATCCTCCACGTTTCTGAGTGATCTCACATTTTACTTTTAATTAACCTTAGATTCTTAAGCGCGAGATCTGCTCGATTTTCCAGAGGTTCAAAGGGATAAAGTTTTCAGTCTTGATATCGTCGCAGTGAGTTATCGGTGCATCAATTGGCAGGAACAACTGCGCGATGTTCACGGTGTCCGTTAAATGCAATTGCACTCGCGGTGCCACCAGTTCTGCGACGTTTTACCACTACGCGGAAGGGCACAGTTTCTCTCTCGACCACGTAACGTGCGGTGGTTTGGCGGGTTCGAGCGCCATATGCTTCGCGGCTTCAATATCGACATCCCTCCGCGAGACAAACGATCCCGTGCTCGGTCGGTGGACGGCCGATTACGAAGGGAAAAGTGTCGAGAAGTGTGTGGAAACGATAACAAGATTTCTGCACGATTTCGCGAATTTCAACGGACGTCGAAAAAAGAAAGAAAAAAAAAAAAAAGGCTTCGATCCTTTCTTCGGAAGAGATAGTTTCGGAGATAAAACCCTCGATCTATGATTGCGATTTTTTACAATACACACAGCAAATAGAGAGGCAGTTCTCCCTCGAAAACTGATTGCTCAACGAATAATGAAATATCGAGTCGCGCCGTTCGATCGATCTTGGATTGTTCCATTCGTCTTTCCCCTTCGCTCGGTTACACGCCAGTGTCTAATTTAAATGCTTCCGATCGATCGTCCGAATAGAGACAGGTTATTTCGTCGACGATAAAAAAGACAATACCACTGTGGTTCGATTCGTTTTACAATTATTGAAAAAAGGAAAAAAAAAAAAGATATAGCGTAGAGAAGTAATTGGAAAAAAAGAGAGGAGAAGAGTTGAAAATGGATAAAGATAGAAGGAAAATTATTACGACCATCTATGTGACTCGACGCTTCAAAGTTGGCGAGTAAGTTTCACGGGGAGGACGCGTAGACAATAGAAAAGATAAAGAAAGAGAAAAAGAGAACGGGAGAAGGAGGAATAACAAAGAAACGAGGATAAAATAGCAAAAGGAAAAGGGGTGGAAAGGGGGGAGGCTCGTCAGAGAGTGGTAAGAGAAACGTCATTACGCAAGGGAGGTTAAATCGTCTCCGTGGCGTGGCAAGGGCGGTGTAATATGACATCGCAGCGTGAAATCCGAGTAGAAATTCCGGCGAGCAAGCGAGCGAGCGAACGATGGAATCGTGCAAAACTCATCCAGGCTTGAGTGCAAATCGAGCACGGAGAGAATGAAATAGAAAATGGTGGTGGGAAAGAGAGGGCAAGCAATCCGACTCGCAGCAGGAGACAGAACACGGCGAGGGTGTCGCTATTTTTCATTAACCGCCTGATAGGGAAGAAGGATACTTCCTCCCTTCCTCCCCATCTCCTTCTCCCTTTCTATCCATGTTTTATTTCATCCAATTCCTCCTCTCCTTTCCTCCGTCCTCCTTTCTCCTTTCCTTGCCGGCCCTACGTTCCTCTCTCCCCTTTTCGCCGACAAATTCACCCCCTCACTTTCTTCCGAACCCTCCGTCTCTCTTTTTCGCCAACTCCTCCCACAATTCTTACACCTGGTTTCCCGCTCAAAACCACCACCACCACCACACCCCGGTGACGACGAGGCCTTTGTCACCCGGTTCTGGAGCACTTCTTCCTTTTTTCTCGCTATTTTATTCAACTTTTTTTTCAGAAGTGGAGGGAATCCTTTTATTAGCCGAGCGCACGACTCCAGTGTTTAGCGGACAATAAGCCGATGAAAGCTACGTTTGAGCCTAAAGGGTCCTTTGAAAAGTCCTTTTTCGCCAATCTCTCTCTCTCTCTCTCTCTCTCTCTCTTTTCTGTGACCTTCCTCTCGACATTCCTGCACCATCTTTCGTTTCACTCCACCTCTTGTTTTCAACGCTCGTTCCTTCTTCAGCAAGGATTTTCGAGCCCCATACCCTCGCTCTACGTGGAAATTTCACGCCGTCTTCTTTTCTCTCTTTTCTTTTCATTATCCGCTTTGCGTCTCTCTGCCGTGCCGCCCGACTTGGAATTCCTTCTAGGTCGAAACGCACTTCATGAGCTCTAGAACACTCGAGAAAGAGCCCCTCTTTTCGCGGGGATATCCTTTGGCGAAAAAGGATATCCCACGCTCCGGCAGCGGAAAGCAATTCGCGGAAAAAAACTCGGAATACATCTTTGATTCTCTTGAGCCACGTATTGTTTCCACGTTTCCACGGATAAAAAAAGTCGCCACGTTTCGACGTCTTATTCGAAGGAAAAAGCTTCTTATCCGTGGCGATGTATTATTCTTCTTCAAGGAAAAACTTATATATACGTATAATTTAATAAAATTATCGTTATGTATATATTTCTTTTTGTAAATTTTTCTTATTTTCCGTCCGTTATTTTCCTGTTTATAAAGAAATTGTTGTTTGAATTCTTACCAATTATCCAACAGTAGATTTCTAATAGAGAATTATTTATAAAAATCGATTTCCAGGATACGCATGAAGAGATAATTACACATTCCAAATATTTGAATACAATTATCGATGAAATCGCACACTTGAGATTATTTAAAAACGAATACGAACAACGAATAAATTTTGAAGATATTAATTTCGAAAATAATAAATTAACAAACAATTGTTACAACGATACCAGAGGACACCAAGAAAAAGAAAAAGAAGAAGAAGAAGAATTCAATCCTCCAAATCATTTTACTCGATATGACTTTTACCCACGATAACACGGTGAACATTGTTGAGGCAATATTCGGGATGAAAAGCAGTTAAATGCTTTAAAATCCCCCCTTGCTCGCATAAGAAGCGAACTTTCGGCGGCCAGAAGATTCCTAGTTGGTTGCGGGAACACAGAGGGGGTGGAAAAGTCGAGGACAAGGGCGGAGGTGGGGGTAGATAAATGAAGGCAGAGAGACTTAATGAGAGCCGCGGGCGCATTCATATTTATGCGAACGAACCGACGTACCTGGTCTAGGCTCTCTGCTACTGAATCAGACCAACTCGGCTCGTTTCTCTCGGCCACCGTTGCCCTTCTCGCTATGGCCAGAAACCAACCCTATTTGTTTTTATAATTCTACTCGAATAATTGCCCGCTTCCTTCTTTCTCTCTCTTTCTGTCTTTTTTCCCGTCATTTCCCGTATACTTTTTCCCTTGGAAGGAATAGGTAAAAAGAAACTAGGTTCAAGTGTCAGCTAGTTAATTCGTGTACAAAGTATGCGAATTAACGATTGAAAGATAAAAGAAGGGGAAATACAGGTAAACAAATTTTGAAGTAAATAATTTTTTGAAGTGATTAGAAAGAACATTAAAAAAGAAGAAGAGTATTTGTAAGAAAGTCTTATAAATATTTGCACGTAACGATTTTGTTTTCAACTATAGAAATTAAAAAATAATTTTATCTTGTTTTTTCCCCTCCCTCCCTTGTGATTTTCAATTGTAAACGAGCGAAGCTCTTCGGCTTGAATAATATAAGGGCGGAATTAGCATATCCTGTTTGATTTGTAAATGAAATTTATGGTAAAAGGTGGCGAGCCCCTGATGAAAACCGGCGTTCGTTTAGCCCGGCGAGAGGTTCTAAAGTTTTTTAAAGTCAGTCAACGTAGGATTACGAATAAGTAAAGTTCCCGATCGTTTGACTTAGCTTCACGCAAACAACGCTTCTTTATTCCTGCGCGAAATTTAAGAGATTTTCCAGCCCGATGCTCCTTTGAACGAGCACGAGTCGATCCCCGTACCTACTTATTCCACGGTGTTTCCTTCGCCTTTGTATTCCAAGCGTGAACTAACCGGTCAGCCTTGATCGCATACGTATCGAACGAGGAGGGGTACTGATAAAAAGAAAAAAAAAAGAAAAGAAAAGAAAAGAAACGAAGAGAAAAGAGAATAGAGAGAGAGAGAAAAAGAGAGTAGAAAGAACCGGAAGAGAAGGTAACGACGGAAGCCTGAAGAATCCTTGTAAAGAGACCAAACGTAAAGGTCGTACGTGCGCCGAGCTTCAAACAGCCGGCCGGAAATTGCATCGGTCGTCTGAGACAACGGTGGACAATTTTTGAGCGCACTGATCGAGGTATCGAGAATTCGGGATCCAAAAAATACGGGATTACCGAAGATAGATTCTTAGGTTTATAGGTTAGGGTTTATAGAAATCTCGTATTCACAACGCCACTTGAGGGAATCGAAAGAATTTCCTTTAATAAAGAAAAATCGATTTATCAAATTTTCCTTTTTTCCCTTCTCTTTAAAATTTACTCTGAAAGTATAACGTATATACATTTACGATGTTTCGTATCGAAATATATTCGTCCCATGCATGGCCGAAGCCTATCAATTCTTCATTATCTCCGAATTATCGAACATATCTATTTATTTCACGCGAGGTGCTTAACACGAAGCGCTTCAACATGGTAATGGCCGATTGTCGTACGTCGTGGATTACTTCACGGAATACTTTCAAGGAGGAATGTTGCCCACGGCGGTTAACGTTCGATAAATTCCGTTCTCCGGTCACTATCGTGAGGTGGCTGCGTTCCTTCTCGAGGATAATTTAGATTCCTGCAGTGTGATTTACTAGCTTTTTACCGGGCTCCCTCTAGTCAACCACCCTTCTCGATAGGGAACCGGCTTTCGTCCAACGAAATTCCGTTGCGGTCGGTCTTTATTATTGCCTCAAAATTTCTTCGTCAAACCGATACTCTTGGTCCCCGAGTCTGAGCTGTTTTAAACTCTACCACTAGGAGGTGCATGCGTTACGTATTAATTTCTTGCATATTAACCCTTTCCCTATTTTCGTTCCTATATAATTATATTACGATTTTTATTAATAGTTTATTTAAATTTTATTTCCCTTTTCTCTCTCTAGAATAAAAAAGGTTTAGAATAGCAAGTTTCTTTCTCTCCAAAATGAGATAAATATCGGAAACAATTTATAAGATTTTTATTTTTGAAAATTAATTATTTCTGATAAATTAACTTAACTTAATATTCTGAATTTTATTATTCATCGTTTCTTCGTTTTTTATTTCACGAAAGCGCAAAAATCGCGCGATTATCAAGTTATCTGGAAACGTAGAATGCAGCGTCGAAAGCGTGGAAAAAAAATTACTCGACGACAAGGAATACCAAAGTCCTCTCGATCATTGGGACGGGAATAGATCGACCCCACCAATTTTCGCTGCAACCGCGTCTACCAATGAGAAACGTAGCAGGAGCACCAAGAAAAGGGGACCTCGCAGCTAGGAAACTCTTGGTGGAAGGGTGAAATAATTGTCGGTGCGCGTGACTTCCATGCCAAACATCCCTTACACTCGAAACCGACCAGGCAGCAGCCTTGGAACCGCCGCATTGCACCTATAAAGTTAATACTGCCGTTTGCTGACTCTCGCCTATATCTGACTCCTCTCTCTCTCTATCTCTCTCTCTCTCTCTCTCTCTCTCTCTCTCTCTCTCTCTCTCCTCTCTCCTCTCTCCTCTCCTTTGACCTTTAAACCACGTTCTGACTTACGTGCAGCTCGATACCATAACGTATATCCACGCCCTCGGGATGCGCTGCAACGTGGCTGTCTCGAGGTATCTCTGATTTTTATACCCTCAGGCTATCGCAGAAAGGAATATTCTTGCATCGAGTTTACCTTCTCTGGTTACACGATCAGTGGAAAGTTCTTTGCCGATTTGAAATTCGAAAACGAAGTTCTAAAGTGAAAAGATTAATCGAGTTTTGTCCGTGAAATATAACCGTGTCAATCAATCCAATTCATACCGGATACGATATGTTACACATAATTCGTTCCGATTATTTTCTAAAATAAATGTTGAATGAATTATGAGAAAAGGTATTCCGATATTCATATTTAAATGATGATGAATATTTATAAATTTAAAAATTATCTTGGAGCCGAGCAAGGATCGTTAGCATCGGTTTCCTCGATTCCCCTTTTATTTCGGTAATTTTTTTCTTCACTGTCTCCCCGTGTAGCCGAGAGCTCTCGACTTATTCGGGAACTCCGGAAGCCTGACAAATTCCTGTAGGAGGGAGGGGAGGAAGAAAAATACGCATCGGTTCCAATGTCTGAACAAGGAACGGGCGGCGCCCGCGAAAACAGGGCTGTAATCTTCGGCGAGGGGAGAATCCCGGGTGCAAAAACTTTTGTACTTATGGAATTCGAGGGTAGAGAAGCCTGTGTTTTCGTTGATCGTCGGGTGGATCGTCGGTGGCGAGAGAGTTTACTCGCTTTTGTTTCACCGTATATTTCATCTCTCCCTCCCCTGAATCGTGATCGTTCGCGGTTAAACGACAACTATCGTACTTTATTGCAGCTTTCGCTGGTAGTATTTCAAAAAGTATATAGCGTGTAAACGAAAAAAAGAAAGGAGAAAAAAAAAATAAAATAAAATAAAATAAAATAAAATAAAACCGTATCGAAAACGAATACGAATTTCTCGAATGTATCGAATCAGGCCGGATCGAGATCGAGATTAAGGGACACACTGGTTTAAATCGGGCTGAAATAAAATCGTCGAAACAAAGGGATTTCTAATTTCGAATAGACGATTAATTCGATCTGACGGGGAACGCGAATTTCCACGATGGAAAAATTCTCCGGTTTTGATGGATGGTGGATGGTGGAAGGTGTGCAGCTGCACCTGTAATACTCGGATACCGGTGGAAATCGGTCATCGAAGAGATTTATTACGCGAATCAGAATTTATTTTCGAAATCGGCTTTACGGGCACACATGTAAGAGCCGCCCCGTAACAGCTCGTGCACCGCTAGATTGCCAATATACGAAATGGATCTAGGAGAACGATGAAACCGTGCACCGTGATTTTCAGGTCAAACGGGGTTGATTTTCCACGGGGATCTCTATGCGTCATTCACGTTGTCAGTTATCCGTATCGAGAAATAAATGAGTTTTGAAATCGAGTGCTAATCGAGCCTCTTGATTCGACCAGGTTCGAGGGAGAAGGGAAGAAAGGAGAAGATGAAAAATATTGAGACAACGAGAGAAGAAGGGGGAAAAAGAAGAGAGAGAGAGAGAGAGAGAGAGAACGAAGTTTCAATAAACTCCCAGGAGGTGAGACATCGGTGTCAATTTCACGGGGCAATCGGAGGTCACGAAACAGCTCGATGGGGAAAAAGAAAGGTATCGACTTTGGTGGAAAGAACGGCAGATCGGTGCAAAAAGCGACCGGTATTTGGGACGATGGAATAAAGCGAGGCGAGAGATAGTCGATAAATAAAAAGTAAGGTTCCACTTGGTCGCGTTTCGCGTGTACTTCGGGACATTGGTAATGGACCGAGTCAATCTTGTCTCGGAGAAGGTTCGGATAGGAGACAATTGGGGAAAATGGAAGCTCGATAGACGGCAAAGTAGGAGTTTAAATTTGATCGCTGTAAAGAAAAGAGACGGTGTTGCACAATTTCATCGCATCAGTAGTATTCTCGTCGTAAAAAGGATCGAACTGCAAGAACAAGGGCTGATCCCAATAACGAGTAACGAAACTCACGAATTTGTAATCATTGTCACAGGGCAACGTTTCTGACGTGATTAATTCTCGCTTCTCGGTTCATCAGCCTCTCAACTTTCGCGCAAGTTCCCCCTCCCTAAGTATCCGTTTCCCAGCGGAGATCAGGCCGAGAGAAGTGGAGTTAGAATAACGGGCTTGTAGTTGCGGGTTTGAAGAGACTAAAAGGGGTCTGGTCTGGATCCGGGAATGGTGGGTGTTCGAAACTTGTCTCTCCTGGATGCGGTTTTCCGTAAGTACACCGAGAAGTAGGGGCTGCTCGGAAGAAGGCCGACCGTTGCAAGACGGAAGAGGGCGAGCAGGAAGGATGGGCATCGGTCTAAGAGTGGAGAAACGAGAGTTAACTGCACGCGATAAACTGTAACTACCGCTTTGAAAGCTGTGGCAGCCAACCTACTAACTGTTACCACCTAATTACGGCCGTAATATCAGCTTTCCGTACCTATTTCGATGAGTCGTTGCATCCACCGTTCCTCGACGAAGGATATCTCGAAGAGGTGGATAAATCGTTCGAAAAAAATGCCTGCTATTACCAAAACTTCCCTGGTACTTCCCTCGAACATCGAAGAAACGAATTCATAAAATTCCGCCCCTATCAAAAGAAACTCGTTTCACTCTTACCGTTTCAACGGTATCCACCGTTAATTCCCCGATCGTTTTTCTATCGTTTGTAGGACACTCGATAAAAATACGAGGCGGGTACGTAGCCGGGTTGCGCGGTTCGAACGTGAACAACCTGAATCCGCGATTACCATTCAAATTGCCGCAATTTTTCGTATCAGCCTTAAAGCGCAGATGGTAGATTGTAGTTTCGTGCCGGCGTGCGTTTTTTTTTTCTTTTTTTTTTTTTTTTTTTCAACCGCGACCAACATAATCGCCTCGATCCTTTATCCCGGTCGACGTGAAACTCGGCGAGTTTTATCGCGGCTTCGCCTCCCCGATCGCCCGTCCACGTCCACGATCCCGCGCGTGGCCCACTCTCGAGGCTTGGAGAGCTCGAAACTTGGAAATGTCACGGGAACACGATTCGAGCCGATTCGAAACGCGGCTCAACAAGCGTCCAGCGTTCGTCCGGCACGCTCCTCCTCTCTTGTTCTCCGCGCTGGAAAGGAAAAGGGAAACTTGTGTTGAATCGATTTAACATACGCCGACACGGTTAAATTCCGTGGAATCCACGTGACAGGGTTACATGCACGAGCCGAGATTGTAAAACATTTTTTTCACGATAAGTCGCGTGATTTATCGATCGGCAACGAGTTCGACTCGATCGTTTTCCACGCTTAACTCCGCGAAATGCGTTAGACGTAGTTTTCTACTTTTTCTCTCTCTCTCTTTTTCCCTCTTTTTCTCTCCGCAAACAGAAAATTGAAAGCCGGGGAAAGAATAACGAAGAGAGGAACCGAGGTGATTACGGCATTATCGCGATTTTATAGGATGCGAACAACTCGGGAGACATTATCGGTTTTTCGGTGGCTTGCGGATTTTAGCTTTACCGCTCGTAAACATTGGAGTAACGGAAAAAAGTTATCGTTCGTTCACGACCTTTACCTATCTCATTCTTCTTTCCCCGCTTACAATCTTGGCTCTGAGCTCGCCTCTCCCTATAAATCCGCCCACGTCTTCTCTCTTTATTTTTCTATCTATGAAACTAGAATAAACCGAACGATTATCGCGTCTCTTATTCTTTTCCAAGAGAGATTGCAAAACATATGAAATCGAAGATAGAATCGATTCATTTTTCCAAATTTCGAACGAGAACTGTGTCTGCCTATTCACTTCACTTGCGAAGAAAACGCAATTCGTAATGGGACGAATCATTTTATCAAATTTCGATGCAATCAATGCCTGGCAGTTTTGTGCAAAACAATTTATTTTCGCGGAGATTAACAGATCGAAACGGCCCACTTTGTGTCACAAGGGGCCGGGACGAGTCTGGAGGATGATCGCGTAATTAAGCCATAGCCTGGTTTAATTAATGACGTTTAATCGCGAGTAAATGCGTGGCCATCGATCAGTTGTGGACGCCGCCATCCACGTTACAGAACTTTTCGCCCGCGTTTTCAAACAGCTTTTCCGCGTTTTTACCCTTTTGTTTGCGCGAACGAAACATACATACTCCCGCCCTCGCTTTCGAGCTTTCGCGCTTACAGGCTTGGATTAATCCTGGAATTATTTTATAACGTTAACTCCCTCCCCCCGATCGAAATTCGGTGAACATCCCGTGCTTGTTTACCATGTTAATATTTTGCGTTTCGACGTTTCGGGAAATTTTTGGATTAATTAAGTATCAAAGCTTTTTCCAATTATCCTTTTTGCAACCCGGCCAATTGATCATATAAAATTCCTTGTCGATTTAATCGCGCTTTAACCTCCAATCTAGTCTGAATTTTATTGTATCTACTTTGGATTTTATTATACCTTTATTTTTATTACAAAAGTGTTCAGAAAGTATTCATATATTATGGTTATTTGTAAATTAAAGTTCTCCCTTTAAAGTTCCATACCGATACTTATAATACGGAAGAGGACGATTCGAGTAATTTCGATCAAATAAATAACGAGGTCGATTGTTCTGTAGGCTGATGATTATATATATATATATATTTGATTGCGATTACATCCGCGCGAATTCGTTAATACGATCGCCTCCTTTCTTCCCGCGTCGAACGTCGATAGAGAAATATTCTGTTTGATTAATTGCAAACAGAACTTCGACGAGCCCTGTTTAAATTTATAACCCCGGAAAACAATCGATGCACCGCACGCGGAACAAGCTGTTGAATATTCTCGCAGACCTCTACGCGTATAAAATCAGTATTCAAATATTTAAAATGATTATATGAAACTCCGTTCCTCGCCGCGCTTCGGGGGTTGTCCGTTTCCCAACCTTTATTCCCAAACAAATTATTTCAACTGAATTTTACGCGATTTTAAACGGTAACAAGAATTACGTATCTCGCGCCATGTAACCGATCATATTCATCAAATCCAACTCGGGAAGATGGAACTCTATTGAAATTCGTAATTCGAAATTTCCCTCAGTTTCGAGCGGATCTAACATTGGAAACGCGTGAACGCGATTGCTGGCCGTTACAACGCCTTCTTTGGCCCGCGACACTTGGCCTGATCCCAGTTTCGAAACGCGATTCCAGATTCCTTGATCTCGGTGGAAAGTGGACAGAGATGCGAATGTGTTTTGCATCGTAACTTGATCCAGTCGGGTCGCTTCGTAAATCTATTATGGAACTGGGCTGGGCAATATCTGAGCGAATCCTTCGATGTAAATCCACGTAGATGGATTTTACACTTGGCTTGAACATAAAGCGAATGGTATAACATGTATTCATAATTGCTGTAATATATGCAGGAGGACGAATATTATTCTCAAGTCAACTATTAATGAATCTCTATTTAAACGGTATTATTTTTATTAAAGTAGATTTTATTGGCAAATGTGAGAGAGAGATTATTGGTTGATCGTGATGTTAGTAATTTTGACAAGGTTTGATAAATTTTGATACGATAAATCTTATCGTGTAGGAAATAATCTTAAATTGAAATATCTGTTTAAGAATTTATTAATTTTTCATCAACAATTGAAACGCATATGGGTAAAAAATTAAAATAGTATTGTAAGAAAATATCATGTAGCAATTGTAAGAAATCAAATGTAATTCCAGGTGAAGTACCACTCATCTCGAGNTTTATACTGTAAGTTGGTCTATTTTTTTTTTTTTATTTGTTCTAATTTATTCCTATGTCTTATTCCAAAAAATGTCAAGATATCCAAAATTTGACCTACTGTCCTTTATGATTCAATCATTCTTATTTCTTACAAATATTCTGGTGAAATATCTCCATGAAATTCCACAGAGATATCTTTTGAACTATATCCTATATTCGAATCAAAAGAATCATATAATTAAATTTGCAAATCTGTAAGGTATATTCGAAAATATGTTTTTCAATAATAAAATTTGATTTTTAAAAAATTTCCACATTCGAGTGAAAACCTCAGCGTTAGTAAAAAACTAACGCGAAAGCTCCATCAACGAAAAAAGCTGAAAAATTCCAACAATAAAAAAAATTTGTTGACCCCGAAAAAGGTATTTTTCCATTAAAAAAAAAAAAAAAAAAAGGAAACAAGGCCACCAGAAAAGGATTTTAAGCGAATGAAAAAAAAAAAGCAATGTAAAAATACGATGATCTAGAAAAAAAATTCCACGGTAATACGGTCGAGGAATTCGAAGGAAAAAATTCGAAAGAAAACCAAAAAAAAAAAAAGGAGCAACCCCTGGGACTCGACACGCGAGGGAAATTCTGATTGACGCGAGTCCACGTTCCACCGGCCCCCGTACGCGTCTTGTAATTTTAAGTATCAGCACACCTTCTCTCTCTCTCTCTCTCTCTCTCTCTCTCTCTCTTCATCTCTGATCCTCTCTTTTTCCCTTCCTTTTGTCGCTGAAACATCGTACGAGCCGCGAAACCCCTTTGCGACCGGCTGACATCAGTCTATCGAGTTCCATCTGTGACTTGAATTCGAAATCGCGCGGTCGGTCAAGTTCCAACGCGGAATCGACGCATTAACGATTTATTTCGCGAGTCACGGCGAATCGAACGAACTGCGATCGCCCGGCTGCATCGTAAATGCGGTCACGCCCGCTCGTTTTCTTCTTCCCCGTCAACTTCGCCCGCTTTACGCGATGGTAACGATGCGGTCGAGACGAATCGATCGCCGATTCTGCAGGTGGCGATTTGTCGGTTATCGTTCTGAAAATTTTCCACGGGACGGATCTCCCTCCTCCCTCGGCAACGATTCCGGCCGATCGAGGTGTTCGAAGACAAACGATATTTAAATCTTGATACGTTTGTTCGAGAAATTTCCGTTCTACCTCATCTTTACTTTTTTTTACCATACCGAGTGTATTTAAACTCTTCCGTTCTCGTTTCCATTTATTTATCTTTATTCCATTTATCAAGATTCGTGAATTAATAACGGATCGAATTCTCTTGCACGTTTCAATTTCATTCCTTTCGTACACCGTCGAACTTTTTGTTTAACGCGCGCACGTTATATAAACAAGGAGGGGGGAAAAAAAATAACAGAACGAAAGCGAAGGAAAATAGAATAAAAAAAAGAGAGAGAGAGAGAGAGAGAGCAGAGACGAGGAAAATATCTAAACATCCTGTTTGTTGTTTGGTCAAGCCCCGATAAAACGGCGGGATCCTCGAAACAAGTCGTATTCGCATCCCCCTGGTAAATCAACGCCAGACAAGCGGCAGACTGTAGTAGGTCGTAGGCTGGTAGTAGATCCGGCAACCCGCTCGAATGCAAAATCTACGGCGTATAATAGAGGGAATTCAAGCTCTCCCCACCACTATTCTGACATTCGCCACCCATCCTCCTCCGCCCGCCGGTATCGCATCGTCGTCTCTCTCTCTCTCTCTCTCTCTCTCTCTCTCTCTGTTCGTAGCTGGCAACGCGTGCACACACATGTGTACCCATGCATCGAAGCTCAGCCGCTCGTCTCGCTTCCGCTCGCAAGTTTTGTACTCCTCCTCTCTCTCTCTCTCGTCCCCTCTCCACGCCTCTCTTGTCACCTATCCACCCTCCTCACCCCTGACACCGGGTTCAGCACCCTCGTCCAACCTTCCGCTCGCACCTTTTGTTGCAGCGAGAACAAAACGCGTGTAAATTGGCACACCCACCAATAGACCCGGTAGAGACACCCTCGACATACATGTACAAGCGTCTTTATCCCCTTCTCTCTCTCTCTCTCTCTCTCTCTCTCTCCTTCTCTCTCTCTTCTTTCTCGCTCTCCTCCTCCTCCTCCTCCTCCTCCCTCGCGTGCTCCTTTCTCTCTGGTCTACTTAGTCTCCGTTTCTATGCTCCTTTCCTCCCGCTCGCTCACTTTTCTATGCGGCGACGTGTGTACGTGGCCGAGAGTGCGAACACGGGGGGAGGGAGGGAGGGTGTGAATTCAGCCTCGTCTCGCGTCTCCAATCCTCGTCCATTGCGTCGCATTCTGCGGAGCGTGCATACGGGCGTCCCGTCGCCGCTGCACTACGCCTTCCTCCTACGCCTCTTTTCGAATCGCGCCGCTCGAGCAACCTGAGACGACGAGCCTTTGTCGGAGGGGAGAAGGAGAGGAGGGAGGCTCTCCTTCGAATAATTTTTGCAACGGAGAATGGGCTCGGATTAGAGAGGCGCGATACGCTCGACGCGTGTAATTTCTCCTTTTCTTCTTCTTTCTCCGTCCGGAATTCGGGTAAATTCGTTTCTTTTTTTTTTTTCTTTCTTCCTTCTTGAAAAAAAAAGTGAAGGTTTGTAAAAGTTTTCCCCTCGAATACGAAGGGTTTCTTTTTTCTCGTGACTTTCGTACTTTAGGTAACAGCGAGTAAATCGCGCGTGAACATTCTTCGAGACGTTAGGCGAAGTAAATTTTTTAATTACGAGCGAAAGGAATTTTGAAGAGTGAAGATTTCGAGATCAAGATTTGATTAATCAATTCCGTTGATGTCTATTGTTTCCAGCTTCCAGATTTAATCTTTCGCTTCTCGTTTTCCCCTTGAAAACGTCAACCAAAATTCCGGTGTAAAAGCAGGGAAAGAGCAAAAAGGTTTGCCCAAGGATCGTCTAAGTCTCGTCCAATTGTTTTGAGTGGTTTCAATTATGCAAATGAGATGGCACACCGCCGAATTACGGGACCAAAGATCCACTTAGATCCCGAGGACGTTTCACGAGAATATACGAGATCCGACTTCCACGACTTCTTTTCTTTTATTTCATCGTCATTCCCTTTCCTCGAATTTAGAATCCTCACAAATCGGAATATATCTCGAGCCTAGGAGAATCGCGCCTAATTTTGACCAAAAAGAAGAGAACCAAGGAAATGTTACTTAATATCAGCCCCAACTTTTTTTTTTATCCATCCGGGGAAATTTTTGCTTCCGGAAACGTAGTTTAGAAAGAAATTCTCCAACGTTCTCGTTAGATGTTACGGCACGGACGGTTGGAGGATTGGCGGCCGGTGCACCCGGGGACAGAGTAAAAATTTATATTTAATTCGGGCGGTGCGCGTCCATCAGGACGTCTAAATTAAAATTTTTGACGAGGGGCGCGGCGTGAGGGGAGAGGAGTTGCGCGAAATGAAATATACATCGTTTCCCCCGGTATATCATTTCAATATTCGAGTGCGCGACCGCACCGGTTATTTTGGAAAGTAGCCGGGAGGAGTACGTTTGAAAGGGCGGATGGATGGGGCAGACACGCGGTGAAAAAACGTATTCATTATCAGGATATCGAAACGCGATAGCGAAAGGACAAATATTTACCGGACGTTTCATTGCTTTGTTGCTGATTCACTTTTTCCTTCCCCTCCAATGTTTAATTCGACTTCCTGTCGATGATTCGAAGGTAAACGGGAGAAAGGGGGCTGTTCCAATAATTCCGCCTCGAAAAAAAATATGGATCGACGAGTTTTATTAATTGTGCTCTTGCTTATATTTTATATGTATATATATATATATCAGTCAGATTTGAATGAAGTGACGGATAAAATGATTGAGAACGAACCAATAATTAACACATGGTTGAATCGTTACGTAAACTTCAGATTGGCAAAACATTTGGATTTCTCTCGTTGTAACGTGCCGAGGGAAGTTATTTTGACGCAAACGTGAGACACCCATTGTATTCTCGTGACCTTGTTTGTCGTAACGCTTTTCTGTTTCTGTTCAAAGCTAAAAAGTATCATAAAAGGAACTTATTTTTACGACGTGTACAGAGTACAAAAACGTCTAAGAAGTTTCGCGAAAAATATTACCGAGTAATGTTGGGGAGGAGGGGGGAGGATGAAGAAGTAATCCTTTGAATTTTATAATTTTTCTTCTGTAATACGTAGTTTAACTTTTCTGCGCGTTTCTACTTCTTTGAAGGTATGCATTATTCAAGGGACAAACAGAAAAATTTTCGACAAGTTAGGAGAGATTTTAAAATTTTGTTATGTAATGTTGTTAATTATGTTGGTCGTGTTTTAAAGAAGATATAAATTTTATTTCACAAATCAAGCAATTTAGATATTAATATATTAAAATATATGGAAAATTATTAATTAATCCCTATAGTATCGTTATTTTTCTTAATTTTTATTAATATTAAGCAATGTTTTTCTAAAATTAAATTATATTCATAATTTAGCCCGAAACTCGATTGTTCTATTAAAATTTAAAATCTTCAAACTATTACCAATGAAATAAAATATACGATAAATTTTGTGAAAGTTCGAATATTATTACGTTATAACGATATCACCATGCTGCTATTATCGATAGTGTTCAAACTTCGTTCAAATTTCGTATTAACCATGCCACTTTAAGGAAAGTTCGGGAATCACTTGAAACACTCCGGTGTTGAAGTTTAAATCATTTTCCCTAGAACAATGTAGACATTTTGCCGAGGCGATGAATTCATAAAAATTTCATCGTGGAAACGTTTTATCGATTCGCCCGTGGAAATTTTCATGAACTTCACCGCCATCTTCGATCTCGAACAATCGTGTTGACGTTTCCAAACGATTTTCAAATCTCTGTCGACTCGTTTCACGTTCCGACAATCCATATAAGAGGGAAGTTTTTTCCAATAGCGTTTTGTCGAAATCGTAACCACGAGAAAAAAGAACAATAACTCTCGTCTTCGTACGTATTTATCATATCCAATAATCGATTATCGATTAATCATTTATTATTAATAAATAGATGCGATTATTCGCGAGTAAAATATATTAAATTGATTCGCATTTATAATATTTATACATGGAATCTCAATTGCGAAACGTTTCATAGAAATTGCGTGTTTTTTCAAAGTTTGAATATAAACTTCATTCAAATATTGCGGAACAATATTTCACGTTTATACAAAAACAAAAATTTCATTTTTTCCGTATAAAGAAAGGGATTCGAGGAGAGAGGGGAAGGTGAATAGAAACGGAAAAGTGAAAAGAGAGATTAACATGGGGAATAAACGTTATTCGAAGCATAAAAATCGATTTCGAATGGCGCACTATCGATAAATGGAATAAATAACACGAAAAAAAAAAAGAAGAAGATAGAAAAGAATAGGACGCTTTTTTATAAAGGGTGTACGAAATTGCTGAATGTTTACTGATATCGCGATTATTCCATTGTTCGTCCCATTTTATTGTCTCTCTCTCTCAATGGCCATGGCAAATTGAACGTTTAGTCTATCGAAATTATTCGAAATTCCCGCCCACAGCGTCGCTCTTTTCAAACCGCCCAATTTCGCGACACAAGGGTTGAATTCCGCGCAAATTTAGGAAGTCTCGCGGAACGGCGAGGCAAATGAAATTTGCCAAAGTACCGGAAAATGACAGCCCCCTGTGAGACCTCGAAGGACCCTTTTCGAAACGCTCCACGCACCCACCCCATCCCGATTCCAACCGTTCGAGGTTGCTCGTTAACGAGCCGTAGATTCGCCTTTATTCTCTTTAGTCACGAATTACGAGAGGGCCGAACGAAATTAACCCTCCCCACAGGGGAAACTTATATACTCGAATGAGAAATGTGCGGATGCGTGCCCCCGCGATGAAACGAATTTCTCCCCTTTTAAAAAAAAAAACAATTACGCGTCGATATCGTTCCTCCTCTTTTCTTGAAATTCTTGAAATCGATGAAAACGGCGATCTACGAATACACGACACGATTTCGAGGATATTAATCTTCATCGGTTTATCCATCGATACGATAAGATCGATACGCAGTTCCGAATATAATTATCTCGGGATAAAAATTGGAAAAAAATAGCGAAGAAACGCGAGGACACGGAATGGAATAGCGTAGACAAACAAACGAACGAACGGACGGACGAAGAAATCAATTGCGAGGGAGCGAAAGATCGTTCGTGTCAAAGAACTCTCGATAATTACAGGTCGGCCGAGAGAAAGGGAGAAGAGAGAAAGAGAAACCAGTTCCCTTTTCTCTCAGGTTAACCCCAGGATGATCAAGCAACGTGCGCGATCGCTTCTGGAACGCCACCCTCTCGTCCACCGATATAATATGCCACGTCTCGTGAACCATGTGTGAACACCGCCACGCACACACGCACACACCAAAGCCGCGCATATATGAAATCCTCACCAAGAACAATTGACGCACGCATGCATTTTTATTTTGTCGGGGTATGCCGCTGCGTCACCCTTCGCCACCGCCTCTCTCGCCTCCGACTACCACCCTCCCCTCTTATTCTCCACCTCTCGCTCTTTTCCTCTCAACGCCTATATACATCCCTGCCTGCCTTCCTCGCGCGATGCGGTGCTGCCGCGTTGCGTGATTCGTTCGCTTCGTCGTCGTCGTCGTCGTCGTCGTCGTCGTCGTCGTCGTCGTCATCGTCATCGTCGTCGTCTCGTTTCGCACGGTCCTGCACTCTTTCACACCCTCCAGATATTCTCCGTATGCACATGTGCTTCTCTCAATGCACTCTCGTCTCCCTCTCTCTACGACCCAGCCTGGATCCAGCCCTTGCGTACGAGATTCCCATACACACGTGTATATATATGTATAATACGTGTATACGCGTATACGCGTACGTGGCGAGTCGTTTTTCGATGAATAGGTACATATACGCGAGCCGTTCGTTCGACGAGGCGCGTAGACGTCGGTAGCGACGGCAACGATGACTACAGGACCGCGTCGAGGAGTTTAGGGTTCGGTGACCTCGTAACGACCGCGCGAATTAACATCTTGCTTTTCACTCTCACCGTGGCCGACGTGGTTAATACGTAAGAACTTGACGCGCGCGCTCTTGTTTCCATGGACTTTCATGGAGGGAACTATTAGTTGGATGGAGGGCCACGATCGTTTCTCTCGTTTGCGCCGATATATATATATATACGACTGACGTGAAATTCAATCCCAAAGGGGATTATCCACCGTGAAGGCCCACCCCCGAAAAGTTTCCGTAATGGGCTCGCGATTAGCAAACAACGTAACGTTTGCTTATGTGCGTAATTTAATTGATGGACGTGGCGTGTATTTCGTGCCCACCTCCTCGATGTGGGGTAAGGTATAAGAGGGATGGTTTCGGATTTTTTTTTGCCCCTTTCGAGGGAAAAGATTGATGCTTTTCGATGAGGTTCTCATCGCGAAGGATAAGTTGGAGGGTGGTAATTTTTGCTCAAACATAGGAGATATGGAAAGTATTTAAAAGTTTGGTCGAATGTTTGACGAATGCGGTTTAAATAAAAATAATAAGAGGGAGTTGAAAAATTGTACGAATATCATAAATCTGCGAAATAACCCGAATGAAAATATATATATATAGAGAGAGAGAGAGAGAGAGAGAGAGAGAATTTATTCATGAATGTCGTTTATATATATATATATATATGTGTGTGTGTATAGATCAATCGACATCGAAATTTTTCAAATGAATCTCAGCTTCTTTTTTGAACTGATATTTATTTTTATTCTCATTTTTTTTTCTCTTTTTTGTTTCCTTTTTTTTTTTTTTTTTTTTAACTGCATGCGAATATTTTCAAATATAATTGGGTATATGCACGTATATTCGGGGGTACAAATTTAAATAGAATTTGTTTGCCGCGTCGACGCGTACGTTCGTCCCGGAAACATATGCCCGATGTTTATTAACAACCTCCCGTATCTTTATTCGCGGTTCATCCGTAAAATAACAGGCTTGTTATAAATTTGTGTATCTCTCTGTTGTTTTGACGTTCACAATCGATCCTACGGGCATAGGATATATTTAAAAAGCGCTTCAACGCTCTATAGTAATTGAATTAATTTGCGTTTCCATAACACGTAATCCAATTATAACTATTTAATTCAATATTCAATCCCCGGATTATATACAAAATAACGTAATATGAACGATGTTTCTATTATCGCGCGCTTGCATTTCTAAAATTTATCGAAGCATTTGCCCCATATGGTATTTATATCGGAACCCTATTTTAAAATCACGAAATATTATCGTTGTAATAATCGAAATACACGAAATACAATACCTGCTTTTGAATTATTAATTATTAAATTATTTTATATCGTTTCGTTACATTTTTATCGAAAAACAGTTAAAAATTAAAATACATATTTCCCGCAATGATTTATACTTACTTTCTTTTCCAAATAAATCAATGAAAAATATATTTTGAAATATATAAATAAATGGATAACATACTATTTCGAATGATAATTCAATAGTATACGAACAATACATCTTTTTCTTCTAAAAAAAAAAAAATAAAAAATAAAAAATTGTTATACGTTATACGAAACAAGTTTAAAGTTTAAAAAAATTAAAAAACGAAATGCATAATTTTCACGAAAAATCAATTAAACGTTAAAAAAAATATACGAGGAGTATAATTAGATAATCTCTCATCATTCTACGCATCATTAATAATAAAAGGATTGCTATTCGCGGGGAAATATATCGAGATAATTGAACAAAGTTTACGGGTACCTGGGATCGTACGGAGAGACGAATATTGGCGGTTGTTGGGATACAAACCAACGGCGTCATCCCAGTCGGGATTTGTTTTGCCATTGAAATTATGCGGAACTAGTTTCTGAGGGTAGTTTCCAATTTGCGTCGCCTCGGATGGGATCGAATCCCGATTAATTTCACCACCATCCCGCTACAATATACATCAGGAAAGCTGTCGGGCAGAAACGGTGACACGAAGCCTATTCGACCGCCATTCATCCTCGACGATTTAATCGGAAAGAAGAAACCGTGGAATAACCGTGATCCGTGGCGTTGATTGGCTGGAACACATTTATTCTCTCTCTCGTCCATCCCGTATAGCTTCTCGTTCCTTCGCTCCTCTGTTCCCCTGATATTCACTCTGATATTCGCGCTGCTGAAACTCCATTAATTCCGTCAAAAATAGAACGTGGATAACAATAGGGGGTTCGATGGACGCACGATTTGGCGAAGATATCGAGGGTGAAATAGCACATTTCTAATAAATATCGAGAGAGTTATTCCGACAAATTGAAAGCGAGAAAATATTTCCAGTTAATCCTCCTCCTGGCGAAATTTCATCCGTTCGAAAACCATCCTTTCGAACATTCCGTGATTGAAAATTACTTCCTGTTTTATTCAACGTTTCGGATAAATAAATAAAAAAAAAAAAAAATCTCCAAATTTTTCCAAAATCCAGAATCAATTTATCCACATTGCGCGGAAAGAAAAAAAAAAAGTAGCGCGTCTTTCTTCTCTTTTCATTTATATGCCCTTCCTCGTTGCGGCATTATCTCGAATCAAAGACGGTGGAAAGACCGATCGATCCGGCAATTCATTTTCAAAACGAAGCCACGGCGACAGCTGGTCGCTCGAATGGCGCGGAGTCGCGGGAATTCGAATTCATTAAAATTAAAGCGTCGTTAGCGGGCGTGGGGTTAGGGGCCGCATTAATGCGGCCGATGATGTTTCCCATGGAGCCGGGGTGGAACGGTTGCGCGCGATCGTTAATTAAAAATAATGATACGCGGGCGGTTCGACGCGCGGCCGCGCTAACAATGCGGCCTCAAGATGCGCGCCACGCTGTCTCATGCGCGAAAATATCATTTCGCGCGAGAAGGAAGAGGAGTCGCGAGCCGCGTGGTTACCTTACCACTAGGAGGGTTATCCCTTGAATCCACGTGAATCCACGTGGCAGGGCGAGACAGGGCGGATAGATCCGTTCGGCCACGTGAGGACGAACCCCGTTGGCGGCCAAAGGGGTGGCGGCGACGAGGGTGGGGATCGAGTTGAACGGAGGGCGCAATTCTGCTCATTAAAACTCCGGTAATTAACGGGGGTGCGCCCCACGATCTGGCACCCTATATGCTCGCTCGTTCGTCTCTTTTAAAGCGAGAGGAGGGAGGAGGAGGGGAGAGTCTTCGATGGAAACGGTCAAGGGTTAAGGCGAAATGAGGGAAAAATTGGGGTTGGAGAATTCGTGGAAAAAGGAAAGAGAGGGAGGAAGGAAGAAAGAATATAATAGGAAGATTTTTGATCCGATAAATGTGTCGAGGGATTTGGCCGAGTATCGCGAGTTAAATGTCTCGGATCAATAGCCGAGAATATCGAGGGGCGAAAATTTCGATTAATTTTAAGCGTCCAATTTCTGTCGGGCGTACCGTTTAATTGACCGATATTTAATGAACGCGATTGGATTATTAGATTGATTTCGGTCTGATTATTTATTGAATGGATAATGCCCCTATTAAATTTCGATTGCGATAGTCACGGTGTCGACGCGCGTGTAACGCGCGTGCTTTCGAGCGCGTGCGCGTACCACGTTTACCGGTAATCACGTCATTTGTCGATGAGTTACTTATTAAAAACCGTCATCGGCATATTCCACCGTAATCCCATTAAACGGTGATTAACATGGCGCGCAGTCGGTGGATAGAATGATTATTCGAACAACAGCAAGCTTCGATTGCTTTCGTTCTTCGACGCTCGGTACAATTGAAATTTGATATTCTGTAACCGGCGCTGTGAGTAAGAAAAATATTATTATTTATATTTCCGTTTCATATAAACGAATTTTCGAACGAAACTTTGAATGATTCTTCCCATCGAACCCTCCCTCTCTTCCCTCCCCCTCTCGTGAGCGCGAGGGACTCACAAAAAATTTGTGAACGCGCATTGTCGCGATAGTCGCCAACGATTTCTCCCACTATGCGATAATTACCGTTTATTACGAAGGCGTAACTGGCTGCCGCTACCCCGAAACCGGTTAATACGGGAGGGGAGGGGTCTAATTAAAAGAGAGGGCGAACCGATGATGAAGCAATAATTAACACGATGATGGGGCAATAAACCAGCGCCGGAGCGAGCCCTCCAATCTCAAAGTTGCTTTTCCGTGTCAGGTCCGCTCAGGTCCCCTCATAATTCGTCCGACTAGAAGGGGCTGCGACTCGTAAGAAGCGATTCGCCGTCAAGAACAGATCCCACCCCCGTAACGAGGTTATTAATCGTCCCAACTTCCCCTTGTTCAGACGGTAACATTCGATTCCCCAATCCCTCTCACTTTCCGCGCAAAGATGCAAAACGGATTGCGCGGGTTGGTGATTACCAAACTACCAGCTTCTTTTTCCTTTTTATTCTTACGCGTACGTAACATTTCGTTCGAGCAAACTCTTCATTACTGGACCTCGATACTCTCGTAAACCGTCGCGGATATCATCTATTAATCGACGCTTCTTCTAATTAGCGATCCAGCTCGCTGGATAGATGGCTTAACGACGCACGATGAATCTTTTCGTTGCTGGTTCCACGGGTCTCGGAATCCTCGATCCACGACGAGGACAGAAAGAAGGAGTGGAAGTATATAACGATCCGGTGTTATACGCCGGTCGAACGACGTAAAATTAAAACCGTTTCAACCGTGTCCGAAGCGAAACCATCAATTTCACCGGTTGCAATTAACGTGTAACTAGCGGGAAACGCGTTTGCGGTACGAATAAGTAAAGAGGTTGGCGCCGGATCGGCGTGGCTAGTTGTTACCGGTTCGCCCATTCCGCGGTTCCCTTCCTCTGCTACTTAATACGTTTTTTAGCGCCTCGATCGGTTATTACCACGCTAGTCGTTCGAGTCAAATATCCATCGGTGGACGGACCGAGTTTCTTTCTCTCTCTCTCTTTTTTTTTACTTTTACATTTCTTTTAGAATAGATTTGTTTTTGTCAATAATACACTTTTCTCCGAAAAGTATATTACTCATTTCGTGGAAAAATATCTCGTAAACTCACGCCACGAGTTATTACTTTACACTCGCGAAATTGAGAGATCCCTATTAGAGCAAAGGGAAAAAACTTGTTTTCGTAACATCTGGAAAATACAATAAGAAAGATGTTCACGAGAGAGAAAGGCCGTTACCGCCTCCCTATCCTACCCTACGGTTTTCCCTCAAGTTCTCTCTCAATTATTTGTATTACCTTGGCTAACTGTTTCTTTTCTATTTTCAGGTAAGTGGCTCGGCCAGAGGTTGGCTCTCTCGATTCTTTCCCAAGGCGTAGTCTCCGATGCTGCGTGCTGCTATCACGAACTATATTCTCGAACATCGAGCCCCCACCCCAACCCATCGGCTCGTTCACTTTAGCCCACCTTTTTCGAACGTCCGTACTCCCCTCTCGACTTCATCTTTCCACCCCTCTCTCACTTATCCGACCGCACCGTTCAACCCCTCTCGAAAGTCTGGCCATAGTCGACCGGTAAGTTTACCTTTCAATTAATCGACCGCCATACCGAGACCAAGCTAACTGCCAACTATTCGGCCATTATCCGCTGGAAGAGTAATTGGGATCGAAATTCGGCAGGCCTTCCTGGCTGCGTACGTATAAATCGCGAATAAGATCGAGAAGCGCGATATTTCTGCCGTTCTTCTTGATCCAAGATTCATTTTCAACCCTCTTTGAACTCTTAATTTCGATCTTAATTTCGATCCCTCCGCGCGCGCCGTCTGTCCTCGTTTCTCGTAGTTCTTTTTTTTTTCTTTCTTTCTTTTTTTTTTTACGACGGCAGAACGATAACAACAATGGCGGGTGGCGAAACGAGGTTAACGAGGATGGCGTAATGTTACGCGATTAAAGTAGCCGTAGTTTTTTTTTAGTTAGTTGAAGTTCATTAAGGAAATGGAAATTTGATCAAGTTCGGGGGCGTTAATCGTGTCGGTGTCCCGAAAATTCTTTTTCCGCTGGGCGAAATGAACTTCCGACCAAGAAAGTATTAATTATTTCACGGCGTTTAATATTTAACGATGTTTGTGCGTTTAATCTCGAGGAATTTCGAAAGAAATTAACGCAAACTTGTTCGAGTTTCACGAACAGTGCTATTGTTGATTGTAAAAATATGTTTTTAATCAGGCATCGCTGTCTCTCTAGCGAAGCACGTGCTCATATTATATTGTGTAAACAATTCCTGGTATTTCTGAGATATACGCAATTACCGAAAGAAATCAACGTTTCGACGATAGAATATTAACCGAAAGATATTTTTCCTTTTATTTTTTGCCTCGTTTCGTCCAATCAAAACAAAACATACGTAGACTACACGTATGTACACGGGCGAACGTTTATTTTATATGTGAAACGAATCGTTTAGAATAGATTTATCAACGCTATTAGATTACATTATCACCGTTGAAAATGACGATTTCATTAGCAATCAAGCTACGATCAGTATTGTTCAAATAATTATTAACTAGACACATTATCGCTCTGTGTCTGTGTCGTCTACTTTCATCTTTCTCTTTCGTTTATTTCTCTCTCTCTCTCTCTCTCTCTCTCTCTTTCTGTCTCTGTTTTCATTTTGACCTAGAGTCCATCGACGATCGATCAGTGAAAAGGGCCGGGGGGTTAGTTTATTAACTAACCTCGTTTAATTATACCTAATTACGTTTCTGGCGAATCATTGAAACACGATCGTTACGGAGATATTATCAAATGGTTAAGTAGATTGATAAATAAACAGCGGGAATTAATGGACACGCCGTATTCGATGCACTTGGCATATATTATTCCGTCGAATTTCAAATGGAGATTTCAAGAAATAATCAATTCTCGCCCGCAGCAAATCCGAAATTTCATCCACTATCCCCTCTAGGACATTGCAAAAATAATCTTTAGCCCGCGTGAACGCGATAGTATAATGGTCGTGCTCGATATTTCAAATGAAGCCAATGAATGGTGATTAATTCAGATTTCAAATATCGGCGAATAAAGGACCAATTTTTACGATCCAAGCTTATCGATGTGCACGCATTAACTTACCAGTTCCATCGAGCTGCTTATTTAAAGTTGATTTTCCGGCGAAAATTAAAATTTCGCGATAATTAGAACCAGGTCGATTGCAAAGGTAATTACGAACCAGTTAAACGTACCTTGTCAAGAAAAATTCGTAGTTTAATCACTCGTAATCGAGGAAGGAAACTCATAAATATTACGTCACGAATCTTACAATTGCGAACAGAAACGCGATAGATCTTATTCTCTCTCTCTCTTTCTCTCTCTCTTCTCCAATAATCGTATATATAAAACAATAAAACAGGGCAAAAATGGCAGAAGAAAGAATACTTTCGGAACGAATGTATCTTTCAGAAAAGAATGAATCATTTATCTTCCATTGATCCCGTCGACGTTTCTCGGTAAAACTCGCGAACGTTCCACTTTTTTATTTTTCTCCTTACACGAATCATCTCACTCACCAGCAGCTCACAGCATTGTCGACTTGGCATGTGATGGGCGCCATTCATCGACAACGCTTCAACATTGCAACGATAAGAATCGACGAATCACAGATTGTAAAAGACATATCGATGTCGCTCTTTGACACATAATTTAATATCATATTCTTTGCGATATCAAAGATTCACCATCATTGCCAGGACCATGTGGGTGTATTATTAATTTATCCGTACAACTAGGAATACGTGACACGTGGCACGTCTACAATATTTCTTGATGGCAGCAAACGCGTCGAACTCTTTAAAAGAAAAAACGAGGAAAAAAATGGATCAAGTGAAGTGGAAAAAGGAATGAAACAAAATGAAGCCTGCGAAGGGAGCCTCGAAGGTCTTCATTTTTATTATCATAATCTTATTCAGAAGCGAAAATTAGTCGCGTGTCCCGCGAACCTTGGCTGAGAATAGATACACAATGGGGATCGTCCCATTGTACTCCCATCCCTTTCGCTCTTTCGCGTTCTTTTCATTCTGTCCGCCCATTATTCGCGGCCAGGCAGCGTCAAATTATTTTATCAGCGCCTCTGCCGTTCCCGATAAACGCCCAAGGATCGATCCCTTCAGTTTTCGGTCGGCCGAGCACGTGTACCGCATTGTCCTCCGCAAAGTATCGGCTGCTACTTTCTCCGCTGGATTTTCCACGGTTGAACGGGAAATTCAACCGCGCCCGACGTTTTTCACGCCGTTCCCCCGACCATCGAAAACAACCTAGTAATCTTATTCCATCGAGTTTTCAACAAGGATCGTGATTGAGCCGCGTCCAAAGCTCTCCTCTTGTTTGTCAAATATTTCCTCTCGGTAAGCTACGTGACTTTCCACCGTGACGAGAGATATTTTCTTTATAGATTACACGCTTTATAGATGTTTCCTTACTTTTTCAAATCCAACATAATCCTCGAATCGAATTTTTATCCCAAGTTTGCGCATGAATGATTCGAACACGTTTTCACTTTTATCTGCGCTTATCCGTATCTCTCTATTTCCAAAAATTACTCGAAATGTATGTAAACGTCATTTCAAACTTTCATTTCAAAGCGAGATTCCGCGTAACAAGAAAGACGCACCACATCTTTTCTTTCCTTTCCTTTTCTTTCTGTTCTTCGCTCTTTCCGATTTAAAAAAGAGAAAAATAGGAAATTGTATTTATCACCGTAAAAAAAATATTGTTTATTTCGGATCCTCCCTATTTGTATCCTCCCCCTTATTTCGGATACAGTGCACGGGAATGGAAATACGTACACGCTCGTTTCGAGGAAATGTCGAGGAGCACTGTCAATCGATAAGGCGCAACAACGTCGATGAGGGAACTTTAATGGGGTCAATAAGATCTCGCGAGTGATGTAAACGGATCTAACGGATCCCCGGGCGAATTTCACGAGTAAAATGTAAATATGATCGGAGAAGACGATGCCAGCTGGAAAAGTCGAAGAAAAGGACTTACTTCCGCTTCGGAGCTGCACGTCAGTTCCTCTTGCTTCCTCGTTTATCCTCCATCCTCCTCTTTCTCCCCCTTCCCCCGCGCACACACGCTATCTCATCTCGATCCTTGGGAATTCCTTCGTCGGTTCTTCTTTCGTAGATACTGCCTTAGCAGCCCGCCTCGAGCATTTACCACCACTTGATTTCAACCCGATTTGCCTATCCACTCCCTCGAACCCCTCCGGATATTTGCTTGGTTCGTTCGCTGAAAATTTCTCTTCCGATCACCTGCGCAAGTTCAACATTTTCTTTCTTTCTGTTTTTTCTTTTTTTTTTTTTTTCGAGGCATAACGAACGACTCGAGACGTGCTTCCTTCTATTCTTCCTTCTATTCTCTCGTGATGAGTCAACCTTTGTTACTAATTACTAATTAATTGTGCGTTATGCACAGTCTTTTTTTTCTCTTTTCATATTTTTTTAATATATGATAGATCTCTAAAAAACGAAACGAATAAAGAATTCGCGGGCTAATTATTAAGAATTTTAAAAAATTTTTGTACTAGTTTATTTGAATAGAATAATACGCAGATAATTATTAATCATTTATGAGAAATTTAAATATGAAAGAATGTGAAAATATGAAAAATGAATATTTACAGCGTGAAATATTCATTGAATCGTCCATTAGACGTTAATATATAATAATAAATAATTCGAATTTTTTCAAATCCTCAAATCCTTCATAATAAAATTCCAAATGTAATAATATTTCTAAATTGTATCAATTTATCAGTATAATAGTACACTTACGCACCAGAGGTATGCATTTGCTACGCTCCAATATATATATTTCACGACGCTTTATCACGGCCGGTAATACGGTGGATCGGACATTGAAAGTCTCGTGAACGTTCCTTTTTCATCCCTCTAGGGCTATCGTGGCTGATATATCGGAGGAACGTAGCCGTAGGAAGTAGTCCTTACTAGAGAATCCATCCTCCAGCTTCCCCGCTGGCAGCCGACCATCCTGACGAGATGGACAGGTGGGTGGACGTCGGTGTAACCAGGAGCGAAGGGAGATTCTCGAGGCTTAACGTATCCTCGTAATCCTTTCATCCCTTTTCCCGTTGCCACTGTCGCTCTTCAACATTTTCCACGTGATTTCGGAGTCACTGTTACTGTCCCTAGCCTATGTCCCAATCCCGCTCAGTGGTAATAATACCACTTTTGGTCGCTTTGGCCAGGTGAAATCAAGCTAATGAAGCGGCGATTAAACACGAGCTACACCTCGAAACGATGGCCATTCCTCTTCATCAATTTTTACCGAGCAAACACCGCCATGCCCTTCGATCGCCTCGTTATTAACGGCATATCGTCGCATTTATCTTTCACGCGCGTTTAAAAACTGTTGACACTGCACTCGAACGCGTTAAACATTTCACATGCGCATATTGCGCTGAATAATGCAACGCGCCGTGTCTCGAGCGGTGACCACGATTCATAACCACCTCCCCGGTTATTTTTTTCCCCCTGCCCTTCGATGCTTTCACAGAGGACACGCGTGATCGCTTTTTCATCTCTTCACAATGTCTTTTCCCTCTTATCAGGAAGGGAAGGAAGGAATCGATTGATTTCGAGCATTTATTAATTCGTAATCCTAATTCGTTTCTTCTGTTACCTCGTGTATTGTGACCGCGATAGATACAAAATTCCCCGTATAATAATCTCGTAATCCGCTATTGCAAAAGTTAAATTTATATTTATCTACTTTTTCCAACGAATATCGATTACATTGATATTCTGAAAGAAGAAAATTCTGATCGAGAACAATTTGAAACGCATATTAAAGATAATAACTTGAATCTGTATTATAAATATTATATCCATTTGCCCAAAATCCGTCCGACAGTTCCATTAAATTTCGATCTTAATTAACCAAATTGTATGATCGTAACGACGACCACCTCGAAAATTTCAATCAAACCCGAAAGCGCGATAATGTGAGCGGGATCAAAACGTAACCGGAAACTGTCCCCGATTCTTGATCTACCCCCGGCGGCATCCGCGCGGCAATCCCTTTAACGATAGGCGTTATTACGGCTCGCGGTGATACACATCTATTATTTCATTAACGGTGACAGAAACCGGCGCCGCGGTTCAAAAACAGTCGTCATCGAGGCAGCGTTCGATCCACGGTGTATTGGCCACGAGGAATGGCACGCGATTCATGTAATGGCGCGGCTATTTAGGACCCGATCAATGCGCCAATTGATTAATATTGTGTTGGATTACGCGCGCATTAACGCGCGGAACCGTTCGCATTCGCGAATCTCGATTATGCCAGATTCGGTGCACGTCTTTCGTTCGAGGGAAGTGTGATTTCCATTATGATCCAACGATATTTTGGATTCGATTGTGGATCTGTCTCTTATCGAAATTGCTGATAGACAACTGTTCGGAGACAGTTTTGGGAACAAATTGAGGGAGGAGGGAATGAAACGATCCCTCAAATTTTAGAGATTGATTAGAGTAACTCGATTTTCATTCTTTGATTCCAGTTGTGTAGATATTTATAAATTGTGTAATAGTTCGTAACGGATATTTATTGTTAAATGAAACTTAAAATATCATCAGAATTTTCTCCGGAAATTATATTTTCTCTCCTGGAAAGCATTAAAAATTGATAAGGGGAATTGATTCTTTTTTTTTTTTTTTTTCGTTTGTAAATTTTAATTTCTCGTGTACCTTTCGAGTGATAACAAAATTTGTAAAATTTATGATGTTTTACTGATGTTGTATATTATTCAAGCGATATTTTATAAATGCTGTGTACATTATTACGAATAAAATTTTATAAATATTGCTTCTATATTTTGCAATGTTGAGCGATTAAGGAAATAGTGGTAGGGGTGCGTTTATTCGAGTCCATGATGGGGATTTGTTGAAAGGGTCAATTTTAGTGTGTTTAAAAAAGTATATATATATATAAATATTTTATAAATAAATAGCCTATAAACGATAAACCTACATCGCCGTATATTTTTAAATTAAACGATTTTTATGCTCCATGAATTTCGATGTCAATTCAATCTTAATATTTGTCCTGTCTAATTGCTTCGTTTTCACCTATTCGGCGCGATATTGATTTCGATCACGATTGAAAAAAAAAACATAACATTTTGCTCGGATCAATTTTTCAAAAGATCGTATTCGATTTTTACATCCCTCTCAAATAATCCTTTTCCCGCAATGCTGAATTCGATATTATCGCAATTAACGGCTGCCCATTAAAAAATTCATACCGTATTATTGCAGCGAATTCTTTCTCTTTCTTCTAGATTCCTTTTTCCAAATGAACTTCCATTACAAAATTGCGAAACATCAAAGGAATAAATTTACCTTCTTTCATTTTCTGTCACTCAAACGCGATCACGCGAATTCGAGATACGTCAAAATTACACAACGGGCCGACCGTTATTAAAAAGTTGAAAAGTTGCTATTAATATTCCAATACTATTTCTATGATATTTCGACTTCTTTCGTCGAGCTTCACGTCAACCAACGCGAGATCGACTTAATTCCCAGTCACGAACGTTCGTTTCCAGCCAACGAACAGCCTTATTCCGCCGGCAGTTGATTAAAAGCAGGGAATCGTCCACTCCCACTATACATCCCTGAAAACTATTAAAACTATGAAGGCTATTAAAACCGGTGGAAACGAAAGAATGTCCTCTCTTTTATCTCAATATCAAAGGAACAAGACTGGCGGAAAATTGCTTGTGTTTTTACACACATATATATATATATAAAACTGGTCTCTCCTGCCAGTCGTAAACAACCTCATCCAACAGAAATGAGCGAGATTTTTTTCCACGGGAAATATCCTCGTTGGAAGGGAAATATAAGATATACATTAAATCACCATGACGCCCCTTTCTGAATTTACTTCCAGAGAAAGCACAAGCTCACCGATCGCCCAACATTTATCACGTCTAATTCGTCGAACAACTCGCAACGGAATCGTAAATTGGAGTGCAGTTGACGCAAAGGGCAAGTGGCAAAACTTGAGAGACCCACGCCAGGCTAACCCTTGTAATGAAAGCAACCGAAAATCTCGCTCAGCTCACGACGGGTGGCACGACCCGTACGTGCTTAAAATTCGCGCCCACTTCACGTGGCCCAATCGCGTTGGAATAACAATTCGCTCCCCCTCGATAACAACACGACGACGCACGTTGTCGTCTCTTCAGGCGGTTTCACTTCCTCTTGATGGAGGATGGATCACGCGACGAGGGGAGGTGTAAAGTAGGGGGAATTAATCGCGTTTGAAGTTGTAATTGTGTTGAACATCTAGAGTCTAGTCGACTCTTTCTTGAATTCTCTTTTTTCCTGCAATATTTTCCTCCTTCGGAGAAGGAAACATCGTATCGAGTGATCGTACGATGAATTACGCGGGATTCAATCGATAATAGTCAATCGATAAGTTTATCCACGAAAGTTCTGTGAAACCTTCGTGTTCCTTGCCACGAAAACAATGCAAATATTCCGTTCACGCAAGTCACTCGATTCCGGGAGGGGAGGGGAGGGGTGAAGCCAGGGAAACTCGTAAATGTCTTCATTAAGGCGTCACTTTGTAATCAAGTTGTCTGCTCTGTAATTAAGATAAGCGTTGACGCCCTAGATGTTTGCTGAACGTTATTAAGTTCGGGAGCCGGGTCCATCAGCGAGATGCCACACTTCGCGCCTCATAAATTTATTCAGGGACGTGAACGCAGTCATTGCGACGGAGGTTTGCATAATGCGACAGCTTCCCCCGAAAATAAAACGGGCAGACTCGGCCCGAGGAGGGACCTACCTACCCTTGGGGATAATTAAATCGTTCGGCATTAACCGCTCCGTGACCGTCCAAATTCATTTTCGATATCGAGAATTCTTTCCACTTTTCTACGATTTCTCGTTGATTAAGAGTGATACAAGTTAATCGAGAAGTAATTATTTGATGAGGAAGAAATTTAAAAACTTAACTTTGAATCGTTATGATAGTGGTTCCAAGTCAATGAATCGAAGAGTGTTAGCAGCACGGAACCTTGTTCTTCGAAAATGGTTTCTCGTTTATTCCGATTCGACTTTCGGTTCACGGAGATATTGTTCCGTAAAGCAAAGGTAATTTTTAATCATTTAACTTAAACTCTCGTATTAAATCGTATTGAAATTAATAAAACTTTGAGCCGCTGTAACTCTGAAGATAATAACTTCCGGTCAACGGGTGAACGATCGTTAGAGACGTGGAACTTTTCCCTTTAAAACGCTTTTTTATTTATCTCGATACGACTTTCGGTTCCCGAGATATCGTCGTGCAAAGAAACTAGTAATTTTTAATCGTTTATTATCTTTGTCCTTGTCGCTTTTCGCTCGCTCCTTCTTTCACTTATCTATCCCAAACTCCAGACAAGCGACAGACGCGATTCCTGGAAAAACATAGCACGCATTTCTGGGAAAAAAAGGTCGTAGAGTGGCGGACTCATTCATAATTATTACCGTCTTAGAATGGAAACTTTGAACCTTTATATCTCAGCAACCGATCGAGATATCTGGATAAAAGAAAAAGGGATTTCAATGGCACGCTTTCCTCTATTTTCTGAATAAATTTTTTATAGCAAAATTATTAGCTTCTTCTTACGTTTTTTGTACACGAAAAATTATTTACAAGATCTAAGGTGTACATATTGATATAAAATTCAATCATTCTGTCTATTTTATTTTCCTTATCCTTTTTATTTTTCTACATATTTCAAAAATGTAAATTAACAATTTTCCATCCAAACTTATTCTTATCCACGATCGAAATATCGAAAGAAACGATCATCGTATAATTATTGTAGAAACATATTCCCATCCCAAGAAATCGGCTCACTTAAACGTTCACCTACCATGTCGCGACACAAGATATAAGACTACATGGAAATACCTGTTCCGCAGGTAACAGGAAGCCGGTATTAACGACGTGCCCCGCGGAGCCACGGAATTAATATCATTATTTATGTTTAGGAACGTAACGTGGCTTGATGGAGATCGCGACATTATCACTAGCATCGTTAGTTCGATTCGGTTATCATTACGCCATCATTACAACATCCCTTAACTTTATCACCAGAAGAGAAGACTCGTTATCTTCTTAGATTTCATCGAACTACACCAATTTCCTCTTATCGTCTCGTATCTATATTCCTAATCGAGATTGATTACACGGAGAAATCTAGAATCGTGAATTATTTACTTATTAAAACAAAAAAAAATAAGCAAGCATGTTCTTACGCATCTCTCGTTTCGAACAAATATCTTGACATTGATTCAAAAGAACATGCTTCGCTCATCAGTTTCATAAATTACATAAAATTCCCATTCACGTCTATTGAAAATATTGAACGAGATTCGTATCGTTGATAGTCGTCACATTCGCGCTTCACGACCCCTCTTCAAAAAAATCCGTTTTCGTATCACCGCCGCGTATCCGAGATCGGATGTTTCTCTCATGAATGGAGATAAGATAAAACGTCCGGAAAAAAAAAAAAGGAGGACCCGATCGACGTGGAATTCCCAGGGGACGTGTAAGGAACCGTGAAGTTTTCGAGGTGAATAAAAAATCGGTGGTTGGTGGCCGACGTCGAACGTCCCTCTCAAATATGCACCCCACGATTCTTCACGGGTCGTCACTGGCGTGGGACCTCTTATAATTTTCAAACGAAGGATTAATCGACTGGCAGAAACATTAACCTCTCTCTCTCTCTCTCTCTCTCTCTCTTTTTCTCTTTCTCTCTCTTTCTCGCTCGCTCGTTCGCCGAAACCGTCGGGTCACCCTCGCATAAATAATAAATCTCTCGTTTCGTTCCGGCCCGCTTTTAAAAAAGCCATGAGAGAAAAAACGCTCTCCACTTCAACCTCCTCCTCGGCCGGCGTATCTAATGCATGAAAGAGTTATTATGCGACTCTATCAACCACGCGAGCCCGTTGATGCACCGCTGCCACATTTAACGATGTCGATCGTGTTCCCTTCATCGATCCCTCCGTTGAATTTTTCGGTTCTCGCACTCGCGCGTCGAACGAAAATTTTCTTCGTTTGATCTCTATCCTCATCGATAATCAAAATCCTCGTGATTAAAATCCGCGCAACGTAGAGTTACATGTATCTTGGAGAAATTTCATACGCGAAATCTTGTGTGTATAATTTAACCAAATGAAGCTCGAGAACGAATCTCTCTCTCTCTCTCTCATCGTCGCCGGAGGATACGTAATGCGGCCCATTTCGACGGGATTTAGCTCGTCGGTTAACGAGGTATATTCTATTCCACGTGAATGAAATTACACGTACAACGTCTAATAAAACATCGCGTAATCCTCGGTACCGGTTTTAATCGTCACCGAAGACGACGGTACCGAAATTACCGACATCCAAGGAGGTAAGGATTTCCCTTAGAATTGGGCCAGAGCGTAGGTACGTGGGTTGCTCGAGTTTCGTGTTCAACTCGAAACGTATCAATTTCGCATATCTGTATTCATTTAATTCGAAATCCCCGCCGGAGAAGGTCAAACGCAAAGGGAGGGAATGGAGTCGCGAGCATAAGGGGTTGAAATCTGAATTGCAGATGGCCCCTCCATCCTTTCTTCGTCCCTCTGTATCCCATTCCCTCCCCGTTCTCCTTCTTCGTTCCGCTTATTTGACAATTCTCTGGTCGAGGCACACGCGTCTGAATCGGTTCCGCTTCGAGTTAGAGTCATCATTTACTCGTCGTGGTTGCGGGATCAACAACCGGATGAATCTCTCTGCCGGTAATCGATTCAATTTACGCATTTATTAGGGCTAACGTTAATGGTTATTCATAAGGGAATATTTTGCCAATGCTAATGATAAATAGCATGATGAACTCGTTCGGTATAATAGCGTAATAACTCTTTGATCGCGTCCGTTGGTTGTATTGTGCCGTCAACGCGAACTTTCGATCCACTTCCGGGCTATCGTTGATAAAGTAGGCGCGATATATTATGTCTGAACAGCGAATCGAGCAATGTGCATTGCATGACGTATTGGTCTGCTCTGGTCTGCTGATCGATTCCTTTTTACCAATTCGGAATATTAATATTCTCAGTATCTTTTATATGTTAAACTTTTATTATATATATATATATTCCTCGTATTATATTTTTACAATTAGAGATTATTATTTTATTATTTTACAATTAGAGATTATTATTATATTTATATTTTATAAGAATGATATATCAAGTTTAGAAATTTTGAAGAGTGAACTTTATGGAAAGTTTTTAAAAATATTTTTAAAAAGAATCACATCGTTGATATAGTAGATATTTTACTCTATTCATCCAACTTGCACAATTCACGATATCCCAATCCGTTAATCCTATAATATTACTAATTCCAGTCAAAATAGCTTCGACGTAGGAAATTGTTTGACTATCCTCTTTGAAAGATATTAAATTTGCATAATGGAAGATTATCCCGTTCCCCGAGAAAGCTCCTCTACGTTTCACGTTGCATATCACGATGCGTGATATTTCCACCGATTGGCAATTTGTTCATTTACTGTTCTATTTCCGTTGAAAAATAAAAGAAAAAACGCGCGAAAAACTTAGAGTTAGCCTTTCATCAAGCAATTATGGATTGACAAAGGATTCTTGCTGGTCCCACGGCTCGCGAACCACTTTCGATTTCGTGTATGAGCGCGGGAAAAGCTCGAGGGAGCTCGGGGTCGACGAAGTCGAGCGGACGATCGTGCGAATCAGAGCACGTGCGCTGCTCGTTTCGAATTTTCATAGACCGCGTTGATAGAGAGGTTTCGCCGTGAAAACGATTCTCGCAAAAATGGCTGGATTAAAGCGGCCGGTCACGCGCGAATGGCCAGGTAACGAGGATGGAAATCTCGGCCAAATCGCTGCCGAGTTTCAGTCGAATCCTCGCCTCGATGATCGAACTAGGCTACTGTGTTTGTGGCGCTATACGATTTTCTCATTCTAATGTTTTTTTCAAAAGATTTCTTTCGATCCATCGATGGTCTGCAATCGATTAAAATTCGAAAGGATCAAAAATATTGCTTAAAAGTATAATTTTCGTATATTCTTTGTTTCAAAAATTTTTAAAAATATCAAAAAAAAAAATTAACGACAGTTTAATAAATTCCTCCTTCTAATCTCTACGAAATCATAATTAATCTTACCAGATGATAATATACAACAAATTATCCCCTTCTAAAATCTCTCTTTTTAAACATTCTCTAAAAGACGCTTCTCCTTATTTTTTCCAACGTCTCGGAATTTTATGTAATACGGACAATAATTCGCATCCCGATGGCATGGTGAGTCGATAGCGATCGAGGGGGAATGAAAAGGGTAGGGGAAATCGAAATGAGGGAAGACATATGCACCCATACTATATATATAGAGACGTGAAACGTGTCCACGGCGTTGGAGGGGCGGGAAGGAGGCAGGATAAGGTCTCCGGAACGTAATCCAACTTCAGGGATATTTCCCTTATCTGTCGGAAGCCAGTGGCGAGGGTGAAGGAACTCGCCATGACCGGCTATGAGAACGGTTGGGAAAGGGTAAGGTGGTACTCCGGGTATCGAGTAAATTTAAATTTTAAATAGCGATGTTTACTGGAGGGAGAGAGGAGCGAGGGAACCAATTCAACATTTACCAGCCAGAGGATTAGCCTTTCCTCGAGCTTGTTCCGTAACGTTTCCCTCCCCTCCTTATTCGTAAGAGGAATCTTGATAAGAGGGTGTATTTGTAAAGTGGCTGCGACCGGATATCATGCTATATATTTTCGTGTGCAATATCGACGTTTATATAAAACGTTTCAGAGAAAAGAATGTAACGATTGAACGATAAGTTTAATTCCATTTTTTTCTTTTTTTTAAATCTGTGCAAGTAGGCAATCCGACGTATATATTAACTTCTTAAAGTTGAAGCTCCGTGTTGCTCGTAAACATCGTTATAAACTTTGAAAGTTAACTTGACACCTTACTTAGCGAAGTAGCGGAGTAACTCATCTGTCTTAGAAAAAGTCTTGGGGTGGAAGAGGGAGGGACGTTTTAATTATTTTTCAACGAGTTTTAATTTCGCCCTAATTTTAATCCGATATCACCGCGCGACATCGAGAAATAAACGATCCTCCGGCTGAAAACTGGAACCCGTTTTCTTATCTTAATCTGATTTACACCGCATCGCTCGGCCCTTGTTGTTATCAATTACCCGAGAATCCGCTTAACCTAGAGAGAAACCCGAGGTACCAGCTCGTGACGTAAATCAGTCATCGGATTTTCTCCACGAGCCACCCCTGAATTTCGTTCGTCCAAAATCGTGGAATCAAACGTTGCACGTGGAACGAGGCCGAGAAACGCTTGGAGAGCGCAAACGGCAGACGCGAACGTGGAAGAGGAGCATTAATCCCATTGCGTTCCCCTTTCGTGATGGGAATCCGCAAGAAGGAGCACGTAATCGGTATCGATAGATGGAGCGAGCCTGACCACGGGTTCAGAAAACTGGCAAAGCCAGATATCGTTTGGTTGCTTGGTTTCCGGAAACCCAAGATTCACCGCACGTATTTCTCCTACCCCCTCCCCTCCGCCCCCTCCCCCGACCAATCTTGATCCCTTACGTTGTCGTCGTGATCATTGTTGTCGTTACCGTTATTGTTACGACTCTCTCGACCGTCTCGTGTACACGTGCACGCATCCTTCGCATACATCGCGTCGTATTCGTCCTTCCATATCGTCCAACCGCGTGTCCAAAGGGATCCGCAATCAGGGATGGTGGCCAAGGTGAGCCAGGGATGGTATATATATATAAATAGGATTTGTACTCTTGAACGCGATGCATCGTCCACTGTAGGATAGTTTAGGGCCCGCTTGAGAGGAATCAGGAAAAATTGGAAGAGCGAATGGCTATGGTGTGTGGATGTTACGATGGATGGCATTGGGTTACGATGGGTTGATCCATCAATAATTTGATTAATCATCATCTTATATGCATCGTTTTCTCGCGGTTGAAAAGAGGAACGTTCGATCGACGCATGACCCATTTTTCGATAAGGGGGTCGAAGGGGTGGAAGGAATTGGGGCGTAACGAAATTTCTCGAGTGGGTTTGTTCGTTTTAAATTACAAATATCCGCGCCTCGAGCGGTGGAAAGATCCGCCTGTGTTATTACCCGGCTTTCGTGTATCCGGTTTTCACGTATGATTTTGTACTCTCGATTTATAGAAGATCGGTAACGCGATTGCTGTATTGTAAATATTGGTACGTGCTCGAGTTTATCGGGGAAAAGTGGAATAGGGATATAATGGATTCATCGTCGGTGATCGACACGCATCACGGGAGAACGATTATGTGTCAAATTTTCCACTTGACCTAGCTCCCCGGAAACCGGGCGAATGGTTCAGTGGCAAACTTGTTCGGACCCTTCATTATCACGATAACACCGGCCGATCGATATGGGGGATAGTCATCGAAATTTGGGTCAGCCTAGCCGCCCAGCCATCGACACCCGCGTCGCGTTTAACACTGACTGTAAATAAATCTGCATCTGTTTGAAGGCTCGTTTCGATAATTATCGAGATCGAACGATTCTTTGAAAATTTTATTATCGTATGCGAAATTTTATTAACGTGACGCGCAAGTTACGTAATCTGGATTTGGTTCGATCCACTTCGTATCGGATGTAATAATTAATGATCATCTAGTTACTTTCCATGTTAATTTCGATCGTTCGTTTTTCTTTTTATTTCCTTTTTCAATGAAAAAAAATATTCATTAACCACGACACGATATAAAAATATATATTCAATATACATATACCCGTGTACGTTGATATTCGTATCAAACGAGGAAACAAAAAGCGAGCACAATGAAGCGCGGAGTTTTTTATGCTCGATTTTTTTACATTCACGACTGGATCGGTAGCCTTCGCGGGTCCGCGCGGCTACCATATAAAATTCATCGCGACGTTAAATTAACCGTGCATATTCGCGCGAATCTTTATAAGCATTAACATCAAAATCCAGCTTCGTTAATTTTTTATCGATTCGATTCGAGATTAAAACCGACGTAAAAACGAGGGAAACCGTATTCACAGAAGAAAGGAAACGATGATTTGAATTAAGGAAAGCGCGGGTACAGAAAGAGGAGGATCGAGATTTCGGATAAAAATTGATCGATAGTAATTTATTATTTTCCTGTATTATTGGCAAATCCGCCCGTTTAGTCCTCGCAATAATTTTCAAAGGGAAACAAAGCCCGCCGGGGTCACTTTATTGTTAACGTAGTTGGCGCTTTTATCTAGGCAACCGTTATTGCTCGTACGATGAAAAAATAAAGAATGCGGTTTAATATTTGAACGAATATTACTCACATACGGTGGCCATTGTTGTCCGCGCCAAACTCATTTGTTGTCCGGCGCCCGGTATTTTCCCTCCGGTGTCGCGGCGGGGTCCGCCATTATTAATATTTTTAATTAAAGCCTCAACAAAGAGGAAAACGCACGCACGCAACCTCACCAAAGGTCGTGGCAACTAGAATGAAATCTACGCGTATTCCCGCTTCATATCTTTCTAAATATGGGGATTTCATGCGTGGCCGGACGTATTTGGAAAATTCTACGCTGCGAAATCTCTGGTGGCGCGCGCACCATGGAAAAACCGGATTATTTCCACGCAAACGGATTATTAACCGTAGGAGAAGGAGAATCGGACTGTATCACTGAACTGTTCCGCTTTTATTTCCTCCGATCTATCTACTCATCGCGGTAATAATTTATAAACAATTTTTTTTTACAATGCTCGTCTCTTTTGCGTATTCTTTTTCACTCTATTATGCTGGAAACTAATATTCATAACGGCGAGCGTTAATTAAAAACGAGATTGAAACAGAGTAAAATTACAAAATTCTCGTTAATGGTTCAATATATTTTACTGACTTGAAACGTCAGGGTATTTCAGCAATATGTCAACTCTACCGTACCGTGAAATATATCTACTTTCGTATATGTTATAAATAATTTCCACGTTTTAATATTCATGAATTTCTACAATATACTGCAAAAAAAGTATTTTTGCAGATACTTTTATTATTTCTTTTTAATAAGATGTTAAATTTTATTTTCACAATCAGATATCAAATTCTTGTAATATTTTAATATATATTTAATATATTCTAATCTAAAATGAAGTGAAAACGAAATGAAACGAAGGGATAAATTTTTCTTTCGAAAATCTGCAAAATTGAAAATTTCTGAAACACACACACAAAGGAAAAATAACCAATTCTAATTTTTCGTTGCCATCAACGAACAAGAAGTTCCATTTCCCGAGATCCCAACGCAGCTTACATGCGAGCTCCGTAGCAGGTCGAGGCTCTCCAAGCTTAGAAGCGCCATTACCGGACGTTAATGGAATGTAGTTCCATATTAACGGCCCCGATTTCGGATCTTCCGTACAGGGTACGAAACAGCCGATTCCCTTGGTTGAAACGAGAACGTTGGAAGGGCCCGTACATTAACAGCACAGAAACTAAGCGAGAGAGAGAGATGAAGAGAGGAGGAGGAGGAAGAGAGAGAGAGAGAGAGAGAGATCTGCGAATGATACTGTAACGCGGCTGGGATTATAACGTGGCCTGTTGGTTATAATGAGGTGCGTGGTAGTCTCATGGCTGGCCACGAGAGATAGCGGCCTGCTGCCCACTTAATTGGCCTCGACCTTCCTGCCCGTTCTCGCGTTTCCACCCCCGCCAAAGCCCCCTACCTGAGTCCCGCGATAAATCCTCCGAAAGCCAAGTGACGTTCACCGAATTCTGAATTCTGAAATTTCGCCTCGCCCCTCCTCGCTTTTCCTCCTCTCCTGCCCCGTCCAGGGAACGGATGATTCGACAGTTTCGATGAAAGTCAAAAGAAAATTGCACATTTTCGATGAACGAAAGAGAGAATCGGGATGCTTAAAGGGAACGAGAGGAATTCGTTCCGTGGAGAAAATTAATTCGTATAAAAGTGTTTGGAATTGGCTTCGTTGGAGGAATTGAAGGAAAAAGGATTCTGATTCGAATCTGTCGAAATGGAATGGTTTCGTTTCAGAATTCCGGGAGGAATTGCGAAGGAGGAGTAGTCTCGAATACCACCGATTTCGGCCAATTCGGTAATAGAGAATAGGGATGAAGTTTCCTCGTTTTTCGCGCGTAAGAAGAAGAACGTTTGAAGTTTCTCGTGGAAGGGAGGGAGGGGAGGGAAGTTGGACTTTACATCCCGAACGGAACATTCGGGAGAAGCGAGTTGATAAGCGAGGGGATGCGGGTAGGGAAAAGAAGAGACAAGCACGCGAGTTCGTGCCCACTGTCGACGACAACATCGGAATGCATGCATCTCCCGCTTTCTTTGCGGCCTCAGGAAAGGAGGAGAAAACGCGAACAAAGCAACGAGCAAAAGGCCGAAACTGCGAGGTAAAAATAAAAATGTTGGTCGTCGGACGAAACCGCATTCCGGATTGCCGGGTCGCCGGACAAAGCGGCTCGGTGCTCGTCGTACGCTTGGCTCACGACTCCGATCCCCGTACTCCATCCTCGTCCGGCTTCTATTCGTAAGGCCCCATCCCCGCCCAGCAGAGTCGGCGTCTTTTCTTCTTCGTCTCATTCGATTTCCTATCCCTCGAATCTTCGATTCCGCCATGCCTTTAGACCAGATCCATTGTTATCAATCGTTATCGAGCCGATTTTCCTCACTCAAGAGGTTGTTTCCCCTTTTCTTCTTTACTCTCCAGAATATTCCATAATGATTTTTGATACGGATTTAGATACGATATTCCTTTATATATTTATATATTTTGATTTTGATTTTAATGTACGGATGTGAAGAGATCGAAGAATCCTCTTTAAAAATCGTTTAGGAAAGAGGTAATTTGTATGTTTAAATGCTGGATAAAGTTGAAATTTTGTTTCCGATTTACGCCATTTCACCGTTCCGTTGTGCTTTTCCAGAAACCTCAAAGTAGGTTCGTTGTGAACGTAATGCAAACGTTTCAACACCTCCGCTTATTAATATTTCAATTACATTAACGTGGCCAACATCCTTTGTAACATATCGCTTACACCTCGTAACGCGTACAGCTCGCGTATATTGAGTGGAAGTTTTACATTTGCGAGTGGAAAGGTTAACCTAACCTATGAACGATGCCAGGGAAAATTCACACTTTTAGAGCTTATACTCTAGAATCTAACTATCGTCGAATTTTCTCATTTCTTTTTTTCTCGTTTCTGCTCGGTTATTTCCATTCTTGACATCAGCTTTTCCGCCCTTTCGATCTCTCCAACTTTTCTTCTCCGTGATGTATCGGCACGGTAAACGCGTGTTTCGACATCCACGTTGATGGATCTGAGCGCAGTGTCGATGGATCGATACTCGCGTTCGAGTACCAATCAGCTCGTTTCCGCACGAATTAGAGAATTATTCGAGTAGAACGTAGGGTAATGGTTGAAAAGGCGAAACTTTCCACCGCTCGAGACGCGGAAAATGGTCGAAATGGTCGGTCGGCGGGAATGAAGCGAGTTGGAGAGGGTAGGGCAGCGGTGAGAGGATGTCGAAGGAGAAGGAAAAAAGAGAAAAAAAAGCGAAGGGGGGAAGGTAGGCGAAGCGAGAGGACGAGGAGAAGCTTACGGGCTCGAAGATTTCCGCTTCGTCGCCTCGTGGAATCAGCGGCCGAGGCTGGATATTTATTCGCCGATAGCGAGTTCGATTTCGTGCAATTTTTGATGTAAGAAATGGCGATGAAAAACTCTCACGTTGTGCGAAGGCTTATCGTCGCCGTTTTCTCACCCCCTTGCAAATCAGCTCTTCTTAACGATGGAGTCTTTCTCTTCAATGAAAACTTGTTTCCTGGCAATAAGAAATTATCGTCGGTTTTTTTTCTTTTCTCTCAAAGATTGCGTTCTAGGATGGTAAAATAATTTTTGGATGGAAGATAAACGTCTTTAAAATTCTCGAGTGAATTATGTTTCGCAACTCGCACCCCTTATCTTTAAACGTAGCCTTAAATTTTGATATACGACGGCAGATAGATCGAATAAAATATGGCGAAGACATATCTCCTCCGTTTATTTTTTACCCTCAAAAAGATACAACGCATCCTTTTGCGTTATGAAAATAAATATTCACCGACGATAAAATAAAATAAATATTAACAATCGACATTAACAGTTGATGCGAATATCGAAAGCACCTCGCACCAAATCTTTCCCATTATTTATTCTCCCTTGATCCAACAAATCCGTCCATCTATAAAAACCATTTTTCCATCCCTTGCATCCATTAAACGTTTCTAAAAGCCTCTCCTCAACCACATCTCGAAATTGCATAAAGCAAGACGATATTTACGATCATCGCCGTCTCTGAGCCGGTCCTCGTTCACGGCTCGGGACGCTTTCGTACAACCCCGTTGGCTGGCAATCTCGAGGGTTGTACCCTCGAACGAGCACGATTCGGGTCCCGTCTGGCCGCGACAGAGTAACAGCTCCAATTAATCCTTCGAACTCGAGTTACGAGGCACCGAAATGAGTCGTTATATAATAGCGGGCATTCGACCGTGCGCGGAAACCGTGCGCTCGCGGCGTGTTTGCGCCCGGCGAGACCACGCGCGCCCATTGTACGCGCCTCTGCCGCTCCCGTGCCTCGTAAAATCTCGACGAGGCCTTCATATCTCCCCAGGGTGATTTAATAGAATTTGCCGAGAACGATCGCCGGGACGTAAGAAGGGTAAAACGATCCCTCCTCCCCCTTCTCTGAAATTTACCATCGCGCTGGGCATAAAGCGTATCGCAATTATTCGTCCAATAATTTATTCCCCCAAAAAAAGGGGGAGGCCGCGCGACGTTTACACTGGCAGCGAGTAATGCACCGGTCGACGTGACGGTGATTTAGCGGTAAACTAAAGCTGGGTATGAAGAGAAGAAGTCGTCGTCGAGGAGACGAAGGGAGTGGGTGGAGAAGAAGAGGAGGAGGAGGAGGAGGAGGTGGGACGGAGTTTTGGCCAGCGCTCAAAGCGCGTATCACGTCCACTCGGGAAAGCAGCCTTTCTCTTGGAAAGGGTCTTCGGCCTGGCTGGCGAAGGTGCAACGAGCGTGTAATGCACCTCCTGCGGTTTCTACGGGATCAAGTGTCCAGATGATTCGGTTTACTTCGCCTCTCGTCCGGCCAACGTTCGGCCGCGTCTTCGCCAGAGCAGAATTTAGGCGCGCGAAATTTCTGATCCGTGTTAATAATTCTTGTTAAAAAGTTGTCTAATCGAACGTGTGCACGGTCGATATTTTGATATTGGATATTTTTGAAGTGAAAGTAATCGAAAGTAATTGCTTCTCGATGCGGTGGTGTTTCGAGCTTTCGTATCGAGAGCGAGCACGAATTTTTACGAAAACTTCACATTTAAAAAAGAAATTCAAGGATTAGGAACGGTGTATTCGAAAATACGCGACCTAATTGCGAAAACTGGAGTATCGGGTATGAATACGAAACGAAGAGAGAGAGAGAAAAAGAGGGAGAGGATCTCTTAATCCAACCTTGATTCGAAACAACCGAAACGTGTACCGTTATCCGGTCGAAAACGCGCGTGCACGATCTAGAAGAAAAGAAAATCGTGAACGGTGCGGATGAAAACGTTGGTGGAGAGTCGCCGGGATTTCGGTATCGGGGACCTCTCCATACTTTGAATTCAAACGTCTCACGCGGCGCATTCATGGCTGCCGTATGCAAAACACTGATTCGAGGTGGTGGTAGGTCGGGTGCAAGGCGATGGAGGCAGGAAGTTTAAAGTAGGTACAGGAAGAGAGGAAGCGAGAGAGAGAGAGAGAGAGAAATCCTCCAGGTTTCTGGAGGGAGGGTTGGGTCGTGGGTTGCATTTAGCGCTTAATTCAGGCCACGATGGTTGGTTTCCCGATGTGATTCACTGGAACTGCGCTGCTCCTAGCCGACGCCTAATGAAGACACATGCTTCGAGCGGTGCAAGCCAAATGATACCTGGCCCCCCCGTGCATACGTTCTGCGTGTCGTTGCGTTCGGTTCCGTTCCATTGTACACGCTAATGGCGTTCACGTTTCGCCCAGACCTCGATCGTTCCTTGAAAATTCAAGGGTTTCGACGAGCCAGCCGCTTCAACGATTCTATCACTCTCGTAAGAAACGTGGAGAAAACGCGGAGAAAAATTGCGCGGATTTTTATGGATATTTCGTTCTCCAGAGACGAGATATAATATCATAATATCATAATGGAAGCTGCTTTTATATATTTATCCCCGTGAAAGCGAATCTCTCGAGGGAGGGATTCAGTAACTTATTAAATCTCTTTGTTAATAACGCGGGGGTCACAGCGGAGAACGCTAATTTCCGGAAAGGAATAGCGCCGCGTCCGGGTTTTTTTCACCGAACCTGCTCCTCCAGTGTTCCGCCTTAATAATATTTCTTCCTCTTGGCCATCGTTTAAACTTATCTCTCGTTAAAACTAAAACATATTAATTGAAGATTAATTCATAATAATTGCGGTTTTATAAGAAAAAAAAAAAAAAGGAGAATAAGAAGAAGAAAGGCTCGTCTGTGTTATTCCTCTTAAATCTTTGGATCGTAGTTGATCGTACCGTAGAAGGGCTCGAACGACAAGCAGTCAGACACACAATCGAAGCAAGGGTGGTTTAATTTACAGCGCAAGGGATCTCAGATTCTACGGGGGATTACCACCAGGGAATTTCGCACTCTCAGAATATACGAATCGAGAGTATTGGGTATTAGATAAACGCTTCGGGACAGACCGCATCCGAGATTCCGAGGGGTTCATTTAGTTCACGGACACGGTCGACGTCTACGAGACAATAAAGCCCGGTTTAGACGAGAAGGGACGAGGATACGAGAAACCTTAAATACTGGGGGGAGAGGCAGGGGGACAGTTTGACAAATTTCCTACACTTCTAGATCCCCACAGATTATCGGCCGTATTTACATCGATCAGACACCATTTGTCTGCCTTTATCTGTACGTCCAAACTTTGACAACAACTTTAATATTTTTAAATACCCAGAAAGATTTAACGAACAAATTGTTAATTTATATCGTCGTTGAGAATTCTCGAAATATTCGTTCCATTCTTGTTCAACGCGAAAAATCTCGAACCGATTAATCGAAATTCGATCGAGGATCTATTTCTATAAATAATTCACGAATATGAGTCAGAAAAAAGAAATTTCATTTCAAAGTTTAAGCAAACTTCGATTCAAATTCTCATAGATTTTTAGATCTCTTCGATCGAATTACACGTATTCCCTCCTCTCGAAACCGTTTTCCGCCGCGAATATCCATAGTCTTGTTGACTTATCATTGGATCCCTCAAGAGATGATGCACGAGACGGAAGAACACGGAAGAGGACAAATGCGACGCGAGGGACCGTCCAGCGTGCAAGACAAAGTCGGCGGGCAAAAAGTTAATCGGATGCAAAGGCCAGTTTCAATTTGGTGCGAGTGGTACCCGTGGGAAGTGGTGACGAAACAGGCTTCATCGAGCCGCCTTCCTCTCGCGATGCAAGCATCGAGGAGCGGGTCGGACGATATGTCGAGGTCGGTCGTTCGAGTGATAGAACCCGCGAGACTTCAGCTTTCTCAGGAAATCGCAATATTCACTCGGTCGGAGGGAGATGGCGCATCGTCGAATGCAGCACCGAAGGCAGCGTAGTTCGGGGGCCCGCATCCGGTAATATCTCACGATACGGAAGCGCGATAAGATATCGGGGCGTGCTCTATGCACGAGCTTTCTCTCTCTCTCTCTCTCTCTCTCTTCGTTCACGCTAGCCTCTCCTTCGACCTTCGACCGGATTTCCCGTATTTCTTTGTCACTGGCTTTATAAAAATTTATAGGCACGGCCAGATTTGCCTGGATTAAGCGATCGATTCGTGAACTGGAGAGCGAGCGAGAGGGGAAAGAGGTCACCGGTGTGACCGTTAAAGTTCCTGTAAATTATAATACCAAAAGATCGACGGTGGCCATCGGCTTATCTTGCAGAAGAGGATTCACGTTTAAGAGGATTCACGTTTAAGAATGCAAATTTTACGTTTTGTCTTCGAAGGGGAATTATCATATCAGCCGAGAAGAATATCGGACTTGGTTTCGAAGGAAGGAAAACTCTTGGTTCTTTGGAAAAATTCCAATGATACGCTTCGACCGATATGTTCGGCCTGTAAATTATATCGGTTCCTTTTCAATCTTCTCGTACGTGTCTCAGGTTTCCGAAAAAGAATTTTTCAAAATGATTTCGCGAAATGTAATCCGGGATAGGATTACGGTGCTCGAAAAGGTTTGCCGTAGAGGACCGCACGTAGGAGAGCATCGATCGTATTCCATAATGCGATACCCCGCCGAGCGTTATTTCGCCCATGACGTGTTGCCTTTCGCGCACCCTGACCTCCCATCCATCAAACCGCGTCTCCACGCATCTACTTTTAACTTCATACATCACAATTACGCTGCCTTTCTTTCGCTACGGCCATTTGCATCGAGTCGTGAATCCCCCTTTTTCCCGGGATGCGGGCGGAAATCTAACAAAAAATAAAAAATTCCTTTAAAAAACGTGAAAGGAAAAGAAAAGAAAAAAACATTCGTTTCGTCCTTAATGCGCACGAATTCCAGTTGCGCGAGTGTCGGGGAACGGTCGAATTTATTCATCGCAGCGAATAATTAAGATAATCTCTGCTCTCGCGGGCCAGGCTTATTGATAAAGAACATTAATCGCGCCCCCGATTTTTATTTTTATTCCTCTGACGCGCGGAATCGGGCAGATAGTGCCTGCCGGCCGCCCGAATAAATCATCCACCGTCCAAAAATCGGCGCGGGGAAAGTGGAGGAGGGGGCCCATCTCGAAATACGGCTCCCCTGGGCGGCGCTGTCCGGCCCGCGCTACGCGCACATTTTTATTCGAGCGTGGCTAACTGCGAGACGCGACTGCACACAAGAGACTCCGAAAGGGAGAGATTCCAACCGTCTACGACCGACCGGTAAATGAGAAAAGAAACAAAGAACGGGAGGAGAGAGAGAGAGAGAGAGGAACGGAAGCAAAGAATACTGTCCAGCGCGAAGGGAAAGAGGTTTCATTCCTTTCTTCTCGAAACATCTCGCGCGTGACGGAAGCTTGAAACGAGATTTACTTAACCCGTCTGCCACCCGTGCCCGCCACAAAGAGCACGAGGACACGATTTAATCGAATCGGGGACACGGTTCTCGAGCAGGGAGTCGCGACGACGACGACGACGACGACGACGACGCCGAGCACAATTCTCTCTCTTTCTCTCTTTCTTCCTCTCCCCCTGCCGCAGTCATCTCGCGATTCCCCTTTTGCCATCGCAAAACTTGGAACGGAGGCGCGCACTTTTATTCGGGAAAAAGGGGGCACCTTCTCCTCGTTTCGCGGCCTCTCTCTCTACGATAACGACGTAATCAATCTTATTCCAGGAGAGATATATTCCGGCTGATACATTAAGCGCTCAAACTTCAAGTAGCAGAAGAAAAATTCACGACGTGCATTCAGATTCTTCCCCGTCCCGATCGTTAAGGACGCCCGATTCAAACCGGTTTAATGGGATTTCTGGCGAACGCTGAAAAGAACATTTTAATACGGCCTCTCTCTCTCTCTCTCTTTCTCTCGCTCTCTTCCTCTCCTCCCCCCCTTCCTCTACGCCTCACCCTCCTCCAGCTTATTTTTTTCGCTTCCCTCGCGAGGGGTATCGGCAAACATCTCCTTGGAGAGGAAAAAGGAGGGGAAGGGGGAAGGATTGTACGCGTCTTCGCGTTTTATATACGGGTCGGGAATGGAGATCCCGAGCACGTGAGGTCGTCTCGTCTCTGGGATACATCGATATTCGGTGTTGTATTTCCCGTGGAAACATTAAAAAACATTACTAGCCGTTTTTCCGAAGGGGAACGGGAAGGATGAGCGAAGTGAATACGCTTAACGAGATCGTTCGCAGAGCGAACGTTTCGCATTCAACGGTTGGCCGATGATCGGGGAGGGCAGAGAGATTCGAGAGGATTCCACGGAGAGGTGACGCGATGCGAAAGCGCGGCGAGGCATCGAGGAAAAGCCAGGGATGAATACGTTTAAGAACGTTATCGTGACGGTTGTATACCGTCATCGGAGGAAAATTCCTTGAACTTGGTGGGAAAAGGCAGACACCGGATATACACGGTATAAATATACCGTGTGTATGGTAATACGTATATAAGAAAAAATGCATGAAAGGTCGCGTACACTATCGTGTACTTAAACGTTGATATATCGCGTGCATCGCGTGCCAAACGAACGTAGACCTTTGGCATCGGACTACGATTATCAGCGAGCAATTTTCTGTTAATTATAAATACGAAAAAGGTATTCCACTCTTGGATACCCACACGGAAGGAATAATAAACGTTAAAAGATAGGGTGGAAAATAATTAACCGCCACAAAGTTGATACTTTAACTGCACAGTCGTGAAAATTTCCTCTAGATATATTCTTGATTGTACCGCGTCCTACGCGTTTGCACGAATTCAAGGTTTATCCGATAAGGCGTATCTATCGATTCGTGTGTGGATGGAAAATTACGATGGGATGTACGTATATATCGATACGTGCTCGAAACCGGTCAAAGGAACCTTTAATTGCATCTTATTCAATTCTCGATTCCCCGATCCAACCCGTATTATTACGTAATATAGCCGTATTAGATAAGCTTTAGATCCATTACCGGGTAATATCTACAAGGACCCGTGGAGATCCCCTCCATCCGTTAGATCGAGAAGCAGGGAATGTCGATAATTGCGGTATGAACTGCCGATTATCGCCACTCACCGATACCGCGTGTCATGGATTTCACTTTGAAGTCCATTTGATCCGTCCCTGTCTGTCAGTCTTTCGAGACCGAAACGTCTGTCGACGTCTCTTCCCGCGCGGTCAACACCTACGGAATCTAGACACTCGATCTACCTCCCGGTGAAAATTCGTCTCGCACAAAAGAAAAGACCCTGTCACTCGCCGCATTGAATTAAAGAGCTCAAATCGCTTTCAAACAGATCTGTCCATCACGGCCGTGATTGGCCGTGGTTCGCCCGTGCATTACTGAACCCTGGCGCTCGCCAACTCTATTGAAGTCCCTTGAAAAGGAACCAAAGATTTCCGACAATCTCTGTACCCGCGCCTCTTTCTCTCCTATTCCTACTACGTTTTCTACTTCCGTTCTCCCGTCTTCCGGAATTTTTTTTCTTCGTCGTTCCTTCGTCCTCCCTCCTCCCCCTCCTCGCCTCACCACGGCATTTTGCATTTATAATTCTCTCTTTTATATCTACCTATTAGCTTTTTAATCGCCTCGCAACCGAACTTTATTCCTTCTCGCGTCTTCTTCCTCGCTCCCTCCCTCCTTCTTTCCCTTTTTTCCGTCTTTTCATCCGAGCTTTCTCGATCTGTCTCGCCACTCTTCGTCCTTTTCTCGATTCATCCTTCTCCCATCGTTAAAATTCTCTTTCGACTTTCACTCTCTCTCTCTCTTTCTCTCCCTTCTTTCCCCCTCCTCCTTCTTCTTCGCTCGAAAAAAATTCCTCTCCCATTCTTCCTTCCATTTACATACTAGCTCTTTAATCGTTCCACTGTCCAACTTGCACTCCTTCTCGATCAATCGGTGTATATAACTTCCCTTTTACCCCTACGAATTCCTTCCACCACTCGCCTCGCCTCTTTTGAAAGTTCCCAGTTCCCTTATTCGACTCCATTTTTTTTCCCTCCCTCCCGCCTCTCCCTCCATTCACTTAGCCAATATTTATCGCGGTTTATTCTCCATTTTTCCCTCCACGTATTAACCCCCTTCGATCCTTTCCGTTGCCCACTTTGCCCTTCCAACCATTCCTCGCGTGTCGTTTCTTTACTTTAAATTCTATCCTCCCTTCCTCTCCCCCCCCCCTCCCCCCAACCGCCCGGTCACCGCTCCTTTTGAACTCAACCCCATCTCGTCGAGGCTCTCTCCTCTCTCTTGTCCTTCCCTTTTTCACATTCTCCCCCTGGCATACCCCTTACCCCCCTCCCTCCCGCCGCCGCCCGTGTCTGCCGCCGTCCCCGCGCCTCTTTGTCCGCCTCTCCCACGTTCGTACCTATTCGGCCGGCTTTACTTACTTAGTTACTTACTTGTTCGCTTCTATCGAGGCTGTACGTGCCGACTACCGGCCGTGGTGACCGTGGAGTGGCGGCTTGTCTCCTCCAAAGGAGCGCAAAACCGACCGACGCCGATCCACGATGCGCGTGGACTAGTCGGTCCGGCTAATTGGAATTGCATTAATTCCTTTCTTCGCCGGTTGCTTAAGCGCTAGCCTAATAAGATTTTGCCTCTCAGTATGCGCGACAGGTATCCTCCGTGAAAATCCCTGTTCCTTCCGCGTCCCTGGCATACCGCGCGTTTTTCTACGCCGCCGCCGACCGGATCCAACCACGGGGAGGATCGCGTGAGATCTCGGCGAGGCCGATCGATACACGTATAAGTAGTTCTTTTTTCAAAAGAACAAGTTTCTCGACGGAGTGGGGGGAGGAAGGATGTGCAACCAGCGAAACGAGGATTCGAGGAAATTGGTTTGAAGTTGCGCATGCCGATATTTGCTGAATATATTTGTCGATATATGCATTCTTGTGGATTCTTCTAATAAAGCGCATCTCTGATCTCTTCTCACTGAGTTTTCATCTTGTATTTGTATGAGAAAAGGAAATTTTAATAATACTCTCGTATGATTTAATTCTTCCTCTTTATTATATTTCAGTAGGATTTTATTAATCATCTATTTCCATTCGATGCTTATAATCATTTGTAACTTTTTAATTTTCTAATTATATTTCTCATTGTTAATTGATAAATTTTGCAAAGGATTCGGAAGAATCGAATATCGATGAAATAACGCAAGAAAAAACAAATTTTGAATCCGTAGAATCAAATTTTTAAATGACATATTTTGAATCCGCACGTACTTGCAAGGAGAAATATTTATCTTGGAAGAATATTCGAAAAATTGATACAACGAGATTGGACAAATACATTGGGAGATTAGTGCCGATCGAAAAAATTATTTGGACGACGTTGAAACGAGGATCGGAAAGTTGATCGCTCCGGTTTCCAATGGGCGAAACTTCCGACGACTCTCGACGCTTGTGTATACACCGCGTCCCGTTTCAAAGGGGCCGTATTCTCGGCCGTTTTATCCCCGCAGAAACGTATTACGATTCCGAATGCTTTCGAAGAGGCTTTTGTCATCTCTTCAGGAACTTGCTCTTTCATTAAGATTTCTCGGAGCGTGTTTGCGATTCCCTTTCTTCCGATGAATTCCCTTCTCTCCCTTGAATACGTGCCATTTAACCGCCAACTAAGAACCGCGGTACAATGTACACGGTGCCGTTTGTCCTTATATTTTTCCGCGTTATATTGTCCCGTTTCTCGTATGGCCCCGACGGTTTGCACGGCTCAATGAGTTCCCCGAGATCTGTAAATAAGAATTTTCCTCGGAGGGCAAACTGTTGAAGAGCACGCGCGAGAAATTTGCGTTTAATCGTCGTGTCCCGGTTGCAAATGGAATGCGAGTAATATTGTTTTCTTCGAGAGAGAATTTTGAAAGAGAGATGTTTAGAAATGCGTGTCTTTCGAACTTCAATATCGAATATCGATTTACGATGGATGCGGGCGAATTTTTTTTTTTTTAACCAAGTCTCCATGATCCGTGCAAATGATGCAAATGATTTTTCCGCTTTGTTCGTGTGAAAATTTTCTCCGTTTAATTTACACGAAACAAAGTCGTTTTGACAGTCGTTGTCTCAAAGAGATGCGATTTTCTCTCTCCCTCCTCTTCTTTTTTTTTTTTTTCTAGCATTGTATAGTCGTTGAATAATAATAATAATCAAAGAATTATAGTCACATCTTTATCAACGAAATATAAGTCTTTAAATACAAACGACGGAATTTTGAATATTCCATTCGCATTCGCAATTTATCTCACGGAGAATTGCATCACAGACTCGGAATATTTTCGAATCGAGTCGAAGGCAATCATTTTCACCCTCTCGAATTCTTCCAATTAAGCGATGCGATTCAATTTAGCATAGATATCGGGCATAAGTAATACTTAGGAGAATTTATATTCACCCTTTTGTAATCTCGCCGGTTGATCGGAGATTGTCATCCAGTTGTTGCGCACCAGTTGCGCACTCGCTTCGTAACACGATTTCCTTGGGCTTCCTCCTCGAATCGGCTGAAAATCGGTGCCATTATCGCGATAAGATCTGGCTGCCTCGGCCGACGATTTATTCGTGCCGCAATTGATTCACGTTCGCCGTAAACCGGCGCGGCGCGAGGCGTAACCGAGTCCATTTTCATTGCGATTTAATCACTCGGTCAAACACAATAAATCCCCCCGTCCGGGTTAATAAATTCCCCGTCTAAAACCTCGCGCCTATAACCAATTATGCCGGCGTTTAATTATTTATCGCGCACTCCGGAGAGCCGGTGAGATTCCCCGTAGGCTTTGCAAATATCGGCCGCGCACCAGATGCCCGGAACACAACCGGGAGACAACCTGGCCGCTATTTAACGGCCCCATATTTAATTGCGCGATATATATTTGCGCGAGTTATTGCGCCCGAATTAAAATTCCCGCGTCATTAATACGTTAACCGATGGATTCGACGTTTTATTCAATTAATATCTCGCGTTTAACCTCGCGTGCGTCCGCTCGATTCCATCTGTCGAGAGCGAAGGAAAGAGAGGAAGGAGAATTTCTTTTCTTTTGGAAAATTCTTCTTGTCAAGTGCGTCATCGAAGGTATAATTTCGAGTAATTTTTCTACTATGTGTCGTAGTGGATATAGATGTAGAGATAATTGTTCAAAATGGTGTCTTTGATCCCTCGAACGACGAGTTTTATAAGATCGTATAGATCGTAGTTGTTTTCTCGTACTGCTACTCGATCTCTGTATACGTGTGTACATTAGCGTTTTCTTTACAAAGATGAAAAAAATAGCGATATGAATGGAGCAGAGAGATGAATCTGTGCGTCCGAGTAAAATTTTTTTGAAAAATGATGACGCAAATAAAATAATAGGACACGTCTACCATCGAAAGATTAACCAAAATTTTTCAACACCGTTGAGATAAAAAGTTTTCAGTAAATTGATTTTTCTTTCGGTTTTTCTTTTTTCCTACTCCTCCTTTTCCTCCATGAAAGCGCGCGTTATCACAGACTTATATTAGTTGTGTACACATAATACATACTAGTCGGCTGGTACGAGAGACAACCTGGCTAATGGACCATCTCCCTCTCTTTTTTCTCCCCCCCCTCATTGTTAACTTCGCGTCATCCTTTTATGACGGCACCTACACGAACGGATATGTACACATATCCACCTCGCCGATCCGAGTATTTCTCATGGAATCATCGTGAACTCTCGTTGAAAATTCCTTTTATTAACGTGGCGCCGACGTGCTCGAGCCGATATCCATCGGCAAAACCTCTTATAACCGACAAGAATACGAATAGAACGAATAGAAATTAGAATAGAAGAGCTTCAACTTCTTTATCGAATTCGATCTCCGAATAAATTGATATTCGAATAAATTCGAAGAAAAGATCGATTTCTCTTCACGACAAAGATCAATGAATTTCTCTCTAAATACATTTCCGTAAACAACAATGGCATCTCTCCCAATTTGCCCAATCGAAGGTGAGGTGAATCACCTCTTGTCGCGGATGGTGAAGTTGCCCCTTTCCTCTAAAATCCGGCTGCGAAATTACAAGCCATTGAATCGAGCTCTCCCCCCAACGCGGTGCAGCTTCGTGCAGCATCTCTCGCGTTGCAATCTTCTCGCGGTAACCTTTCCTCCTCCTTCTCCTCCTCCTCCTCCTCCTCCTCCACTCGCGCTCTTCCGCCCTGTGTTCCTCCTTTCCGCCGGCATCCAGCGCAACGATGTTACGCGACGTGGCTGCGTTCCAGAAAGGGGAAAAAGATCGGTGTGTTGCCGCGTCGCGGCTCGAGATGCGTGAATATAATGATAGAGCGAGGGAGAAGAGGGAGGCCAACGCGGATGGCGCTCGAGGGTCGGTGGAGGAAGGACGAGGGCGGTGAACACACGGGCGGTGGGCGAGGGGAAAAGAGTCGAAGAGGCGGGGAGGCGTGCGCGAGCGAGGGTAATGTACTGTTCTCACCTCCGACAGGCCCTCCGGCCTTCCTCGGCTATCCTTCCCTCCCCGTGCACGCACACAATCGCAGACACGCTCTAATCGGCGATGTACGATGGGGCCGTGCAACGTGTGCGAATCGAGGTACGTGCGGTTGAAACGCTCGCCTCGGTATCCGTTCATCGGTGTTCGGTATCGTATTCAACGACGATGAGGGAAGCCACTTGCCGCCGCTTCTTCGCGCTCGCGACACCCCTTTCTCCCCCCGCGTTCTCGTTCTCGCGCCATTCTCGCGGTTGGCGGTGGAGGAGTGGAGGAAAATTGGGAAATGGATAGTCGCAGCAATGGAGTTTTTGAAAGGAGAGGCAGTTTGGGAAGGGTTGAAAGGAATTATTATATGGGGAGGGTTTGAGGGATCGTTGGTTGGGATAATATTGATCTTTCTTCTTTATTGATTCAGACCTTGATGGAGAGCAATTATGTAATTGTAAGAGGCGAAGTTAGCTGGGATTTAACTTTAAGTATTTCTTTCTCAATCGTTCGGTTGTTAATGTGTAACAGTATTGCGATAGATACGATTCTTTGTACATTTTTTGTTTATCTCTAGTTGAAAATAGAGAAAATTGGAACGATGTTATTAAGCTTGGTAATAAGGTACGAAAATAAAGGTTCGTGACTTTTATTAGAGCTCGCGAAGTGGAAGATTTTTTCCGATCCGGATTGCTCTTATTTTTATTCCTCGCAATAACGTCGTCTCCGGGAGAAGAAATGGATTCGGTTCATTGAATTGTTCCCATAGTTTAGAAGGAGCTAGACGGGATAACTCTTCTGCTCGCTAACTATTTGAAAATAGTTGAGATATCGGAGAGAATTCTCTCGATTTCTCGTCAAGATACGGGGTTATGCGTGGGGAGTTAACTTTTGAAGAATACGTTACTTTAAGGAATACAATTTGATGGCGTACGGAAACGTAGTTTCGAGTCGTTCCAATTAGACTTTATTCTCTACGTTCAAGTAGAATAAAACGGATGATAACGAGGAGTCTCTTGGATTCCCGTCTTCTGTTCCCTTTTTCTCCGTCCTCTTTTCCTTTTATTAGATTATAAAAATACTAAAATAAATCCAATAACGATATTTAACAAATAATCGAGTAAGTTTCTAGGTCGTAAATGTTGAATCAGATTTAAATTTGATCGGATTGAACGTAATAATGCGCGATATACAACTATCAAAAAGTTTAAAAAAAAAAAATCCGATCATTCTATCGTCCGTAACTACCAAACAGTAATCAAATTTAATTGGGGGGAAAATAATAAAACGATAAAAAGAAAACGAAAATCATCCTCCTCCGTATTAAAATTTAAAATCTCGCATACGATTTCTATACAAATACAAATTTAATGAGCACAACCGAGCAACGTCATTTATTTCCAACAACTGAATCAGACCCATCAAATGAATATCCATGTCTATGTACATTCGCGCATAGGCATACCCATAAATTATGGCAAGCAAAATCATACATCCGCCAGACGCAAGGCTTCCACGTGGAGCCAAGAGTAGGGAGGGGGGAGGAGGAGCGGATGGAAGAGCGAGAGGCGGGCAGAACGAAGGGGATGAAGAAGAGAGAAACTACGACAAGGGCTGCTGACAGACAGTGACGGGTACCACTTTATCCGCGACACGATTCTGCGCTTACCACAGCCCACCCGTTCACCATCGCCGTCACCGATGCCACCCACGACCGATCTGATCTGATCTGAACCTACTCCGATCCAAACCTTTACCTCTCCGCATATACGTGTATATCCGCCGCCTTCTTCCTCGCATCTCCCCTCACTCTTCTTCTTTCCTCTCCCTCCCTCCTTTCCGCAACGCGATTCTCTGTTTACCCTGCACTCGTGTTGCTTATTTTTAACGGGAGGAGAGACACACAGCGCGGTGGAATAGAAGAGACGATTCGGGAATAGAACACCGATCCGGTCTTATTGTAGACTGCACCGTACTTAAAAGATACATACACACCGCCTATGGAAGTTTCCTGTAAATTCGGGGATAATGGGAATCGATGGAGCGCCACTCGTTGAAAATGTGTTGTACCTCGAGCACGAGGTGTATCGTGGATAGACGACGACGATAGACACGCGATTCGTTTCTGCGTTTTCACTCGCAACTTTATCGATTCAACGTGGAATTGAATTAGGCGGGGATTAAAAATTTGAAATTAGGATTTGAAGATTATCTGTCTCTGGTAATTTTCTTTCTCAGATAAATTCGAAGAATTTTCGATCGAATTGACGAAATTCCTTTTTTTTTTTTAAATATATTATTTACAATTGTTCGTCGATTTATATATGTTCCCCGATAGAAAGTATCTATAAAATGTTTTGAATAAAAATAGCTTATATACGCTTCTAACTCACAAAACGTACGATTCCATGCACCCTATATTTGTGTACTCGCCGATGGAAATGCATCGCATGAATTTTTGCCAACAACTTTCAAGTCAATTTCCGCGCAAGGAGTAATCCGATGCATCGTAACGTATATCACGCGTGCCGCTCTATATCCTTCCACGAGGATTATGGATTTCTGAATATCACGGACGGAATACACGTGCCGTGTGTACACTGTACGCTTCCTTGCATTCGTAAATGGTATGTGCATCACTCCTTGACGCATCGACGTGAATGGAAGATAGATGAGACACGAGCGAGAGCCTATTCTTCGACATTCTTTTTTTTTTTTTTTTTCTTTTTTTTTCCAAGCAAACTTTGGCGAACCTCGATTACGCCAAACGTATTTTCGTTTGTACGTATTTATTTCGATCAACAATTTTACGTGTAAATTCGTTCGACGAGACGGAAATGTGATTCATTTATCTTGAAACGGATCGGTCAAGATTCGTTGCATAGCGTTCTGGAAGCGTGGTTGAAGTTTTGTGCACGAGGATTCGATGGAACTTGGAACCGTGATTGATGGTTCCAATCTCATTTATACTCCTTGATGAGTTGAAAAACTTTTTTACCCGTTCTTTTGCAATTACGATTAACTTTTGGAGCACTATCAGCGAGATGAAACGTCAAAGCTAATTCGTGCCTTGACGAGGTATTCGAGTGAAATCTACTGAGAAAAATGGTTTTGAGCTCGTAGTTCAATATCATGGCCCGCCTGATTAAACTTCCTTTGATTTTTATTTCTACAGATTTCCATGGGAACCGTATCTTCCCATTTCCCATTGATTCAAGTAGAAAGTTTTATTCTCGAAGAAAGCTAGATTTTTGAAAATCCGATTGATCAAACGAGAATTACAATATAACAATCGAAATTCGCTTAGAAAAAACTTTGCAAATTTTTCGTCTTCGATATTTCGAAAAAAAAAAAAATGTTCAATTTTTAAATAAGATAAAAATAAAAATCAAAAAAGTGGAGAATCGCGAATGTTACGTAGAAAATGTGAAAATGTGTTCACGAGGCAGAGATTAATATTATCAAAATAAAAGGAAGATAACATAGGCGAGGCGTCCGCGATAATGAACGCCGTAGCTATTCATATCTTGCATTTATTCAGAAACTCTGTACGAATACCATGCTTCGTACGAAGCATCTGGCGAGCCTCGATCTTATCTCTCATAAAATATTATCGAGGCACCATCTGCCAGTTACGCAAAATCCGCCGAGGAAACGTTGCATTTATCCGTTTCGCGATGTTGCAGTTGCACGCGGAAGTACGCATTCGTAGATTAAAGAAAGCAATCGCTTAGGCGAATGTATCCTACCAATGTTGCCCCCTCCCCCCCTCTATTCTTCGTGGAAAACGACCGAGTTCCCTTTTTTCCTGGGGACCTGTGAAAAATTTACGAATTAATGTTCGTCCGATGCAAACGATTTCGAAAAAGAAATAACTTGCCAACGACTTAGGAAGGGGGGCAGAGGGGGGACTGGAGATACGGAAACGACGACGAACTTCGCAGTCTGGAACTGGGAGAATAACGAAGATATAATCGTCGTTATCCGGACATCTGAGATTCATTTTCGTTGCTCTTGAATTATCTATTTTTCCGAGTTTGCAAGGTATATGTGTCTTCCTTGGTCTTCCACTTTTTTTACAACAGCGTTGCTCAAAAATTAAATGTGGTATCTTCTTCTTCTTCTTCTTATACGCGTATATTTCGTATCCAACTTCAATTATATGCAAATAATTTTAAATATGATAAAACAAAGAAAAATTAGGATCAAACGATCCAGCTTTTGAAAAAAGGGAAAATCGATTGCAGACGTTGGAGATACTCGAGACGAGTTTCAATCCTTTCTGTCCACGTTCATTTTGGCTCATGGCCACTTTTTTCCCAAAGCGTCTCGCTTACGCGGCTGCTCGATGAACAGCTTCTAACGACCGGCCCCTGTCGACTAATTTCAGCTTCTTTTTTAATTAATACAAATAACCTTGGCGACCGTCGCTTCGGCTCGTGGTCCACGCGGATCCTCGCGAATTAACCCATCGTCCCTCAGACCTGCGAGGATCGAGCAAAAAGGGAGGAGGGGGGAGGGCATCTCGAGGACCTCCAAATTACCGGCATTTATAATCCGCGCGGCTAACGTCGACGACTTCGGTGAATAAACGGTTCGAAGAAGTCACGACTTCTCTTAATTACCGACTCTTGGATCTTTGTCTTGGTAAAATAGTTATGAATATTTATAGTTTAATTGCGAAAGAGGAACCGTGAACGTATCCGCAACAACCCCACCCGCAACCCTTTACTCGGTTTTGTTTCCTTTCGTTTGTATTCCACTCTCGCTTTCTCTTTCTCTCCCTCTCCCCCCTTTGATTTTATCCGAGAGAGTAATTAAGGATTCGTGAAAATAAATTTTTCGGAATGGGAAACGTACCAACTGTTTCGTCGATCTTTGCTTTAAAATCTCGTCTACGTGTGTATTGAAAACAGAGCGATCAAACATCGTCCACGAGTATCTTTCATCTTTGGCGCACGAATTATTGGTTTCCAATGCGAGGCGAAGATAAAAACAGGAGAAGAGCGAAAAGAGTGATAGGTAATCGCGTAAAGGGGGATGGGATGGATAAACTGGTTTCTCCAGCTAAAAAAAAAAAAAAAAGAAAAGAAAGAAAGAAAAAGCTAATTAATTTCAGACGTTTCTTCGGCCGCCCGTTTAAACAACGAGAAACGAACGAGGTGTAAACGGCGTTGGCGATTTATAATTCATTCCGGTTCAAAGTGGCGGGAAGAAGAGGGGGGGGGCGGGGAGATAGGAAGGGAGAAGCGTTTCGTAGGAAGCGAGGGGTAAGGGGGTGCACACGATGGCTGTGTCGAAAAACCTTTCGACGTCCTTTTCGCATCGTTTGAAACCCAAAGCGGAAAGCGTTTGCCCGCCCACTCTTCCTCTTCCTCTCTATGCTCGGCTTCTTTCGTGTAAACAATAATCCTGCCGTGTAAACAGTTTGATAACGAGAAGGGTGCAGCACGGCCTCCCTTTCTCGCGCTCCCGGCTCCCTTGCGGGGAGGGAGAAGTTTCCGGAGTTAGAACGGCGGAAGGGATCCGGTGTGCACGCGCCCACCGGTGCGCAAGCGCGGCTCCGCTCCGCGTTTATTTAAAAACATTGCTTATATAAAGCGATGCAAATGCGCCACGCTCTCGTATTTGGCGTGCAAACAACCGGCCGAGTCTCCGCCACGGCTAATGACGTTCGTCTGCCACCCCTTTCCGGCCCGTGTACCGTCCTTCTTCCATCGTTTATAGCGGATCGTTGGCGTATCCATCTCCACTTGTCTCCTCCGCGCCGTGTACCACGCGCGTGGAGAGGGGAAAAAAAAAGAAAAAACCAATCGCGTCGAGCACCCGGATTCACCGCGCTCAAACTCGATAGGGTATCGGAGTTTGCGTTTCGTTCGCGCCTCCACCATTGCAAGTGATTGCACATTTCGCGGAGGTGTGACGGTGGAAATATTTGAAAAATGTGATAGTCGTAAGTTTTCCATAATTAAATGCGTTTTTAAAACTGCACGCCGGATCAATTATTTCGATGAACGATTTAAATTATTATTTCAAGAATAATCATGGAAACATCGTGTCCGGGATAATTGATCAAAGGCCGACGATTGAAAGAGATACGAGATCGTTTAATCTCGGTAATTAATTTTTGGCCAACATCGTATCGCGTAATGGAGGCTTGGAAAATTGGTCGGCTCGTTTAACCAGGTAATCCTCTAATCACCGGGAACGATATATTTCAACGATAGAATCTGTACACGAGGCACCCTTGCGTTTATTTCCTCATCGTCCCCCGATTTCATCGCGATGCAACCCCCCTCGACACCGAACTTACAGGATGTTGAAATCCACCGCCACGGCGATCCGCTCCCCTATTCGTTACACCCGCCCTCGCGAAGCCATCCACCCTCTTGGAAAGGTGTTGAAGTTATCGATTCCCCGTGACTTTCATTTAAATCACGATTACCAGCGCGAGTTTGCTGCAACGAGTTTCCTTTCCAGCAACGGGAGAGTTTGAAAAAAAGGAATCTTTTGATTTTCCTGAAACGAACGGGGAATAAAAAGTTGTTTCGTAGCGTAGAATTAATTCGTCGAACAGCGCCCGATCGGGGGTGGGGAGGACAAAGCAGATGAACGGCTTCAGAAAATCATCGCGTCGAGAACACTTTGAAAATTCGGAAGGGCGGGTAGGAGGGGAGTAGTGTACTCGTCTAACAAAGGGTAAACAAACGGGTCAAGCTTTTAATCTGAAAATTCGAAGCGCGAGCTATTTCAATTTGTAGCTCCAACGAGCCCTGGCCGAGCACAGGGAAAAATACTTTCTTAAATAACATCGCGCACCTCCGAGATTCTCCAACGCGGAAAAAGAGGGAAGGACTCCTTTAGCTTATGCGGCATTAAAGCTTAAATCTCTCGGTTCTCCATTTGCGCGCTCGGATGCGCTTAATCTTTCTCGCGTGTCGCCTCGTTGGCTGGACATCAAGAATCACAGGCTTCCGCTTAGCGAATAAACATTTCAAGCTTAATCGCATCTTAAATTCTCTATTAGGGGACGAGCGTTTTCCTGCGATTATCTCTCTGTATGTCGCATTTTTTTGTTCTTTTCTTTTATTAAATTCTGCGATTACCGGGAATTTTTCTCTAAAAATTCAATTCGAAGGTGCTACGCACTTACGATCCTTTCCTTCCTTTTCATTTTTCATCCGTGAAGAAGATTAATCGTCGAGATGTTGTGATCGATGGCCAAGATTTTTCACAGATGGTTCTTCGGATTAATTTATACAAAGGAAATGCAACCGAAGCGATTGTCTAGTCGCGCTACCAATTATTCTACGGCGGACGAAGTTCGCTCGGCGATCACCAGCGATCATTTTCTCTAAAATCACTCCTACCGATTACCTGACTATTGTCCACGTTTCTAAGGAGTCTTCTCCTCGGGTTCCAATTACTTTCATGGATAGTGTCCAACGGTAGAAAGAATGGAGACCCACTGTAATGGGTTTCCCTTTAACAAGTATTTCTCCTTCAACGATAAAACTTTTTCTACTGTTTTCACATACAAATATTACCCGGACGCCAATCACGTTTATTGCCGCACGGATAACGGAACGAACAATTTGGGACCGGAATAATTTAATCAAGAAAGATACAACCGTCTGCCATCCCATCCCCAACGTTAATACGCGTTTACAACCGTGAACAACCGTCGAATTCTAAGACGATCTGGCTTAGGATTATCCCGATGCGAAACGGACTATAGCATCTCGGTGCAGTGGGGTCCGGAATTTCCCGGACAATTTGGCCGGAACGAACCGCCAGCCTCTGATTTGCGATGGATGGAGAGACGATCCACCGCTAGGATAAGATCCATCCAACGCAGATAATCGCGAAGAGCGAGAAACGATGGTAAGTAAACCGAGGAGAGAAAGGGTGGCGCGAGAAGGCGAAAGGGATGGAAGGAAGAAGTGGAAGGGGAGGGGCAGTCAAGAGTCGACAATTTGCCATCGAGTTTGCGAGCGACTTCCCGAAGCCTCGTCTCTCCTAGACGATGCGGAACAGAAACTACCTGGGTTAATCTATGTGAGAACCTAAGCAGCTGCCTTTGGTGGTGGAAGGAAGCCTGTCCTTCCCTTATTCCGTCCCAGAGTCGAGGAGAAACAACGGGCTTACCATGCCCTGGCTTTCTTAGACGCCCTGGCGGCGGCCTCTCGATTACAGTTACACGGAATGTCAGGTGTTTGTGTATTATTACTGCGAGCAATTTGCCTCGAAATCGATATCACTGTTTCGCGGGATCCCGCGAACGAGAGCACGCCAAAGGGAAGACGGGGGTTGGGGGGGGTAAGGCCGCGGGGTTTGCTTGTTTACCCACCCTCTGGCTAATGCGTGCGACGACGGGAAGCTGGCAACAGCCATGCATTAATTTAATAATCAAGCGCCTAATTATGCCTTTGTTGATCGTACACGTAGGTAGGTACAAAGGATTGGAAAATGTTGTTGTTCTCTTGAGACGGCGAAAGAGAAACATGTAACGCATATTTGTTTCCAAAGTAATGAGGGGGTTGGAAAGAGAGAGAGAGAAAGAGAGAGAGTTGATGTCGAAGTTGACGAAGACAGAATCAATTTTCCGTGGAAACAAATAGTTGTTTCTTTCCGCGTATTTATCGCGTGATCGAGCCGATACCGTGTTTTATGATAAATTCATGAACCCTCGATGCAGCTAAGACAAAGTTTCTTGAAGAATGGTTCAAGTTTCGAGCGCGGCTTTGTATATTATGCGCAAACGTTCGCAACAAATTATGTCCCTGGAAACTGACTTCTTCACTCGTATATATTCACAACAAACGAACTTTGTTGGAATTAATGAATCGTAGCGGTTATTATTATCTTCGTTGAGTGTGCCCGCCTTGATAAGATAATGTCCGACGAACATGTCGAGACACAAACAATATTTAATTGAACAAAATATAACGATTTTTAAAATCATCCCAAAGTTTAAGTTAAAATTTCGTAATCGATTTTTCCAATAGCAAATCACGCGATAGATTTTCGCGCTCGAAAAATTTTCTTTTTAGAAGAGAAGTAATAATCGACCTCATCGTTTATTCATCATCGTACAACGAACAAAGTCCCACGAAATTGATCAATCTCGTTTCCCTTCTGTTCCAGGTAAGTGTCCACGCAGCACCATTCCGCCGATAAAATTTCAGGCGTCCTGCGGCGCGAACTCGGCGTGACAGCCGGCCAGACGAAGATGAAGGACGCGGTTGGCGAAAGAGAGTGGCACGACTCGCGGCCAAATTGGACGCTGGAATGACGAATCGCCGCTCTGCTCGTACGCGAAATTCAATTAGGCCGGGGTTCAACGGTTAGCCCCGCGGTCTGCCTTCGAACGAGCCCCGCGAGACTGCGAGACGGGCGGCCTCTGGCCGGTCAATTTCGATCTCCGATCGATGTCGCGGCCGATCGACCCTGCAACATCGTCCACTCGTTTTTCCACCCGAGACACCTCCATACTCCACGGCCCTTGAAATATTGACAATCACGCTCCTACGGCGTGTAAAGGATTAACCGGATGATGCACGACGGGCTCGATCGTTCTGAGGGCGTCCCGTGGAAAAAAAATTGCGCCCGCGGAGTTGGAACGTCGCCGCTTTTTTTTTACAACTCGCGCGTTATCGTAGGTAAAAGTTGAGCGTCAGGATTTCGAGATTCATGCTAATTCTTCGTTTGCTTTTCGTAATTCGATGATCGATCGTACGACATTCCCCCAAGGTGTTGAAAAATTGGAGGAGATGGTAAAGACGGTGTAAACGTTGATTTCTGGTCAAAGTTCTGCGTTATTCGAGCATTGTGCGTATTTGATCAGTGAAACAATCGCGTTCATTGTTCTCTTCGTATTTGAAAAATGTTGATGATACGAGTATTCTTCTCGATTCTTTCTTTCGTATTTCCGTTCGTGCCAGAACGAGTAATCAATCTGACGTGTATTTCGTTTAGAGGATTTCTTGCAAAAGGAACGTATAAAGTTCGATTTGATAATTTGGTGATAGTGAATAGGTATAAGCTGCAACGTTCATTTATCACTGTCTTAAACGTAAATAACAAATTGTGGGTAATAATGGATACGATATGACGTTGTATAAAGTTTTGTACACGAGTAGTAAAACTTCGGAATAATAGCTGCAATATTATCCGAGGAGAAAACCTATTACATTGATGATTGAGCTTGAACGACAGTGGGATAGAACACGTAGTAGCGAAGAGTTAGAAACGAAAGACATTTCCACTTGGCGCGAGACGAAGTTACACGGTTGATAAAGCGTTGAACATTTCACCGTGAAAGTTCCAAGTTCAAGTTTCTAGGCTATAGCGCACGCGAAATCTTACACGGAATTTCGTATCGATTAACCTTGTTTCTTCTTACGTATTCGATTGAAGTTTCTAAGAACGAAGATGCAGATAAACGTTCGAAATTATCTCTTGACGTCGTATATTATCTCACGTGTCACGTATCACGTTGTTTCCAGCGAGGATCTCGTTACAAAAAATCCCGATTTCAAAGAATCACGTATGAGTTGTCCATTCGAAATGGGATAAACGAAGTTGGGACGAGGATATGATAATGTTTTCTTATCGAAATTAATTTTCTAAGCGATTTATTCGGAGAAGCCAGATACTTTAGCGATCTTGATAAGATGAATCTAATTTAAATTATTTTTATTTACGTTACGATATATTGAATTATCGCCGCGTAATCGAATGATCAAACTGAAACGAAAGAAAAGCAATGGACTTTTGTTTTCGCAACTTCTACTTCGCCATATATTGCGTTTACAAATTCGTACAAACGCGAACCGTATGAGTATAACCTCGAGAGCGAGCAGAGGATACAGCGATGGACGACACGATTGGGACGTCGTACAGCCGCCGCAGTTGGCCCACGCGCGACACCGAGCTAATTATTATAATCCCCACGACAACGACGCCGCATTAAAAACTAATATCCCTGATGGGAGGTTGGAATTAATCATCCGCCGCGGAACTAGACGTATCCAGTGACCCACTGAGACCGTGGACACGGTCCAGAAATAAGTAACTTCGCGAAAGGCCATCGGTCTCCGAAACGACCTCGACCACGGCCGGCAAATATGGCCGACTTGTGAATCGAGACGTGGCGAGTTTGTTGACCTGGAAAAGGTATGCGCGGCCGCCGGTGATTAATGGCGAACACCCGCGATATTATCGTCCGATGGATTTTTATTTATCTCCGCCGCGGCCGATGCACTTTTCAATTCGCGAGAGAAACTCTTCCTCTTCGCTTCTAGAGATAACAACACGCCCGTGACACTTTTGGCAAACAGCGTGCTCGTTCTTAAACCGTATTATCGCGTATATGTATATATATGTATACCGCCAGACAGATATAAATTATTCTCACACGGTATATACCTCGATATTAACCGGTTCAATTTTAAATGATGGACGAAATTGGACGAAATTCGCCTTCGCTCGTTCTCGTTCCCTCGTCGATGAAATATTTTTATCACATCGAAAAAGTTCAATCAAGATATTTAATTCATACTTTCGAAAATTTCAAATTTTCCAGCTTTTCGATCGAAAGATAATACAATATGCCCGATAATAAAATAAAGTATGCACGAACTCGGCAACCGTTTAAAATTGCTTTTTCGAAAAAATAAAACGTCCATTGAAAACGTTCTTTTTTTCCTTTTTTTCTCCCATTCCAGTTTTAATATTATCGTGCATTTTGTATATATCATTGCGACACGGTCCAAACGGTTCAAATTTCCACATCGAATCGTTGTCGCAGCGACAACGGAAATAGCAACCGTTGCAGCGACGTTGTCCACGAGATTAAAATTCCTTCGGCGAGAAAGTCGTAAAAGCGTACGCTAATTTCCGGGGACGTGTATGTAGGATCGCGAGATAACGATCGCGATAACCGATTATACGTCTGAATTATGAAACAAGTTTCAAACTGCCCCGCCTTCATTGGCAAATGCAATTAATTAACGAGAAACCGCCCGCTTGTGAATTATTCGCCCTCTCGATGGCTCGTCCCACTCTCTCTCTCTCTCTCTCCTTCCTTTGGTTCCCGCGTTCGGAAAACGCCCAATCTCGAACGAACGAGAGATTGAAATCGAAACTATGGATAACTATGAAAAGACAAATGTCCCGTTGAAATACGTCGTAAAGGGAAAATCGTTTCTAACGTTCTCATTCTCCAATGTCGAAAACAATTTCATTACAGAAAAGTAAACCTCAAAGTATTACTCACTCGTTATTAACTTCGCATTCAATTATCGTGTAATATCCACAACGTGGAACGTTCGATGTTGCATTAGCGAAGGCAATCGAATTACCAACTCGTGCCTCTACCGAGACCTATTAACCTAAAACCAGTCCCTTTCGTTAACTGTAAGATTTCGTACGAGTTATCGATTGGTTGCGATGGAGGTAAGGATTAATAATCTACGTACCGACACGCAACACTGTTTCCACAGTTGGAAACTGTCCCGTCCCACGTGAACCAACGATACGTGAGTACGATACTCGCTCGAGCAGAGAGCAATTAGATCGATGCCTCGAGATGTGCCTCGTGACCCTTATTTATTCAAGGAAGTTCGCTCGGATCCGGTCGAACACCTGATCCTCCCCGCGATACCGTCTCGCTCGACCTCGCGCAAACGGGATGGGATTCGTCGAGACGAATTTAAAAATCGTCTCGAACCGCCTACCGCTCCCTATCGTTTCGTCTAAAGTGTCGCCGGCTAACCGAGGAGGAGGAAAAAGGGCGCGCTGTATCGCGGGCATTCCAAGGGGAATCGCAATAGTGGCTTAGATAACTTTTCGATCCGATCTGTGGTCTGTCCATTTAGAAATTTATTCCACGTTTATTCCGAACTCGAGGTGTTCGAGAAGCGGGTATTGTTTTTCATTCTTTTTCGTTTTCGGTCGATAGGCAACGTTTCTCCGATGATGTTTCGCGCGGTTCAAAGGCCAAAAGTTATTAACATCTAGATTTTTCTTGGCCAGAACTCATTACACGTCCTGCAAGAATCCCGACAGTTTTCGACGTCGAGATTGGATTAGACGTTGGCAGCTCGTTACCCAGCCTTATCGACCTTCTCCGCCGTGCCCATTGTACGGGGGATTGTATTAATTAAGAAAAAAAAAAGGGGGGAAAAATGAAAATCTACGGGCTGTCCGACGCACGGACACGTCGTATAATCCTTTTTCCGCGTTCTCCTTTCCTGGAATACCAGGGAGGAAGCTCAACTAACGGCGGCCTGGCTCATCGGTTTCCGATCTTCTCATCGATACCTGTTTCGTTCTTAAAAATGAACTCCCCCCTTTCCGAGTTATGGGATGAAAGTAACGCGTAATTTTTTCTTCCTACACGAAACGAACGAATCTAGAATAGAAACGCAAACGTCTCATTCGACGCAAAATAATTTTCCTTCCCTTCGTTACCGGAAGTGATTGCAACGGAACATCAAGCCCCGGACATTATCCCCCCATCCTTGGCTCAGGAAAACGGGCGAAGCCGCAAAGGTGACACCTCGACGGGGTCGCATCTGGCCGCCAATTTATCGAAAGGAAGACTAATGATGGCCGGGAGCGAATGGCGGAAGCGCTCGGGCGGCGAACCGCAGTGACAGATACCAGGCTCGGTGGGATCGATCGTTTCGAAGCGAAATAAAATATTCTCGCCGGTGCACGGCCGGTAATTACGAGGTGGCGAAAGAAAAATACAGCGCGCCATTATTGGAGGGTTGGGAGGACCGGGTCGGGATCGGTTTGCGCGGCGAGAACATCGGGTTGGGGCGTGAAATGGAGGAGAGGGTGGGAGGGGGGAAAAGAAAAGAAAAGTAAGAAGGGCGAAAACCGCCTGGAAGAGGAATTGCCCGAGATAACTGAGAACGTGGAACGAATGGAAGGAAGGGTGGAACGAGGAGGAAGGAGCGAAAGCGTGTGTTCGAAGCGGGGGTGGAAAGGAAGGCTTGCGTGCCCTGGTGCAAGTTCGTTTTAGCTTCCGGTCGCTTGCATGCTTCGAATCCACTTGTATCAGCTAGCAGCCGCAGGAACTCGTGGCTCGTGGAGGTTCGATTAGCTCGACTTTCCTTCGAGATAGGGACAGGAACGTGTGTCTATATGCGTACACGTGGCCGACCGTTGCGCAAGTCGTTCAGAATTCGCCCACGTCGCGAAAGCTAATCGCGATGGTTGAATTAATTCCGCGACTGAAAATGGCTTCACACGTCGCCGCTGCCCGTTACTTCGAAGAGGTTAGGTATAGCGCTTCGAAAAGAGGCTATCTTTCTCGTCGATATAATAATAAATTTGCGTACGTGGTTGTTCATTTATTTTCCATTATTCGCTCCTAGAACGAATGATGCAATGAGTAATTAGTAATAATTTTCATAACTGTATATACGCTTACATTCTCTCATCCTTAACGAGAATGCTTTATTGAAAAGGATCGTCGATGCGATTCGAGCAATTTCAAGGAAGAAATCCGGCAAAGTACGTGTCGACGCGACGAAAGCGGAGCCGCTTTTTTATGATACTTCGAGCAGGACTAGTTAAGTTAAATAATGAATGAAGATTGGGCCGGTCAGTCTGCTAGGGGTTGGAACCGGGTATCGAGCCACTTTGATGTCTGGCGGCAGCCACCGATTATGGAATCAATTATTGCACGCCACTCTCTTTCGTTCTGCGTCCCTTTTTCGATGGCGAACCAGGCGGCTCGCCTTTCAGTCTCGCGTCGAATTCATTCCCCCTCTTCCCCTCCTCCAAAATCCTGCGGGCCACCAAAAATCTCTTTTTCTTTCCCTCTCCCTCTCTCTCTTTCTCTCTCTGCTCTCTGTCTTGGTCACGTCAGTACGAAAAAGAAGACTTATTCCGTACAGGAAGAAATTACTCGGCTCGAAAAGGAGTCACGGAGGATCGATTCCACGAAAGGTCAGACCAGTCCAGGTTAAGATCCACCCTCGTGTACAAGAATGCCGCTATTATCGTTATATAATCTACGCCAATTACCATCGGCGTAGCAAGAGTATCGCGGAAACGGGTGATCCCAACTGTCAGTACGTGCTTATTTCCTTCGATCACGGCCCCACGGCTTAACGACAAACCGTATGATTTCGATAAAAAAATATCGATACGCACGCAACAAGGGGATAATTACATCGAAAATAAAGTTACGAGTTCGAACAACGGTTTCTATTTAAGGAGTTGGACGAGTAATAAAGACGAGGATAGCGAGAGTGAATGTTCGCTTGTTCGATTGGCGATGATGGGCCGATTATTATCGAAAATCGTTATAACGTTTATTATATAAGTAATCAGTGCAGTCTCTTGTACAAAAACGAACATTTGTACTCATTGGTAGTGGTACAAACAATCGTCGGGTATATAATACTGACGCGAGAATAGATCGTCCGTTAACATTGGCTTTTGTTCTTCTTGCTCTCCTTGATAGAGATTACGTAACGTTGCGCGACATTCAAAGGTGGGGAGTATCCGTCCGCGTATGTCGCGTCCTCGAACAAGACTTCGTATTCCTCGGTGGCCGTGGTAGGCAGCTGGTTCACCACCGCTTTGTAGAAGCAGGTCGTTTGAGGATACAACGCCATCACGATAGAACCTTTGGGGAAGAGAGCGTGGGGATCCGTTTCTGGATTAGCCCTCATCAATGGAAGAGGCACCACTCTTCGTCTCGACAACGTGTGCCTGTCCTTTTGTTCCTCGTCGATATCGTCCACTTCGTATTTGTTCGTAGTTGGATTGAACTGCACCACCTCTGCCAAGATCCAGTTCTCCTCTTCCTCCGAACCTTTGACCAGGGCTGCGACCATGTCTCCCATTTTCGCGATATACGTAGGCTCCGCCGGGATCGCTCCGCAAAGAGGGGGTGGTTTCGCCCCTGGTGTTTTGCCCACGTACAGAGGGAGCGTCTGTGCGGTGCTCAGCAGCATCTTCATCAACGCACCTCGGCGAATGGTTTCTTTGTTCCCCGCATTACGTGCCTGTATTCGCCGCTCGTTCCTAATTGCTCGAATTTCGTTGATTTTTCCTAAAGCTTTACGCAATATTTCTTCCTCCTGTTGGGAATCACCTATTGCCGCGTTGTAGAGGTTCTTCAATTTTTGCTGGTAATAGGGAGACACTTTGTCTTCCGGAGTCACCTTCTCGTAAGTCTTTATAATGTTGTTCAGATTGTGCTCCGAACGTACCCGTTGCGTTTCGATTTCGTGTACCAGGTGGTATAAGTTCTTCAATCGTTCCTGTATCTGGCTGGCCGCAGCGTCCGCTGTGAACGGCATTTTCAATTATTTCGATCCAAAACAGTTACGCGCAACGTTTTATTTATGTTTTCATTTTCTGCCTATGGATAGGTAATCTGTGAACGAAAATGCGTGAAATTGTTGTTATCTTGTGTTTAGTAATGAATATAGTTATAATATAAATTACGCGTTATATTATTTACATATTAAGCTATACGTATATAGATATTTCGTAATATACGAGATATACTACCGAAAAGGTTAAATGAATGGTGACGAAAAAGAAACGTAAAAAAACTTCCCGCTTTGGGAGAAGGTTTGAACTCGCGACGTTTATGGTTGAATCTCGACATAAAACGCGATGAGCTACAAGGCAACCATATGTCGTTATTTTATCAATGAAACTCTAATAGTACGTTAGATACATAACAAATTGGCTTATTAATAAAGATTAGCTTGGATAAATGTCGCTATGAAATTATCACTCAACGACAGAAACTTACAAAAAACGAACTAATTTCTTCGCGTAATTGCTAGAGGAACCGGTCAAACAGCCAGGCTGATGGATCGATAAAAGCACGCTTGAAGATGATCGTTACAAAAAAATACAAACGAGTTACGTACCTCATTTCACACAAGAAAATCCGTGGTGTCAATTGGTGGAAGAAAACCGTTGAATACTCGCCTTTCTAACACGAAGTTACAGGCGGCACTAACCAACTCAACGTCGCACAATCGACTGCGGCCACGCTTCTGCGCCATACTGCTTCTCCCACCATCTATGTTTGCGACATAGCGTAGTGATCTTGGCTAAGGTTGTGCTGCCACCTTCCGGCAAATGCTCCAACTATCGAAGTGGCAATAATTTTGTCCATTTCAACGTATAATCTCTATCTCGTTGAATTTCTCGTTAATGATTTATGAATTATATGAAATGTATTGTTAAGCTCGTACACGTGAAATTCCAGTTATAAAATGAAATATAAACGCGTATAACGTGGGATTAACAATATGATTTTACAAATTGACAACACGAATAACGGTTATTCGTGATGCACGAAAACAAGGTGCTCGAAATAAATATAACATTATTGCAGATTTTCAGATATTCCAGCAAACGGAACCGAGAAATTGCAACGTTTTACGAATATTTCTGTTTACATGCACTTTGCTACAAATCCGTACAAAGGGGCCTGGGTAAAATCCGCTACAATTTCATCTTCCGTTCTATCCGTTGTAACATCGGTTACAACCTATCTCAAGAATATAAAGTGGATCTTTCGTTGTTTTCCAGCCAGGCCAGAATTGTTTGTAAATTTTAATAAAAAAGCACGAATTTCTTATGAAAAATACAAACATCCGTAGAGATATTGCATTCTTCCATTGTATTCTAAATCTTTGTAAAAATCTAAGAAATTTCCACACGCGAGTTCGTTTCTTTAGTAAACTCAATTTTGTAAATTCAAATTTCGAATTTCACTCATCTTCCATATATATATATATATATATATATATATATATATTAATATTTATTACTCTGCAAAATCAGATCGATAAACCATCCCAAAACTTCAATAACGAAAGTTATCGCTGCAATTGAGCTGCATATCTTCGACAAAAATAATCAATTTTTAATATTTTATACATTCATTCGATGCGTCGATTCGTAAATCATCGAGCGCGAAAAAGCTATCGTTCTTGTTGTTAGCTCGCGGATGATGTACTCGGTTCCGATCCGATCATTACACATCAGAGGCGGTGTGCATCATCGGATAGCGACGCGTTTCGCGTCGTTCGGCGTCGACGTTCCTTCAGTGGAGAATCTGATGAACAACTGGCGCAAGAAAACGATCGCTGCGCTCCACCGTGACCGCACTATAAACGCAAGGTAGTCGAGTTCTTACGAACTCCGTGACCTATTCGCAATGAGATGCGTGTCACGCGTGCCGGTGGCGCGTACGTGGCCCTTACGCACGCACGTCAACCTGAAATCGTTGCCGATTCCCAACCTGTTCCCAAGCGGCGCGAACAATGCGTCCCAGGTCGCGTGGATTGGAACCTTATTTTGTTATTTTGGAAAATTTGCATTGCGGTACGTGGAATAAAACTCGTGGATCGTTGAATAAAGATCAGGAAAATAGTTAGGTATAATAAATGAAGTAAGTAAAGTACGATTGAATGGATCGAAAAAATGAGAGAGGATCGTTTTATTTTTACTGTAAAGTTTGTAATTTAAATATAGAAACGGACTTTTTTCTCCCTCTCTCGTTTCTCTATTTTTGACACAGGTAAATTCAACACAGATTGATGCAAGCGTATTGTATTATAGCAGCTATAAGTATTCTTTCCCAGATAGTTGCAATAATGATTAGGTGACACGGCACGATACAGGACAAAAGGGCTATACATAGGGGCGATACGTTATTTATACCTGGTCGCTTCTATAGAACAGAAGCCATTGTTCGCTTCCGTACAAAAATAACACCGATCATTTTTGCGCACACGGTATTATTTAAAGTATTTTCAATGAAACGTGGCTGTTAAAAATAAAAAAAAAAAAAAAAAAAAGATCATAATCATCCGATAAAAAATTCATTTGCGACGATGACTTTGACGCATGGAGTACGTTAACTCTCCAAACATCATAGTCACGAGTTTCTTAAGAAATTCTCTTTCTCTCTCTCTCTCTCTCTCTCTCTCTCTCTCTCTCTCTCTCTCTCTCTCTCCTTCCTTCTGACTTATAATTATTACTCTTTTGATTTATCTCTCTACCACGTCCATTTGTAATGAAACGCCGGGAACAAATTATTTGCTCGTAAACGGAGAAAACAATAAATGATCCGACTTTATTATTACTGGATATTAAACTCTAATAGATTATCCCGGATTCGGTTGATCGATAGCGTCTGTCTTTTAACTCTCGCGTAATATTAATTCCATTTTATCGTTGGCACCATTTTCCCACATATGACGATCACGTTTCATTGAGCTTACATCTTACGTATATAATTCTCTCGTATCGTGCGAGAAACGAGAGAATCCATCTTCCCTCGCGAAACGTACGTCCTAATGATCGAAGGACGTCGAAAATTTACCAGGTACCCCTTCGAACGAGCGTTTGCACGGTCGTCGAGTAAATTCTCTCGCAGCCTGTAGCGGCGGCATTATAACTTTGCAATGTTTATTGCAACACCACGAATGCGCGCGCGCGCGCGCGCGTTATGCAAGACGGATACCTACAACGTCTGAAATCAGCAGGATATAGCGGGAGGGCTAGTTTAATCCCGTGTAGCTCGTCGTATGTATACATATATCTCGGCCGGCTCGTGCAATTAGCGTACATTCGTACATACACGTGTATTATCAACGGCCATCGTCCCTGTCATTTTGTTTCTAAGCATTGATTTATTGCCGCCGTGGCCGCCTGGATAATTATTGACTAGCTTACTGGCGCGCTTTTACCGCGCGTACTTTTACCGCGGCAAAATCCCGCGCTGATAACGGCCCCTCTCCTCAACCCTTCCAGCGCACAATGTTTTGCATATAATGCCGAGAAATTCATTTGTCTTTAAATATGATTCATAGGTTGCTCTATGATGCCATTGAATCGCTCGTGTACATGATAATTAGACATCAATGGGGTTGCGTTCTTGGCAAGATTAACAATTCAAATCGAGCAGACGTTCTTACGACGACTTACTTTGCATCAATTAGGCATAAAATATCGTTCTAATGGGCGGGACACTATGATCACCGGAGCGCGTACGATCCCTCCCGGTCGAGATAATTTCCCTCCCCGTTTTCTCTTTAATTAACGAGGATCTTGAGCGTTCCTTTTCGAGAGATTATCCGTGTAAAATATTTTACACGGTTTATTAACTCGATCACCGCGCAACCGATTCTTTCCTTAACGCGACGCATTAACGAGCGAATTTGCCGGCGAATGCGAGCCATTCGTGGGCATCGTTGAGATTCTCGCTTCCTCGTCGAGTAGCCGGCGTGAAAATCAATTCCTTTTTGCTCCGCAGCCTCTGGGCGGGGCCTGGAATGGGCCATTAAAACCAGTATTATGAAAGGCGACGAGCTTACCAGTCACAATCCGCGGTATTACATCGTGTACACTCGTACGTGCATTTTCGAGGCGCGAAACAAGGCGTCTAACGAGGCGTAAGGAGATGTCGGGCCCCGGGGTGGAATCGTGCGCACAATGCTATCCACTTTGCCACCCTATCCGCGCCATATGATATTTCGTTTCGTATCGATCGAACGAACGTAACGATCGTTGGAAGAAACGAGAACGCGTGACACGTTTAATTCAATTAATTTCTTCTTGCAACATGGTCGCGTAGAACGTTAGCCTTCCAAACCTTCTATGACTGAAAAAAAAAAAAAAAAAAGAAAAAGATAATATAATAAGTGCGGTGTGGCAAGTCGGATACTGTTGATTTGAAAATTAATATTTTCCACTGTGATTAATCGAGACACTTGTTGCACGATCTAACTAATATTAGATATTAGCGGAACGTTACAAGTGTTACTTGGCACTAATAAATTCCGTTGCACGACACGTAACAAGTTTTACAAGGAAATTGTAATTACAAGTCATTATAGTATCTATTTCATACGAGGTTTTGAAATTAATAATAATAAAAAAAAAAAAGGTTTGTAATGATATAATATCGTAGCTGTGTATCGATTCATCGTTATTAATTGATAAATTGTACAAATGGTTATCGAGATAAATCGGATACATCATAGAATTCGAAGCATTCATAACATTCGTTCGATTATTCCAAGCAGTCACGTTCGACAAAACTCAAAGTATATTTAAACTTAATTAAATAACGAGTTGTTTCGTTTCCATCGTATCAATCGTACAATTGTACATTTTCCTTTCTAAATTACACGACACCTGAATAAATACGAAACACTGTCGATAGCGAAACCTATAAACGGAGACATACTGTATACCCTCGTATACAGCCTCCGTTCGACTTTTTAATTGCTCGCACTTCCAATTTCTTTCATCAAAAAGAATACTACTCGACGTGATTTTTTTCCCAAAGGCAACACGCAAACAATACCATTGTTCGATAGACGGAACGAGCAGCGTGGAACGAGAGGCGAAGAACGTCGGCGTAACGCGTCAAGCGGCGCGCTTAAAATTTATCATTGCACCCGTGACATTTATGCGGCGAGCGCACGAACCAGAACAGTCTGAAAACACGGAGGGAAACAAAGAATCACGGCTGCGAAAGAGGGATCGTGGAGGAGGGGGGGATCTATCGCATAAATCGAGGACAAGCGTCGAACACAAGTCGATCGTTCGATCGAACGATGTACCGGGTCGCGTACGATCGGCCTCTCTCTCTCTGTCTCTCGATTTTCATCTAATATCGCAACGGCCGACTTAACGACCTGTTGCAGCCGTTAATCCGGCCGCGATGCCGGATACCAGGACGGCATAAACGATATTTCAAACAAATCCTCGCGCGGAATGGAAATGTCAAACGCAGCGCAACGTTTGTTGCCGCGCTCGTTTCGAGACAGGAAGAACCGAGTCCCGAGGAATTCAGCTCGTAAATCGAATCTGTAACCCTCTCTCTTTCTCTTTCCCTTTCTTTCTCTCCCTGTCTCTCTCTGGTACACGCGTAGACTTAAGAAGGGAAATCGTTGCCTCGTGACTTACGTGTTTTCTCTTTCTCTTCCTTTTGTTTTCGAACTCGGCTCGTTTGTCAAACGAGAAGTTTGCAGCCGAGAAAACGAATCCGCGATCGTGTTTGGCTTTTCACTCGCGGTTAACTAGGTGCGAGAGGTGAGTGAAAATTAGCATTCGAAGCGTCACGATTTCCTTTTATCCTCGATCCGTCGTAAAACCGATTTCTGACGATTGTATTTCACGGGATAGAAATATTCCCGGGATTAATAATATTCGTGATGAATGGTAATAAACGTATGTACACGCGGGTCACATTAGATACATTTGTTTCGAAGAGATATGAACAGAGATATATATATATGATATAGATGGATATATTTCAAGAAATCATAAGAAAATTGAATTCGCGTATAGAAATTGTCTAAAAGCGGGATCTCCGCCATTTGTTCTCCCCCGTTATAAGCGTTATCGTCTCTTTCATCGGTTGGAAACACGTATCGGGGGCCTAATGTTAGAACTGCTCGCATCTGAAATCAAGCAAATTACCATTTCGCGGTATCGGCCCGTATTATCGGCTATCTGGAATATCTTATTCGCGATTCCGTTGGCGCAATAACAGAGCGAGGTGTGATGAAAATGAACTGCGCCGCCGAACGGATTTACATTTTCCTTCGCGGGATCGGGAGGCACGAGGGAGGAGAACTCGCGGAGAGATCATTTAAATAGAAACAGTCCGAGTCCTTTTAAGCACTTGCCTCTTTCATTATTCGCTATCGCGCTCCTCCTATCGTATTTGTTCAGGCTAATGGCGCAAGGGGGGAAGAAAAAAGAGAAAAAAGAAGAAAGAAAGAAAGAAAGAAAAAAAGAAAGAAAGAAAGAGGAAACGAAATGATTTTTATGATACTCGACGCGATATGGAAATAAGTGAATTAGCATAAGCGTGGCTCGAATTTGCACCCTTTATCTGAATTATCTCGCTTCCGGTCTGCGACGGGCGTAAAGAACACGTTCCAAATGAAACGTTTCCTTTTACGTAATCCGGTGCACGTGCCCTGATAAGATATACGAGGCCGTTTATCATATCTCAGTGGAGATTTCGTGCTACATCCTTGATGGGAAAAGAACGATATGGGGGATCGAACCCATAAACGAGCTCCTCAGGATCTCGGTGACGTTTGATTTACGACAATGTCCGCTCGAAGGATGCCAGAATTCTGGATACGCTATTTTTATCCTCTCGAGGATGCTCGACGAGTGGCTGTATAATTCAAGAACGGGGGCATTAACGCGATTGAATTGACGCTGTCTTAACCGTCGATCCCTCCACGCGACGTCCTCTGTCGGAATCGATTTCTCCGAGTTACGTCACATCGCGGGGTGCGCGTGTGAACGATCGATTAATCCCTGGCTGGTGTTTACGCAAGAAACGTGTTTCTACGAGAAGCGTTATCGAATAGAATCCGTATGGAATTATTATTTCGACAAATAGCGTATCTCATCGTAAAAAGAAAAAAAAAAAATGGAACACGATAGATTACTAGAATCCTTTCGATGCTTATAAATATCGAGGCACTGTACGACGGGAGAGAGAATTTCGAGGTTTGGTCCCGAGCTCGGTAATATTATTCCCTTTATTCCAAGCCGTTGCCTCCAATTTAATGTAAATGATTTCCCTTATTGATTTCACTTAATTCGCTTTTAATTGGATCGTTTATTCTTATAGCACTTCAAACGGAAACGCGATCGCGTGACTGTCACGAATGGGAAAAGCTTCGAATATTCGAGGGTCCGCGGATTATTTTAAGCGGTGTGGCGCGATTTAGCTGCACTTGAATAATTAATCCGACCTTTTCCACTTTTCTCTCTCTCTCTCGATATTACGGTGGATTGACACCGAGAAAAAGAGAAAGAAGAGAAGGAGAGTACGTACGTCCATCGGGAAAGTCCGGGACAGGAGAAGAGGGTACGCGAAAGAGGGGTTGAAACGTCGTCGGACTGACACGTTAGCCCCCGGTGACAGGTCGACGAGCGTATTAATAATAAATGCAAACGGCTAACATCAATTTCTCCCCGACTTTCCTCCATCCCAACCTCATACCACGGGAACTACCCTTCTCGAAATTCGCCTCCTCGTGGAGAAGACTCATCCACCCCTCTTTATTTAGCCGCCCGTTTTGCTTGCTTACACACCGGCCTCGGCCTGTCGTGCTTGTCAGCCAGTCAACCCTGTCGAGACACGGAGAAAGACCTCGAGACATCGAACAAACTGCAAATTGGTACGGGCCACCCCTCACCTCCGCTATCGTACCTCTCTATGTAAGCCTTTCGCCGTGGATATTCAAGCGGCGTTAAACTTCGGGTCGGTTGACAATCAACCTCGACCCGCGATACCCTCTCCCCCCTACGGTTTGCTGTAATAATTCAGACGAGCTTGTTAAAAGCCTTCTCGCGCATGACACAGGACGTTCCTGTGAAATTGACGCTTTAAACGCTTTCCGTAGTTTCTCATATGGTAATGATTGAAATGTTTAGTGATAGACTTTCTTTCTTTTCTTTTTTTTCCTTTTTTTAGAAAATGTGACAAGAAAATGGTAACACTAATGATGCAAAACATGATAATTAGGATCCATGATTATTTACAATATCCTATAGAATAAGACACTTGTATATAGTAGCTACGTTCACTCGAATTGAGATATTAACGGAATGGAATTTCATTGAGTCGATTTTTGAAAAATGAAAAAGATCGAGGTAACAGAGAAAGGTATGAAGATAGTTCTAGTGTGTCAAAGCCGAAGATATCTTTCACTTGACAATAAGATTTACCCATAAAGGCGAGTATCCTCCATTCGAGTCACGGAATGGGATAGGATTTCTGTGATCGAGGAAAAAGGAACAAACGCCTCACACCAGAAGAAAACGACGTACAGGCATGTCAAAGGAAACGCGGCAGAGATTTCTCTCGTTAAATAGCTCTTTCGAATGCGATGAAAGGGGGCGATCCGCTCTGGAAAAGGCGAGCACGAGTTACAGTACACAGGGAAGCTCCAGGAAAATCTCGTTTTTTTTTATCCTTTCTTTTTCTTTTTTTTGCAAATCTTAACAGCGTTCGATGTAGCCAATCTTCCCTTAGATAGAAGCAAAAAGATCATCGGCAGAGATCGATCCTTTATTTTTTTCTTGGACAAGGGGAAAGATTCTCGCGTGTTTCATCGATTAAACAGAACTAGAGAGAGAAAAAGTTTTCGAATACTCCTAGGATCTGGATCGATAAGCGATTTCTCCTTCTCCTTCTCATCTCCCTAACTAAAAGATCACGGTCCTCCACTTAGCCCCTGGATTTATACGATATCCAAGTTGAAATCGAATCCCAGATACAGATGAAACTTTAAATTCTCGGTGTCGGTTATAAATGGCCCGTACCTCTCCCGCAGTTCGAACCCGTTGTGTCTATCCTCGTGCATGGAAGAAGAATTGGATCGATGAAAGTAGTTACCACAGAGGAAGGAGAAAGAGAATGAGAGGGAATGAGAGTTGAACGAAACAAAATCAGGAAGTACGAGAAACCGAACTGGAGCTGGGAACGAGTTAACGATGTTCATCAAAGTTGAGAAAACCACGGGTACAGCCGCAGAGAGAGAAAGAGAGAGAAAGAAAGAGAGAGAGAGAGAGAGAGAGAGAGAAAGGGTGGGAGGGATACGGAGAACGAATTAAAAGAGAGAAAGATTTATGATTATTCCCAATCGGATCACGACAACCAAGTTAGATCACGATCTTAAACCGGCCAGTCTCGCCACGAGTGGTATTCAATTACATCATTTCAATAAAATCGACAAAGTTGTAAGTTTAATCGTTCCGCGAACCGACACCGTGTAAACGTCCACGAAGAAACGGGTCTGCCTAAGCGAGTTTCCGGCTCGAGGATAATTTATATCGGTATCTTTCTCGATTTTTTTTTTCTCTTCCTTTTTTTTCTCTTTCTCTCTCTCTCTCTCTCTCTCTCTTCTCAACGATCTAGATCTCAGACAACCAAGGAGGAGGTAATTGTGTAGGTGAGAAGGAAGACCTCGTAATGAGAAACTGAATTGGATCGTTGTTGGGTAATTTCGTTGTCAATAGTATGCATGCAATTACCAGGCTTTCCAGACGGGGATGAGTCCGGTTGACGGTAATGTATAGGCGCGATAGGAGAGCAGGAGAATACTTTCGCAAGAGGGAAGAGGGGGGAGGGAGGAGGGGGTGAACGGGGGTAACAACTCGAGAAGAAATACGTATAACTAAAAACATGAAAGCGTAGCGAGGACAGGGAGTTCCCCGCTCGAGCATCGAGATAAATAGCATTGTAAAACCGGCCGGGGATACGAGCACGCTGCTCGTTTACAGGAATTCCTCGAGTCATATATACCTTAAGCGCTGCCTTCTAAGCGACGTGCCGATCGTCGATCGAGAGTATCGATAAGTCGATCGATGCCGAATACCACCCCGAAGAGAAGGAGGGAAGGAGAAACGGAATGAGGAGGAGGGAGAAGAAGAGATTCGAATGGAACGAGAGAGAGAGAGAGAGAGAGAGAGAGATAGGCGAAGAGAAAAGGAGGCAACGAGGCGTGGAAGAGAGGTAAAATTCAGAAGGAAAAACTAGGAAGGAAATGTGGAATGGTGGAAGAAGAGAGAAAGGAAGCGGTGGTTGGTATTGAGACGCCCGTATGCAAAGCGGAGGCACTTGCTCTTCTGTAACGAGCCACGACACGGTAATAAGAAAGCGAAAGGGTCCCGTGAGCGCATGTTAATTACCGACAATTACAAACCCAATAAATACGGTATTTATGACTCCCCACCTATAAGCTGACTGGTCCAGACACGCACACCTACCGATATATCGTACGCACGGATCTCACGCACCTACGGCGCGGTTGCTTCGCCTTGGCTGCAGGGCCGTACGTTTGTCGGTGAAATCTTCGAACCCATTGTTCGATAACATTTCCGTAACAACGTATGGCGATTTTATTAATTGGAGTTAATTAAACGCACGAGTTAATTAAACACGTTCAAAGTATGCGTACCAGATTGATATAGATGATTCCTTGTGCGCGTACTGGAAGCTTTTTCGCGAAGCAATTTCGTTGAACCGGCGACGATCGTTCGTGGTAAATCTTAATAATAGTATTCCGATTGCCGCTTTCTTTCGGAATGGAAAAAAATTGCGGATGAAAAAGATACCCATAACGCGGTATTTCAACTCTTTTGCGGTTTACGATTACAGATAACCTTTAAAATCAAGTAGAAGCCCGTCAAATTACTTACATCTCGGGATGCGACCTTTCGTTCGAGCGTAATAAGTTAGCGCTTTCAGATCTGTCTAGATAGTTCCAATTACTCGTTCAACATCGCGTAAACAAAAATGCACACATTGGCCGGGAGATAAATACAGGAGAGCCGCAAATTATCCCGTATAAATCTTAAAAGTTTACGGAAAACTTAGCCCCTTTGATCCTTTCCATGTTGCATAAGTGTTCAATAAATAATCGGTTAATGTCTGCTAGAGTTTATGTCTGCTAGTAGTCGACACGATCAATTATTATTAACTTCCGCAATTTATAAAAGAAAAAAATTCAATCCTGTAATAAATAACCGATCCTTCCTCCCTAATCAGACCGCGTTCATCGTCAAGTTGCTCGTATTTTTTTAACGTTATGTAAATGGCACAATGTCGTTGGACGCACACATCCAGCTCGCCGCCAAGACAGATATCGATCGAGCCAATAACGCTCGCACTTTTCTTCTCGGGGCAATCGAGGGCCCCGATTTTCCTGCGACTTACAACCGAGCGGTCCGATATCGATCGTACCACCCTCGATATCCTCGCATTAAATTCGAAGCGACGCGTGTGTGAAACGCCGATACCGGCACATTTCCGCCTCCCTCTATCTCTGTCTGCGGGCGGCTCCGCTTAAAATCGAACGGAGGCGCTAACGATCACCGAGATACGGTATGATTTGCGCTCGATCGATCGTGCAAAAACCGCCTTCGCGGTAAGTGGCCGTGATTATTACCGCCACACCCCGTCGTTACGTGCAACGTGTGTCCTGTGGCTGGATTTTCAGAGGCGTGTGCGTCGTGCGAGAGGCAACAGGGTCGTAAGAATGCGGCAGAAGAGGGCTACGGCCCCGTATGGAAGCGTTCCACCACTGTATACGTGCATGTATGTGTGTGCGTATGTCGTTAGCACGAATTGCATACACGATGGATCGTGATGAAGCCACGATGAGATCGTAATCAGCGAATAACGCGAGGCAAGCGTTGTATTGGAAATTAATTTCCGGCCCGGGTTTCTCTTCTCTACCTTCGATCGGCCAAGAATGGCGTTTCCATTTCAAGATCGTCCTCGCTCGTCGACCAAGATCGAACCACGCGGTCCACGGTCGTGTTATTGCGTGATTGTTATTTCGTGGAAGGATACAATCAATATATATATATAAAGATTATATATAGATGAGTAAAAAGTTCCACTCTTGCGAGAATTCGTCAGAAGCACGCGGTTTTGTTTTCGAGGAACGGCCATTGTCCGCGGTTGTCGCGATTAATAATTAGCGCGTCAATGACACGAGGCGAAATTCGTTACGCGGTCGACCAACCGTACGCTCTCTCTTAATTACACACCGATAATTTCGCTGGTGGAGGAATAACGAATGGAATAATAGGCAACTTGGGGATTCCATCGGTTGATGGAAACACGGTTGAGAGAAACGTATAATCGTTTAAACTTTATTGTACGTTATAAAAAAAAAAAAAAAAAAAAATGCGGATATTCGAGGGAAACGAACTATATCCAAAGTTAGAGCACTTGGATCGATTTCATCGATCGAAAACGCTCCCTTGAGAACTGGATGGATGATTTGGGAATCTCGGTTTAAGGGGTCTCGATCCGTATAACGGATGGATCATAGCCACGACAGAGATCGGTCGTGTCGATGTAACGAAATGCTAGAACGCACACAGAGAGTACATATATTTCGACGAGATGGATCGAGAGGAGACACCAACTGGTTATGTATATGAAAGACTCCATATGTGGTATGGGCTACACATGTCACGTATTAACAGGTTGTCCCATTAAACGATTTGGCACCTCATCGCGCGACCCTTCTTTCTTTCGGTCCCTGGATACCGGTCGCGACTCCCTTTATCTCGCGAATTTGAATATAACCGAAAAAATAAAAGAGTCGCGGTTCATTCAATTATAATTGAGAGCTTGTCGACGCTACGATAATGTCAACTGCTCGTTTCCTGCGCGTCGACACGTGTGCGAATCTCGTTCGACATGCGTCCTCGTAGTACGAGGATCGATTCATTGATTAAAAAAAAAGAAAAAGGAAAAAAAAAAAAAAGAAGAGGGACCCGTCGAAGAAAAATCCGAACCGAAAACAACGTCGACGTTTTATTGTTCGCGATTTAGGCAATAAACGCGAGACGTGAATGAAAAAAAAAAAAAAGAAAAGAAAAGCAACGAGCTCCTTTTTCTCGCGGCGAAGAGGAAGCGTGTCGCGTCAAGAAAGTTTGATTAATCTTTACGCCGTGTTATGAAACGTCAATGTATCGCCCGTATATATATACGCGCGCGCGTATATACGTGTTTATTTCTCAAGAGTAATTATCTTCTCGGAGCCGTGGATCGTTAGGCGACTCGTAGAGATCGAAGATAAATATATTAAACGGTGAGAAGAGGTATCGCGAGCGAATGCACGTTCGTACATACCGTACCGCACCGTTCCCCTTTTTCGTTCGCGCGCGGTGATTATTAAACGGATAAATTTGGCCGGGGAAGGGAGAAAAGGCGGGCGACCGCCACCAATCGGTTTCTCATTGAATTTCATTTCGGTTTAAGCTTGATCGTTGGCTGCCGCGCCACCCTGTAGAAAGGTAATATCGCGGCCGCAATATAAGAGTCCGGGCAACACGCGCGGCTATCTCCGGGTATCTTAAGACTCGAGTACCAAAACGTGTTCCTACCCAAATAAAGGCTACGGAGCCAACGGCACCGAGATATGATAAAAATAACGAATGTTATTGCTAACTGCTAACGAGTCAAAGCACCGAGCGTGGGTATCGCCCTCGATAAAAACCTCCTGGCCCACGGAATTCATTTATTGTTCCTCCTTTTTTTCGGTCCGTGCTCCTCGTCCATCGTGGCCATGCCTCCTCTCCTCGGCCATTATCGCAAATTTCCGTTTCCCTGACGCCACTTGTCAATTAACGCGTCCCCTTTTAGCCGCGCACCTGCGACATCGTTCATCCGACGACCAACACGATCCGATTTATCGACCAGTTCCTTCCAATTTCTTTTTTTTTTCTTTCTTTCTTTCTTTCTTTCTTTCTTTCTTCTTCGATCATCGCTTCGAGAAGGCTGACCGCGTAAATGTATGGAATAGAAACGTAGCCGTAGCTTACGTGGGATCTTCTTCCTCGCTCCAGAGTTTATTACGAGATCGAGGCTAGCATTATTAAATTTATCGTAATCGAGCATCTCTACGGGGCAAGTCGATTTATGACAAGTATCAATTAGTCCTCGGGCGACTCACGAACGCAATTATCAAGCTCGTTCTCCTGGAAATCAACATCGTTCACGTTAACCGAGATATACTTGGCAAACATTTCCTGCCCATTACAGGATAATTAATACGCGACACGGCCGTTGCTTTGTAGGATATCGGCCGCGTCGAGCATTAAATTACTCCGACGCTTTCCCCAGTTTCAGAGAGGATACTCGTCTGAAATTGCCGCGAAACACACGCGGCGCATTCCTTCTCGAATTGAATCGAGGTATATACATCGCGGTGGCGCTGTGGTGTACGGCGGCGTGTTGCATTCGATTTCTCTCTCTCTCTCGTAACGAGCGCACGAGCTCGGCCGAGTCGACAGGCTCGAATCGATACACTCGGCCGTCAATTATCGCCTCGTTAATGCGTGGTATTAACTAGATGCACGCGTGTCAAGTAGTGCGCGGCACGTGTTCCCACGTCGCGATACAGGTGTTCGTCGGTCACGAAGGGGGTCCAAGTCGGTTCATGAATTTGGTAATAATAACCGGCTAGGGTTTACGGTCGAACCGCAGAACAAACAGCCGCGGAAACACAGTCGTGCGCTCGCGCTGCTCTCTCTCTCTCTCTCTCTGTTTGCACGCCGTCACCCTCTTGCCATTCTATCGTGTTAACGTAACGCACCAATCTCATAGCGAGTTGTATGCACGACGAAGGTTCGCAGTTGCTTGGACAAACTTTCCTTCCTGAAACCAAGGCTTCGCGGCACGAATTAAACGCGTCGATTGACGAAACTGTGTTTCATGTTTCTCGAGAGAAACATTTGCCAATTTAGAATTTTACACAGAATTTTTAACGAATCGAGTTACTTTTGGAAAATTCTAATTCAAAATCGAAATCGTAATTCTTTCGCAATGATCTCGATTCGATCGCATTTGCATGCATCCGCGCAAAGAGATTATCTGCTCTCCTCCTTATTGGCTTGAAAGAGACTCTGAAAATGATTATTGATCTGAGTCGGTGGCGAGCAACAGACATTAGTAACCGATAGATCAGCCGGATGAAGAAGGCACCAGGGTTAAATTAACTCTACGGTGGTGGCGACACACAGACTTGGAAGCGGGGGGCGAGTGCAGAGGTAGCAAGCAGGTATTAGCGGAGATTAATCGAACGACATGCTCGTACTCTACATCCACACAGGTGCACGTAAGCCGATGGGACGAGGTATCTTCGGCCCCTGTAACAGGGGGGGAGGATCCTTCGATGCTTCGAGGAGGAAGGAAGATAGGGAGGAGGAAAGAAGACGAGCGGGACTTAAGTGGCGAGGAATGGGGAAGGGGGAGACAAGGGGTGCTCGTGATTAGTTACATACTTAGTTACTTCGGCCGAGGTACCAAAGTGGAAGATTTCGTTCTTTACGAGAGGAAATCTTGGAAAGGAGACATCGCCGTGGGACCACTATCTTCGATCTATCCCAGTGAATCCTTCTTTCTCTCTCTCTCTCTCTCTCTCTCTCTCTCTTTGCAGGAAAATGCGTTGCTAATCTTCTCGAATCCAGACTATTAGAGATTAGAAATTAAAACGTTTTTTTAAAAATATTGAAATAGTGAAAATAAGTTTACGATCATTCGCGTGCCAGGTTTATGAATTGTAAAAGAGAGTACAGGTGGATCGAGCGGCGTTGATGATGGAAATAATCGGAGGTTATTATTCGATTTTATTAACCCGTCGATGGCGCGTAACCAGCGTAAGTGGTTATAACAGGATCCGTAGGAAACTCATCGCGCAAAATATAACGTTTATAATCTCGTATGCGGCTTGGTAAATTTACGAGCGGCGAATCAAGGTATCCCTTGTTCACTCCAAGGGAGAGGGGGAAGCCGCCATTGTTGCGGCCATCGAGCTAATCTGTTACCTCCCCCATTTTATGCGTCTTTTCGCGAAAGCATTTCGGGATTACCGATCGCGGATGGATCTGTGCGCGGCAAGAAGAGACATCGTTAAACCCGCTGACTCGGCGATTTTATATTCTTCTACGCGTTTTTTGCACGCGTATACGCGCCGCCGCGTCGAAATTACCTCGCGAGAAGGTTCATCCGAGCAGAACAAAGTCCGCTCGTGCGTTTATAGTTCACCCACGTCAGTTGCCGATGAGATACGTACCGTTTTTCATTCGGCACAGACACGCACACACCAGTGAGGAGGGGAAGCCGACGAGGTGAAACAGACGAAACTGACAAACGCACGCTCCAAACACGCGAAACCGTTTCGAAACGCGGCGCGGCGCGCTGTACCAAACAAATGGGCCAGACGTAATATTTTAACGCACGCGTATGCGTATCGGCGGCTCTTAATTGTCGCGATTCGTCTCGGACCAAGTTTGCAATTTTCGAAACGAGCCACCGCCAATTTATGCTCGCGCGAAATAAGATCCTTATAACGAGCTTTGGAATCACTCGATTTAAGAATTTTCTAAACAAAAGAAAGAGATCTAGTTGTAATCGTAAACGAAAATTGGCGCTCAAAAATCTTCTGAAATTTCCTCAAGATTCCTCCTGTTGTCCATTCCACTTACAGCTGATATTTCGGCATTTTTTTTTTTTTTTTCGTTATCGTTCTCTTTCAATCCCCTTTTCATTCGAAGGATAATATGCTCTTTACCAGCGACAAATGAACGATTTTCATTTTCTCGTTCCGTGAAAAATACACCATTGCTCGTAAAGACCATGGTTATTTTCCATTGTTTACACGTCGAATCGTGAATTTCGTACTTCTCGAGTCATAAACCCGTGAATGACATTTTATTAAGGCTCGGGGATAAATGTAACTCGTTTAAATTCTCCTACCAATGGGCCGACCCGTTCTTATCGTTCTCGCGAACTCCCATTGGAAATTACAGTCCTACACGCGTGTGTTCGGGATGATTATTCGTAAGATACTGCTCGGCCGGATCGAAGTTCGTAAATTTCGGCTTAAGAAGATAGCAGATGAAATATACGTATATTATCACCTTTCCTTGGAACCAGAAGGTATCTAAAGCGAGCCTAATCAAAGGAAATATCCTTTCTTTCTCGTAATTCTTTCTGATAATAAAACACCGTAATAAAGTATACGTATATATATATATATATATATTCCTTCTTCTGAATATATGCACGTTCCTTGTTAAAATCAATTTTTCATCGGGCCGAGATGAAATCGTAATTTTATTAGCCGGGCGTAAATTCGTGCCCGCTTAAAACCTTCCCTTATGGTCGAGTTACGACCAGCCGAGTACCCAGCGAGTACTCCGCCACGCTCGACGGGGTGAAAGAGATAGGAGGGAAACGATTCATAGCTTTTTAATGTCGAGCCAAGTCCGTCGAGATAAGGACTGGTTGGAAAAGGATCAAAACTCTCTCTCGTGCACGCGAACGGGTTGAAAGGTGAGATAGAGAAAGAGAGAGAGAGTGGTGAAAGAGAGATCCAGACGAAAGGGTGTGTGTGGCCCGGGACGGTTCGTCGAGGAGGGACAACCGTGAATTCCATGCATTTAAAATGTTTCATTAGAAACCGTCTAATAAATATCGACCCTCCCCTTTTTTTAACTCGATTTAAAAGATCGTTCGGCGCTCCTGGACGCGGCTTCTTCCACCAAGGGGAAGAAGAGCAGAAGGAAGCACCGCGTATCGGCGCAACTCTGTTGACGGTATCTGCTTGTAACAAGATCTGATTTATACAGACACCGTCGAAAATTGGTTTCATCCCCGTACCGTCTCCTGGGTGGCATTTCGGGGATCATCTCGGCGACGACACCTCGCCTCGTTTCTGTACTCGTGTGCTGCCATAAATACTATTCTCCCTCGTGTGTCTCGCCGTCGCGGTTTCGAAACCGCGAAAAGAAAGCGAGCCCCGCGGAAATTGATTGTCGTATAATTTTTGCTAAACTTCTTCCAGCGTGTGCTTTAACCAACTTTAGTTAATCGCGGAATGAAGTTGTCGCGTTGGTTAAGCATCGAGTGCCTTCGTTCATGAAGTTCGCGGTTGAAAGATGTTTCAAGTTCCCACGTCGACTTTTTGTGGGAAGAAAGAAGGTAAAGGGAAGAGAGAGAAAGAGAGAGAGAATACTTCTCCGCGATCGTAAATTCGGCTAGAAACGCGTTACAACTTTGTTGAACCAAAACTTTGGTGATTCAATGAATTATTTTGGGAGAAGAAATAATTAACGATTATAGTTTCTCTGAAATTGATTTCCTCTTTGTTCGAGTTATTCCTCGAGAGATACTAGGCACACACGAGATAGCTATTTCCTCGACTTGTACCGCGAGACGTGCCGAAACTGTCTTGTCCGGAAATTCGATTCGGGAGCCTTGTCGATCCGAACGAATTAATCCTCTATCTCTGTCGCTTAAGGATATTGAGTGCCATGTTCGGTCGAAAAGATACATCTTTTGACGTTGAAACAACGCGAAAACGCGATCGTCCCGAGTTGCCCCCCCTTGTAAACCGATGTAAACTCTCCCCGTGTAGAAGTAGTTTTTAGGTAGTACGTTAGAGGAGTTTTAATTAGCGTGTCACCGTTTCGTCGTGTGCCACTCTCACGTGGTTACGACTTCATTATTACGTTCTGGTTCGTTGCCGCATGAAGTGCTGTTTGCCGTGCACGAACCGCGTCACGGGATTACGAGCACGTTAGGGGGTAAACATTGAAATTTGAAGCACATACGGCTATCATGTGCGCTCATAATTGCGCTCGTCGTAACCGTGAATGAACGATACACGATCTTTTTGACGGCCATATGACGAATCAAAAGTACACTCGACGGGAATGGATAGTCGGTTCAAGTCGAGGCGGGGGGAGAGTCTTCATCCTCGAGAAGACTTTCCTTCCGATCGAATATGGAAGACCGCGTGATCGATGGATACGATCGATCGTTATATATCGTTAAATTCTAAAACTTTCCCGAGAGAAACATTTTTGAAAATTCTGATAAATTTTTCATCGCATCTCACGTCGTACAAGATTCGCACCAACGAAATGACGAAGTCTTTCTCACGATCCTACATTCCATTTCCTCGATCGGGAATAACGAATTAACGCGTTCATTCGTCATGGATTCCTTATACGCCCGATCGAACGATCCGAGTTTCTCGGTCGAACACCCCATACGTTGGCACGGCCAATAATTCTCAAGGAAGGAATATGATCGAAAGAGATGCGTCTGCGGGCGGTTATACGCACATATTGCCGGGTCGGTGGACCCCTCGATCGGGCGTGTAGATACATGTGTGTGTGTGTGTCTGTGTGTGCAGGTCGCTTACTCGTAAACGCGAGGGTATTACAGGGCCCCGAAGATGGTAGATGGCCGTGGCGCGGACGGGGAGAAAGAAGAAAGAAGGAAGAGAGAGGTATGCAGCCCGGAGGGCTTTAAAGCGGGGGCCGGTTTGCGTGGGTCGTATACAGCACCTCCGTTCGCCGTTACCAACTCCACTTGGCCCCCCCTTTGGACACCCTTCTCCGTGCCACTTTCCTCCTCCTCCTCCTCCTCCTTTTTCTTCTTCCTCTTCGTCCATCTTTTCCGTCCATCTTCTCCCAACAGAAATTATTCCCTCCTCGTTCCTCTTCCTCCAACGTTAGACAAGTACGTTCGCGTACTTCGCCCTCCCTTCCCTTTCTCGCTTGCTTCGTTCCTCTTCCATTCATCACCTCCCCTCCGAAACCTCTCTTGCTCCCTTTCCGCGTACCCTGTCTCTCTCTGATCATCCTCGATCTTTGCGCCTCGGTCTTTCTCTCTCTAGCGTGTACGCGCTACTTACCGTCATAAACCCATGCTCGGTCAATATTTCAGCGTTGCCGCGGTGATTTCGCCGGGGCCCAGGTAAGGCAACGTGTACGTGCGTGTACACGAAACCGAGCGCCGAAGGAACACAACGTTCCAACGGGCCCCCCCTTCTTTCCTCCGGAGAGAGAGGTGCGTTCCAATTTTATTGCCCACCGTGGTACGATCTCGATAATGAAATACTTCGGGGAGCATTTCGGCCCCCGAGTGAACTCCATTCTATACTCGACTATAATCGAGATAAGAGTTGGTGCGCGTACCCCGCGTTCTCTCTTCCTTGGCCACATGATCGAGGAATCTTGGCGAACCCCCGGGTCACATGTACACAGATTCTTGGCCACTTTCTTTTTTTTTCTCTTCTTTCATTCCTCTCTCTCTCTCTCTCTGTGTGTGTCTTGTCTCTCCTTAAATTCTCCCAATCTTTTTCCTCCTCTTCCTGTTTCGCGTCGAACGAACAACAAGGCAATATTCCGTGGTCGGAAGAGAAAAGTTTACAATTCATCCACTGTAGAATTTCAATAAACTTGGCCGAAATGGCGTACAAGTTGCGAGCGATACATAGAGGCCGAAAGTAGAGGAGAGAATCGTTTCACCTCTTCCGCTTTTGTGTGTCTTACTGGCAATGTATGAATATTTAATGCAGCGATGGAACTCTCCTTCGAAATTAGAGGAACACCTAGACCATGAAACGAGAGGAACGGTATAAATCGGGGAGGAAACGTCTGCGCCCGAGGGAGGAACAATGGACGAGGCGCTCACGGGACCGTGGGCTCGATGCGTGTTGCATTTCGGTCGTTAAAAGCTCGTCGAAACTCGTTTAATTATTTTCACGCTGGTTCGGCTAGGCGCCTTGTTAGATCCGGCTAGGATAACGCGATGATGACCCCGGAAAAACTCATTATAGGTTTCCAGTTTCGAAAAGTGCCGCCCTGTTAGCGATTAAAAAAAAAAAAAAAAATGGTCGGCGGCGGTCGACGACGAGTGGCAGTGTGCCTTGCTGGTACCGGGACAGATAATAACCGGCACGGATATGTACGTATATAGCGTTGCAAGTTCGTTAAGGTCTCGTTATTACCCTTGGAAAGCTTATTTTTAACGGGCGTATCGATTTTACGCCGCTGCTTTGCATACTCCGCATCTCGCGAGCCCGATACGCGACTGTGTCCGTATGCCTCCTGAGACCGACCAATCAAACTTCGTAATTACATTTCCATAACAGGTGTCGCGGGTCAACAGTGCGGGTCCACCAGTTTTATTTTATTCTAAGCAACACAAGTGTATCGTTTCGTTTCGTCCATGAGTTTCCTCCACTTTGCACGCGTGACACATTTCGCCTATATAACGTCACGGTGTCTGGAGAAATCAGGAAATTGCGAGATTGGTAGGGATTGGATTTTGTTCCGTCCGTTGCAACGTTGCTCTCCTGTAATGATGTTTTCAGGAATTGGATAGCGTTCTTGGTTTCGATCTATTCGGAAAAATTTCACTCGAAAATTTCGCATTAAATAATAAATAAACGGTAGAATTCAGAAAGAAGGGGGGAAAAAAACCCGACACAACGAAAAATTTTCGTACCCACGTATTGGTCGCACTTAACCTGGACGATCTTGTTGCGCGAAATTGCTTAACCCGGGCCGGGTCACGAGTTACGAAGGTTCCCCCGTAACAATAAAGACCGGCTGTCACAACCGGGCTCGCGATTTATTCGCTGTCGAGACGAGCGCCGCGTTAACTGGCCCTTTAAAAACACCTCGGACCGCTTGATCATGTCGGTTACGGGCGTTCATTGAAAATAACCAGATCACAAATTGGCGGTGGAGCCATCTTCCTCCCCCTCGGTACTGGATATCCCCTTCTCGTTTTCAGCCCCCGTCTCGAAAACCGAGGCGCTCGGTTCTCGAGGCGAAGGTGGCCGGCTAAATTATTGATCGGCGAGGAACGGGTTAATTCCTTTAAACGGAACAAATCGGGCGGACAAAACATTCCAATCCAGCCGAGGGATCGCGGATCTCTTATTGGCGGTGCGAGATCGTCGCTCCAGTTGTGCGCGGCTTGGCCCCAACCGGACAATAATTCCACGGCCGTCCACCTTGCCCGTATTCCGGCCTCTCCGGAGCGGCCCTCGTTACACGGTGTAAAGATCTCCCCATATTTGATGTCATAATTATAATATTTACGAGCTGACACTCGCTACGTTTAAATCGTTTACGCGTGATGAACGACGAGAGCCGAGAGCCCACGAGGCTTTACGCCCTCTATGCGTGCGTTTCGCGCCGCCACTTTTGGAGAACACGGGGTGGGAAAGGGTCGTGGCGGCTTCCAAGATTTTTTTTTTTTTCTTTTTTTAGGAAAAATCGGGAGGAGACTACGAAATATTATGGGTGAAATCATCGCGAGGACAATGAAGACAAAAATGTCGTTCAATCGCGTAATAAGCGCTCTCCTTGCCACTTTCACCGTCGCTTTCGCTCCCCTTTCTCTAACATTAAAATAATTCCACTCGACATAAATAATATAATACATGAACACGTTCGAGAAAGGGAGAGAGGAGGGGAGATATAGTTCTCTCTTCGGAGAGAAATTACGGCAACCGTATCGATAGGTCGTAGGAGAGCTACTACGTGGAAAGCTAGTACGTTGCTCTTCCCGCCTCGATCTTCTCGCGATCGGTGTCCATCCATCAAAGTCGATCCCAGCGCATCCAGTTCGTCATTTTCATCGGATTTTTTTCGAAGCTTCGGCAACAACCGAGAGAGATCGTGAGATTCGGTACAGGCATCGACATTCCGTTATGAGCAAACGTACGGCGGCGAGGGTGAACACGGCTTAGCACGAAATGATAGGATGCCCGTCGAAAGTGCGGCCGGCCACGAGAGAGCTTCTCCTCTCTACCGGCTATCTCGAATAACTATGGAAATCACTACGAGCCTCGGTTCTCACACCGACTCGTCGTGTTCCTTCCTCCGTCGGCCATTTCGTTTCCTCTCCCGCAAGGTTCGACGCAAGGTGTCGGTGCCCCTTTCCTTCATCCTCCTTTTTGCTTCTCCTTTGTACACCTACTATACTCGCATATGTATACATATATATATATGTACGGATGTACGCGAGCGTAAACGCGTGCACACGTGAGAAAGCACACGTGAAACGTTCCTCCACAGTTTCGTTTAATCGCACTTGGTTGGTCTCGATCGTTCTCTCTCTCTTACTCTCCTCTGGCCACTTTTCTCACCGTGAAATTATCACTTCCTCGTTTACGTTCTGCACGCGTGAACATGAAGGAGAACAGCATCGTCTGTAAACAGGCTGCCCGATTCGAGGTTCCGAGGTTCGGTTCGGTGGGTTCGAAGGGTATCGATGATCGAGAACCGCGGCATTCTCTTTCTCTTTCTCTCTTTCTCGATCGGTTGTAGAGGATTGTGTTGGATTAAGACTGTAGTTCCAGATGATTACGCGGTTTTTTCCCCTCCCTTGCACCGTGAACAACCTTGTTCTCATGCTTTGACTCGCCACGACCGATCGGCGAGGCCGATTCAGGAAATCAAGTTCCCCTCTCAGCTCGATTTAAAGAATAACGAAGAGAAGGAACGTGGAAAAATTACCCAGTTGAGAGCGGTCGTTGACTAAATTACGCGTTTTCAGCATTGATTTCCACAATTTCTTCGATTCCTCTTCATATATAATAATGTTCGAGTTACAGGAAGGAGTTCCGCAACTGGTAGCATGATAAACATTGATCGTAGATGTTCGAGTTTATTCGTTCCACTTTAACCACGATTATTAACAAGTAGCTTACGGTTATAAAATTATCCCACGAGATTTATAAGGTAGTCTGACAACATCGTAAGTCGATACGCTTTATAACAATTTGTCACGTTACCGTAATCGCTTTGCATGCACACAGGTCGGGCCAACAATCGCAACAGACGTGTGTCGGTTGTAAATGCGATGGAAACGCGTAAATGTTTCGAGTTTCTCTCGATCGGTCGGTTAATGATTGATGACTCGGCCTCGCGAAAGCGATAAGTCTTCAATAATCGTACAACAACCGTTGTCTGTTGCATATCCTTACAACAAAGATATCGTTTTCGTTACACGTTGATATCGAGAGATACGAGAGGTACCTATACGAGGATCGATAAAACGAGAATCGATAAAACGAGAATCGAGATCTTGTCCGACTTATTATGTATTATTCCCCGCGTTTCGTCCGCGACATTTATACGTTATTACGTATTACGTGTACGTGTCGATATGAACCGCGAAAACATACACGATATCGTTGTTACGTTCCGCATCGATTCATTCCTCCTCGAATTTGCCTCGAACCCAAGTGACAAGGATAATTCAACGATCGTCAACCTCGATTTGACAAACGTACGAACGAAATCGGTGACCAAAAAGATTGTCTTAATGGCCGGTTGAAATGGTATCCCAAGTATCCTCGATACACCATGATTTAACGTTACAACAAACTATTGGAACACTTCGAAACTCGCGATGAAAAGAAAATTTCTTAATACAGACCGGTCGAATGGCTCAAGCGATGTATGTTCTATTTACGTCGAAAGGAAATCGGGCCAGCCGAGATTAATCGTGTACTTATTGCGACAATCGTTCGATTCGAATTTAATCCCGTATTACACGCGTTTTTCTTTTCTTTTTTTTTTTTTTTCTTTTTTCTTCGCTCGAACCGCAAGATCCAAGTATTATTCATACATATACACTTCTTGCGGCTCTCCTATTTTCCTCGATCTCTCTTTCAGAGGAGCTCGCTCGCATCTCGCGACGATCATGCCAGGAGGAGGAGGAGGAGGGGAGGGGAGGGGAGAACGGCGCAAGAAATATCGCGCTTAGAAAAGGTTACGTTTATTTCGCAACCGTGTTCCTTTTTGCCCGTGTTCCCGCGCGAAATTCCGACCGATAGATACGGATTTATACGGATCGATCTCTCGTTTGTTCTTATCGTTGCTCGAACACGTTCCATCGCTCGGTTTCGATCGAGCGGCCCCGCTCCTACCGTGGGATTTACTTTCGCAACGAAATTCGTTATGTATATATATAAATACATATATACATATACCGTGGAACGACAGACGCGCGGTGCAGTTGATTGCGCCCGAACCACTTTAAAACTGGGGAAAATTTTATAATTTACGTTGGCGCGCAAAGTTTGTTTGTTGTAAGGGGGGAGGAGGAGTAGGGTAAGGGGAAATTAACGAGCGCCGCTGCATAATTAAAATGTGACCGCGCTTTCGGTAATTACTGCGACTTCGAGGTGTTCGATCGATAAATTGTTAAACCTGTGTAATTGAAAGAGCTACAAATGTTTACCGGTTCGAGAAATATTTATGTATGTACTTTATGCGCTTATTATTATTAAAAAAAAAAATTCTTAATTCTCTCATCTCTCAACCATCATTAACCGTTAAACTTGATTTTTTTTCTAAACCTCCTGTCGTCTGATTGAATCCTCAATTAATCAAGATCATCTCGCAATCCTTCGACTAATAATCAAATATTCCATGGAAAGATTTCAATCAAGACTCTCTCAAAGAGAAAGAGAAGAACTAGCCGTTTCGAAACTGGAAGAAGTCGAGCATAACCCACTTTCCTTGGACGCTCGCTTGGAGTTGCAACTCGCGATACATGAAAGCGGAATTCCTCCGTCGAGCGACGAGCTCTAGTAGACTCAGGATTATAAATAAATTATTTCCACGCTCGTATTCCAGCGTATTCAAGCGGCGCACCAAGTCAATCGGCAACCCAGCTTGATACAGAACTGTCCCCGCAATCCGCGTCCATCAGCGGGACGTATTTATTGCCGTCCTCGCGGCGACTCGAGAGGCGCGCGCTTAGAGAGAGCGATTCGCTTCTCTCGAACGAGTCGCGACTTAATGAGCTCGCGTGTGTGATGTACGAACGCGCTTGTGTGCGCGCGTGGTCGTGTGTCGTGCGGCGGAGGGCAGACCGTTCGATCAGGTATGAGATATCATTCACGGCGCAGAGCGAAGCGGAAGCCTCGAACTCGATTCGATCCTGGCAAATTAATGCCGCTCGAGATATCTCATTCAGACGTACTTACCCGGCATGCTCGCCGAGCCACGCCGTCTGCGTGTACACCAACACTCGAGCAAGCGCAATAACTGGCCGCGAGCACGGAGTTTCCAACTCTCTGTATCCGTCATGAGTCATCTATCAGGGCCCGCGTCGATACACGGCCGCCAATTTATGACGAGAATTTCTGTTATGCGAAACGTGTACATACGGTGGAAGACTTTCGAACGAGCATCGCGAGACAGAATTTTCACCCGTACCGTATATCTCGTGCCCGAGATCCTCGAGCACGGTGTTAATGGAAATTATATTCCTCCGGAGTTCGATTCGATCCCGATGTCCGGAATTTTACGCGCGCTCGTAAAATCCCGATTCCATCGGCTCGAGAATCGGATGGTGGTGGTGATGATGGTGGTGGTGATGATGGTGGTGGTGATGATGGTTCTCGCGAGAATTTCAAAGTCAGGGGGGGAACGACACGTTCGATTCTTTCTTAGGCGCGACACGACCCCACTATCCGGAGAAATATGTTGAGAGAGCAATTGCAGGCTCGATATCGAAAGAGGGAGGGTAATTATCGCTTCGAAAATAGAGGTGAAAAAAGGTGTACACGTTTGAACGTATGCTTGATTATCTCGGATCCGTACGGGAGTATTTCGAGTGGTGTATACACCCGCGCCACTTGAACGTTTCGACGTGTAAATGCGAAGCTCGAAAGGGTTGGAGGCAAGGGGTCACGAGGACACGGCAATCGCCACGAGCTCCACTCTGTGTACACTAATTTCCGGCCTGTTTGATAGATCTTGGGTGATTGTTAATTATGTTTAGAGAACCGAACCGTTTCGAGAATCTCGAGGACGTCTGCTCGTGAGACCCGGTTGACTCGATACACTTCAAAGCGGTATTAAATCTACCGGCCACCGTCCCTAACTCCGTCTCTCCCTCATCTTCCTCCCATCTACGTCTTCGTCCGTCTTCACGTCGGAGTAAATTAGACAAATACCATTTAGACGCAAACGATGGCACGGCAAATGTTAAACCGTCCCTGCTACTATTTGTTGAGTCACTCCTCTCTCTCTCTCTCTCTCTCTATCTCTCTCTTTACCTCTTGGATTCGGCACACGTAACATCGGGAATGCCGGAGGTAAGTTTGATACATGGGCACACCCCGAGCGAGCAATTGGAGAGGATTCGTTTCTGGACTATAGAGCACGCCGTGGCTACGATTAACTGGATACGCTTGTTGGTTCGGTAACGCGATTCTCTTGGCCTGGTTTAAGGAAAATTTCAACTCGCGATTCACTCGCTGCGTTGCCGTTTTCCTGTGTTTCCGTGGTACGATTCGTTAAGGATAAATTGGGGCAACACGGGCTTTCGGTATCTCTGCTCTTTTGAAGCAGGGAGATCTCGATGTTTGGTACCATTATCGCGAGTTCAGCTCTGTTAATTTTCACGAGATTCTTGTTCCAAATGGAAGTGCGTTATTTACGGCCCATAATGGAAGGAGGACGATTAAGGTTAGAATAAAGCGGAAACAATTGGAAGAAGTGGAAACGAGGATTATAAATTATCGAAATATTTCAGTACTGGTTTTGGAATCGTTATTTTTACGCTTGATTTTAAAGAAAAACGAGTTTTGCCGATATCGAACGACTCGTGATATCGAATTAACGTTAGTATAATAGTAACGCAGTGTATTATCGACGAAAGAACAGAGTTGTCTCTCTCGGTCAAAGATTTATATACGTTAACGTTTCGCTGCACATTATTTTACTTTCTAACATGGCGCCATTTATTATTCCCAACGCGTGATGTAAAAATGGAATGATAGGTCCTCCGCGTGAACTGGTCGGTCGCCATGAGAGGGCAAGAGAGCGATCCGTGAAACTTTGATCTCGCTTGAATTTCAATCTCGCGAGGAGTGTTATTACCACGTAGGCAGTCGAAAAGAGGTGGAAGAATGCGGCGAACGCGATATTACGCGCTTAAACGTGGGTGCTACTTCGGTGTAATTTCCTCGACACTTAGACCGTTGATGGGAGGCCACGAGCGGTTAAATAATTACGAAACAATGATATTCGGATTTCGTAAACATCTCTCTGTGGATCAACCGTCCGAGTTGCAACGAATAATAATTTTCCAAGGAATAATTTTCGAAACGAGCGTGAAAATCGTTGGAACAAAAGAACGGCCCTCCCTCTCCTCTATTAAACCGATGACGAAGAGGAGTGGCTGTGCAATTTAGTGAAAATCGATTATGCCTTAACACGAGTGATTCACGATTCTTTTAGCATCTGCTTGTGCGCGAAAATTAACGCCCGAGAAAAATTTAATACATCAATTTTCAAACTTAAATTTCCATTTAATTTTTCAACTTTTCCATTCCTGAACTTTTAATTCTTTAAAATAGTTTCTTTCAACGAGAATATGTTAGAGATTAAAAGTTGTACTGTAAGTATCTTGTTAAAAAAGTTGCAGGCTGTTTTCTCGTAAACTTTGAGACAATGAGATTATTAGGACTTTTAACGATTACCCTTTCCTTATCGTAACAAATCTTGAGTACTTGTCTTAAGCAAAAGAAAGATCTATAATAAATCAATCCCTTACTTATTACTCGTAGAAATAAAATTATTATAAATTCATTTGCTCGCGGAATACGATAAATTGATTATATTATAATCAACGATCGCTGCAAACTGATAAGCCACCGATATTATCGAGTTCGATGACTCGATCCACCTGGTTATACCTCGATCTCGTAAAGTTTCACGAGGGAAATGGTGGCCGTGTCTGTTCACAAGGGAATTACTGTCATCGGGTGGGCGAAAATTATTACCTAAAAAAAAAAAAAAAGAAAAAAAATAATAAATAAATAAATAAATAAAAGAACACGAGGATACAAGAAGACCGTTGTTACTGGTCGAACGTAAGTGCTATTGCAATGGGTGACATTCCCAGAGCAGTGCAGCCGGTTTTATTAGCAGCGAACGTTTACGGGATATTTTCTAGCGATCCGTTCGCGAGTAAACGGCGAGATGGTGGAAAAACGAGCAGTGATCGAGAAAAAAGGGACACACGATGGGTATCTAGAAGGGAAGAGCGTCGTGGAATTTCGCGTTTTTGAACCGACCAAAGCTTGGAATGCTTGCCAAGATATCCGCAATGAAGCGCACTGTGATTCATTGAATTTCGTGGAGGCGTTATCGTGGTTGAGGGAGGGGGAGAAAAAAATAAAAAATAAAAAAAATAAAAAAAAAAAGAAAAAAAAGAGAGAGAAAAAGGAGAACACGACGGAAGGAGATGAGAAACTGGAATAAAATATTTTGACGCGATGCTATTCATTCCGTGGTCGTTCCGAATATTTTACTCGCGAGGGATCGGGTGCAGGAGTCGAAGTGAATATTTCATCGCCGCAATATTACCCATTTCTACAATCTCCTTGCTGCGTTTAGGAACATTCCGTTTTAACGAGATGCTTCTTTCTCCATTGTATCAGACAGGTTCGTTTGAACGCATGCATTCTTCAAATTCCTCCAACTTCCATAATTCAAGCTGCACTATCATGATGTTATTTCCATATCTCCCCGGATCAAAAATGGGAGGAATAAGCGCAGGAATATGAAGTAACCTTCTCTCCTTATTACTACCGAGTAACCGAGTTTCAGGTCGAGCGAATCAATCCAACGTATTCCAAGATTTTGTTCAAAAATTACAGAAAGAAGATCTCTTCGATTCTTATACGATTCCTGACCCGAGCAACGCGGTTGGCAAAGATACAGAAAACGAGAATCGGAGAAAGAGGAATCGAGGAGCGGGTATTATATAATAAAGCTCGGAGGCAAATAGATTAGAAGTTCCCCGCTAATTTCACCTAATAAATCCCGTCGTGTTCTGTCCCGGTGTGGCACGCATACGAAATTAACCGGGGGAGACGCGGAAATTGAGGGGGCGGAGAACTTTATCGGGTAACCAACGTCGACCGCCTTTAATTTATCTGCTGTCCCGGCCTCTCCTTCTCCCTCTCCGTAAAACGGTGCACGCATAATCGCGGTACCCCTGGACGTTATCGGTTGCACCTGAAGATCGGCTTGTCTCTAAGTACGATATTCGAGATTTATCGTCTCAATTTCAATGGGCACGCTCGGTCGTACCTATTAAGTTATCGGTGTTCTGCTACCCTTTCGCGTGCCCTCCCTCCCCGACCTCTTTCCAGATTCCCATTTACATTGAATCTTGTGTTAAGCCTTAATATCTGATTATCTGCAATCACGACGTCTTGTAACACGGTTGTAACACAACCGCTTCTACTAAGGAGGAATTTCCTTGGAAACAGTGAGAGGAAAAGGCGGCACGTCAACGGTAGCGATACGGTCGGATTCCAACAACTCTCTAGTCTTGTACTCTCTCCCCCTCTCTCTCTCTCTAGCGAGGAGAATCATAATTGGGCCACTCGACGAACACAGGGTATATACCTACTGGCTGCATCACGATCCGACCCGGTGAGAATGGCAGCTATTGTCTATGAAACGTGTGCGGGCGGTTTATCGGTCCACGAGATCGCTTTATTGATTTTGGCCGTTGCCATCAAGATACCCATTCCCGGCACAGCTAACAATGGCCACTGTTAATGATCGACTGCAGCCAGAAGTTACGGGTTTCCGTGATTCATGATTGGCCGACGGTTACACTGGCTCGATCCTCCTCGAAAAGTGATGCACACGGTAGCCGGTTCAAAATCTGCGCGCGGTACTTAAACATCTTGCCGCTCCGTTTAATGACCGCCGTTTCCAACCGTTGTTTCCACCGTTGTTCCCGAACGAGGGAAACTTCATCAAGTTTTAATTACCAATTCCGATGAAACTTCATAGACGTCGGCGCCACGTGGTTTGCGATGCTTGCCGCCGCTAACCTTTAGCAAACTATTTCGCGCTATTTCAAATTTTATATTAATGTTACGTTATTCACGCTTTTTGCTTTAATTATTTTTGAATTTGCGATAGTATTTTATTAATATATCTTATTGGAATGAACTATTACTATTTGAATTAAAGTAATAATTCTAATTACGCGTTTAATATGAATGGAAATAAAGATGTAACGCGTTAGATATAATTCGAGAAATGAACTATGATTAAACTATGATGCATATCCCTTTATACGAATTGCCCGTTCCCTTTTCGTTTTCACAAATTAATTTTTACCACGTAGATACCATTACATACTTATATGAATTATTACGAATGATTAAGATCGAAGCGTAAGTTGGACAGAAAAATTCTTCGCTTCGACAAATTCCACGGTTACCATTACACCATATATTACTATTCAAACATCCATAGAGAAAATCTATTTCATGCGTTTTATTATTTTAAATTCAATTTAAAATGCGAAGGTTGAACGGTTCCCGAGATCGATCTTCGATCGTATTCCTATCCATGCCTGTTCCTCATCCCACGCCGGGGCAATCTCGCGATGCATCTGTTTGCGCATCGGTGTATCGCTCGCGTGCACGTGGTGTTTTTACACCGCCACGTGTAATCCCTCCGAATTCCGTGATCCAAGGCCGCGAATAAAGCCGCGGCGCTACTCGCAATCGGCGTAACTCATTATTACGGCGCCGACGACTTGCGGTCAGCGCAAGCCTGACCTTCGCGTTCGAGTCTCTCTCTCTCTCTCTCTTTCTCTCTCTCGTTTCCTTATCGCATCTCTCTCTGTCCGTATACACACCACGATCCCTAATGACGAAGCTAACTCGAATCGAATTGAAATTGAACCGATTGCGCGATGGTGAATCGCCTATCGATGAAATTTTCCGCCTCCCGTCCCCCTTCTTTCCGCGAAAAAGAAACTGCACTCGACGTACACTGGCGTTTATCGTGACCCGAAACAACTATCGCTCCTGGATATATTTCGGGGAAAGTTAACGTCCGTCCGAGTTACTGCTGAAACTTTTATCCGCCGCCAACTTTTTCCAGACACGGGAAGGGGAGGGAGGGTTGCGGCTCCAGTTAGCCTCGAGGCGCTTAACCGAACTTGAAGTGTCGCTTTCTCGCGTTCTGAAGCTTTTTTGTCGAAATCGTGCGACGAGGTGCTCGGCGAAACAGCACAATTCTTCATAAATTATATTAATCGCCGTTTTATTCTTGCTTGGAACGTTGGAAAAAAGGATGTGACGCACGTAAATTCTTTACACGTTACAGAGAGAATTTACACATTTCCGTTCTCGACGACAGATAAACAGATTCTTCAAAAGTGAAAAATACGTGTTCGACGGAGGAGGATTTGAGATTGGGGCGGATGATAGAATCGTCGTTTCGACGAAGGTTCAATGGGGGTTCTATATAGAACGATCGTAAATATTTCACACCTCGTTTCTCTCTCGCGGTGTAAAGAGGCCGCAAAAGACACTCCCCACTCCTCGCTCTGCGTTGACTGGGGAGAACAGGGCAGTGGCGCAGCAGGTGCAAATCCGATATCTTTTCATCATAATCGTCGCTGATAATGGGCTTTAGAAGTTTTAAATTACCGAAAGAACGGGTTGGAATTTTTCAAAGTCAGCTGCACTCGCATCCGGCCACCGGATATCGCGATACGTGCGCCGCCATTGAGAAAAATCGTTTTTCGCGGCACGAAAAAGAAACGTAGCCGTCCGATTAGTCGTTGTCAAAACGTTGAATGTGTATCTCGTGGCGGTGATCTCGGATACGAGGGTGGTCGATTTCGTGGCCAGGATTCACCTTCGATCACCACCTGCAACCACGTTCGCCGCGCAGATTCGAGGCTTAAGATTCGACGCGTGTACACCGCTTTAACAAAGTTTCTCGCGAGGGGAGGGGTACGTGCAACTCGCTCGAACACCGAGAAGCGAACGTACAGAACGCCTCTTCGGACAGAGGAGATCGTGAAAAACGATTTCTCCCGAGAAACCCTTCGAAAATCGACAAATTATCCCTCACCTTCCTCCTTCGGGGAATTGGAAGAATGTTTCGCGAAGGAGGGGGGGGGGGGGCACACGATAATCATAAAATATTCGCCGGTTTCGTTCGAAAGAATAAGGGGGATGGTCGGTCGTTATTTCGTTTAAGACGAAAACGATGTTTCGTGCGGCCGCGGAGACCGTGAAAATTGCCTCGAGCTGGATCCACTCTTATCAAATAAAAAGGGGGGGAGGGAGAGGGGGCAACGATGGTGGCGAGAGACGCTCGGAAGAGAGGTGGTGCTCGGGGCTTACGGACGTGCGAACTGACAGGAGTCCATCCCAGATATCCGGCAAGAAGGTTCTCGTTTTGCGGCCGGTACCTCTCCCTCCCTCCTCCCTCCTCGCCCCCTTTTTTTCCTCTCTTTGCGCCATCACCGGGGCTATACTTACGCCGGCTCATTATTTCCCATCCGTTCCTCTCTCCGAGACCTTCTTTCATATTTAACCCGTCCGTCGCTTCGAAGCTTTCGGCATGTTTAATTTAATCGGTATCGACGCCCTCGACCGAGTGAACCGTGCGGCACGGGGAGATACACAGGAGGGAAGGAGGGAGGGAGGGAGGGTGGAGAGGCATGGACCAGTCCCTCAACATAAGCACCGTAGTATATTCCGCTCGCGAAACGCCCTCTCGTCCATTCGCTCGCCGATTTTACGCGGCACGGCGTGCCGTCGTCGCACGTTCCGGAGTTTGTTTACACGCGCGAGACGGCGAGCGATCGTGTCGCCACTCGACACGGAACGAATGGATTTTCATCCTCTCCGATGGAAGACGTGTTAACAATGAGCAATCTTTATTTATTTACCGATGGAATCGTGCTTCGAGGAAATCTCACTTCACGATTAAGATTTAATCCATCTTGGTTGTGTCGTTTCGTTTTCTTTTTCTTTTTTTTTTTTTTTTTTTGAGTTAAATATAATAATTTCGATAAGAAACGATAAATGCCTGTAAGTTGCGAAAGAACGTATTTTTTCTTTTCTTTTTTAAATAAATGATACGGATCTCTTTCTGGTGCAAGGGTTCTTCCTGCACGCGGGAAAATGGCGGCTATTGTTGGATCGATTATAACAGGATTAATTAATGGGAATGCGGCGTGTTGTTAATTAGCGATTCTGATTTCCGCATTGTAATATTTTGAAATTTCGTTTCATTATAATTATCATCTATGCGCAACGAAATCTGTATCTCATCGAAATTTAATTATCGTAACACGATATCGCGAACCCCTTATCGATTCGATAGCCTCCCCCTCCAATTGTCAGGGGCTTCTCCCGTACGAATTTTTCGCGCGAAATATCTCGAACGCGGGGAGGAAGAGGGGGAAAGTGTGCGTGTGTGTGTGTGTGTTTTTCCCGATTTTAATACTCAAGGGACGGCGGGTTGAAATGGGAAGAGATGAAATCTTTTATCTCAACTTGTGCATAAAGCAGCGACTTTTATGACTGTCACTTTAAGGCCGAAGCTTTACGGCCCGGGCTGCTTGCATATTTTACTCTGATCCAACGTAGCGGCGCGAGATCAAGCGAAATTGAAGAGTCGTATATTATAACGAGAGCCACTTTCGACCTTCTCTTTGTCCGCTTACGGAAATTGCAGCCGCCGCTCTTTTACCTGCCTAGCCGATCCTTTATTCCAGCGAAATCAAAGGATGCATCCATGATCGATACCCTTCTGTGTCGCTTAATTAAACTAGATCACTAAGCACACTTCACAAGTTACTTCGATCATCCTCCTCCTCTCCCCCTCTCTTTTTTTCCCTCTCTATCTTTCTCTCTGTTATCGGTACAGAAGCTTGAAAATAACACCGATTACCCAGATATGGAAAATCTTGTTACACGCAAGACCTTTGGTCCCGGCGAGCAGAGCGGCTCGAGATCGTATTTTCTGATAAAACGCGGCGGTAAGAGAATCAAAAAAAAAAAAAAAAAAAAAACCACGCGAAATAAGGATGAACTCTGGTGGAGGAATAAACTCTGCTTTTAAGCGGTGTTCGCCACGTTGCGAGCGAGGGAGGGGGGGTTATGGCGAAATCTCACGCGAAAATTCGCGAGAGAATCTGGTTTTTCCAAGGAGGTGCAGATGTTGATAAGAGGGTGGAAGAGATTCAACCGACTTCCTTCCTCCGGAGACCGTTCGGCTCGTAAAGATGTCCCATCGAGTGGGAATGGGGGGTTATAAGAGGTCTCTTTCTCGACGGTAATATTATTGCCTCGATTCTCCCCCTCCCGTAATATTCACGAGCCGTTCAAAGAGTGGCAGCCGCGAAATGGAACGAGGCGAATTCGCTGGAACTCGGCGGATTTGAAAAACGTCCCGACAGTTATTACTGGAGGAGAATTTCGGCGGAGTTACGTCTGTCTCGGTGCCGGGTTCATCTCGATTAATGAGCTTGGACCGCCGCCATCTTTGGAATCATATAAGAAACGCGTCGGTTAAACGGCAATTTCGCGCAGCGCCATTTTTTTTCTTTTTCGAATGTGAAAAGGGAGCGATTGGAAGAAGAGATAGATTGGAAGGGAGAGGAGATTCGTTCTCTTCTTTTCTTTTACTCGTACGTACTCGTGTTTTTTTTTTCGCGAATACGTGACAAGCAGCAAGCACAAAGTTGGAAGAATGAAACACGATAGCAAATTTATCGTTTCTCATTTTTCTCTTGAAACGATAAGGAGCTTGGCCGCCTGATATTATACTTTAATATCGAAGATTAATATAAAAGATTAACTACTTCATTTTTGTTATAATCGTTGTAAAATGAAGAACGTATATCTATCTCGAAAATAGGGGAGAACGGACATTTGTGAAATCTGAAATTATTCTTATCCTTATGCGTAACATATTTACGCATCCGTACACGAGGAATAACAGTGAAAAAGGGTCGATACTTAAATCACAGCGCAAACAACACGGCAGACAAATAAGAATACGTGCGCAAATTCTAATACAGCCGGTGTTATTGTACATCTACTGTCTCGCCGACTTTATTTTCTTGACACGCGTGTCCGAGGAGAAAAGGAAGGACGCGTCTAAGGAGGACGACTAAGAGAACGTTCCCAGGTTTTTAATAGAAGCGGAGGATTCTTTTCGACGCTGGCACCTCGCCAGGGTACACGCGAACGAGGAGGACGTTTTCGAAAGCAGCGTTGCGTGTAACACGCCGTGACAAAGTCAAATATACCGATCGTACCTGAATCAACCTGGCGAGGATGTACTAAACCGTTTCTGGCGCTGCTTGGTCGCCGTTTCCGGAATCGTTACGACGATAACGGTGGAGAAGGAGGCTTTAACTTATGTTTCTGAGCATTGTGCACGGGAGTTCCCTCTTTCTTATCCTTGTTACATAACTTTCGCCTCGGCGTAAATTATCCAACGGGAATTAGGAATTAGAATTTGCATAATAATCCTGTGCGCCGTGGCCGCCAACGTCAATCGAGATGCGAATCGAAATGAAGATACGATAGCGCCTTCAATTCGATGTAATCGAGAAGAAATTATTCAAGATATAAGGATATTGAATTTACGGTAGATATAATAATTCGTGATATTCGCCGTGGATGACGTTTGTAATTAAGATTGTAATGATATAATTGAACCATCGTCATTCACGTTCACGCTTCTACCGGTCGGTACTCGTTTCACTGTCTTATTAGGTTAAAACCCAGCGACACAGCGTGCCTACGTAATTACAACAGCGCTAATCGCCCGAAGGCGTCACGCGTAATTAGAATTCATTTTGCAACTCCTCCCATACCTCGGAGAAAATTACAATCCCCTTCGTTCCTATACGTCCGTCCGTTGGAACGTCCATAACAAAAGCCTTTCCCATACTTCCACTCGCCCTTTGTTTCCACGTCGCTTGATTCGTAACGAATTTATCCAATCTGTAGTGTGACGCGTAAAACCGATCGGCTGTCGGTCGGTCGTGGATTAAACAGCTTTAATTAAATATCATTTCGTAACCGGCCACATATACGAATAAATCGAAGGAATTCCTGACGTGACCGATATCACGTTCGATATCACCGTGATCGTTGTTTCGCAACACCAACTCCGTTGACCCTATTTTCCATCATTCGACGACGCATATCATTTTCCCGCGAATAGAAAATTAAGAGCGTGTCGAATTCCGTTCGCGTTAGAAATAGTAATTATTAATATATACCGAAATATACACCGTCGTGTGTACCATGGACGATAAAGCCTCCTTTACGAACGATTTTCTTCCCTCCAATATCGCCACGATTTAACCTAGCCGTTACACGATTATTATATCGACAAATCGGAACTCGTCATCGGCAAATCCGATGACGATCGAATCCGCGTGCCGAATCCTGTGTCGTTTGTTGCACGCCATTTATTTGGACGATTCTCATCGAGGCGTGAAGCGAACGCAGGTAGTCAAATGGCTTTCCCTAAAAGCTGTTCCCTCGCTTTGGATATCCGTGTCCTTCGCGATATGGGCATGGTCGGACAATCTCGGGCGCGGCTGCCGTTACAGCGGCCGCAACGGGCGTTACACGCCGACCTGTTCAGGTACGAAGGATGTTTTGGTCGAAGCCAATATCTCCGCCATGCATCATTGCCGTCGTCGTGTTTCGTACGGGTCTCGTATAACAAATGGTGGCTAAGGTGTGGAGAGAGGGAGGGGGGGGAGGGGCCCCTTGTCTCATGGTGTCTTGTTCCATTTTCGCGCGCACTAATCATCCGCATTGACAGGGCCTCGTTCGCAGGCAAAAACTTGCTTAAATTCTGCTGCCACTGGCTCGTCCGCTTTCCTTCGTCTCTCTCTCTCTCTCTCTTTTTCTTTGCGAGGAACAGAGCGCGCGGCCCGCAACCACGTTGCCTCGTCCCTTTCCGCAGGATCGAAGGATGCAAACGACAGGCGACTGATTTACTCGTGCGTGATTTTTACCTCGCTCTCGATACCATCGTCGTCCGAGGGTGCGCGGTATGAGGGCCGGTGCCATCTTCGACGAGGCGGCCGAGCCGCGTTCGAAGGATGCAGAAAACATCGGAGAGGCGAAACGACGCGATCGAACGACGAATGCCGCCCCTCGTACCTCGTGGAATTCGACTTTCGACCGATTTTATATCACCCGACTTGCGTATCGTGTTTCGAAAACATTCGGCCGTTCTTGTTGCCCGGCCGACGAGTGTTTCCCGATACCTTGTTGCGAGTCCGCATCGCGCTTCTTCAGTCTCGTTACACGCACAGATCTTTTGATGAAATACGGATATATGTACGCGATATCATCTAGAGTAGGTGAGTAGGTTGTTGGAACAATTTCATAGAAATTTCGATATTCGTCATCCTTTCGAGGGCTTAGCCTCGCGTGTAAGCTCTCATCCCTCTCTCGAAAAAGAAGAATCGCGATCCGCAAGGATGGATTCTTCAGGATGGGTTTCCACGGTTCGTACACACGCGTGTGCACGCGTGATCGTGAATCATACGTGTTAGAGGCATGGGTCTCGCCTCGTAGCTCGTTAGATTTATCACCTTTCGGCCTCGCCACGGATCTAGTTTTCCCTCGCGCGAAGCGATAAGGCGATACTCGACCTCGGTCGGCACGGTACACGCTCTACACGCCGGTATTTACCACCGTGGCCGTTCCTCTCTTCCTTCTGCCACCCAATGCCCAATGTGATTGTGTGTGTGTGTGTGTGTGTGTGTATGTGTACGACGCTCGAACCCTTTGTTACGCCCGTTGTGTCCCGATCTCCTTCGTAGGATCTTCTCGCAACCAGGTAGCGAGCAGAAGAGGAAGGAGGAGAGGAAGAGAAGGAGGAGGTGTACACCGACGGTGTGCCTCCTATCGAAGCTATCTCGAAGAGCACAAAGTATACAGCGGACGAACCCGCGAGCGAGCAAACACCGAGTGGTTCTCTCGTTTCTTCCATCGAAGTTTATCTATCTCTCTCTCTCTCTCTCTTCGGCGAGCAATTTTACACCTTCGACTCGGCCTTCCCTCCCTTGACCGCTCCGTTTCGAACTTGAATACGCTGTTACCAGAGATCTCTCCTCTCGTACCACCGAGGATTGCTAGCTAGAGAATTTCATCGACGATCGGACCGATTCCGTGTCGAGTTCCGTGAACGCAGAGAACCGCGCACGCTGGTTGGCAAAAAAAGAAAAAAAAAGAAAAAAAAGACACGAGAAAAGAAAAGAAGAAGGAACATAAAGAAGGAACATAAAGAAGGAAGCGATAGATAGGGGAAACGGGAGACGTGGAAGTGAGGAGTAACTCACGGTGCGCACGCAGGGTGCACTGGCGAAGGGTGGAAAGGCGAGTTGAATTAATAATCGGCAGATCGGCCCGGATAGCGGCCCTATTCCCTGCCCTCCTCTCCCCACTTGGAACGCGTCGAAAAGGGAAAAAGGGAGAGGAAGGCAGGCAATATGGACTTAAGGGAGGGCGAATCTCTCCAAGAGTCGAGCATCGAGTTGATTTATGCCAGATGGTAGATAGCGTGGTGGCTCTGCTTTGCCTCGGCGCAACTCTCGCTGAGAACACCGAGCGAGTAACCACCTTCGGGATATATCTCTCGGATGCGCCTCCCGTAATACCAGGGACGGCAAAGGCGAGAGGTGGTGAGGCGACGAAGGGGAAGAAGAAACGACCGTGAACGATAGAAGCACAAGTCGAAAGGGGAAAAGGATGGACCGTGGACTCCAACAACTGATGCCACGTGAACCTTTAGGGGTCATTCACGTGACTTCCTGCCTCGATACATTTTCATTAGCACCACCACTGGCCACCTTTCTTTCCTCCACCAGTTCTACCAGTGCACTCGTTGCCACTCAACGCTTACCATGAAGCTGCATCTTCGAGCGAACACCGAAGGAAATCCGGTCCTCTTCCTCGCCTCGAGCTATGATCTTCGTGTCCTTGTCGCGCCTTCCTTCGCCGTTTTTCTTCGCCCCGCGAGCTTTTCTCCACGCGGATTTCTTCGGCTTCGTCTCCACGGGGGACTATTCCATCGAACCGTCCCCCTCGCGCGAGAAACCGTATCGATATGCGTTTAACGTGCTGCCTTCTTAGGGCCCTCGTCTCCCTCCCTCTTCGTTATACGTCTCGTAACTCGACGTGAAGGAAAAACACTCGAATTCAGGTTCGAATGACGTTGCACTGTTGCCGGTGTATTTCTATCGGTGTAACAAGAGTCCCCGGAGATAGATATACGGCGAATACTTCTCGCGAAATGGCTATTCGCGTTAAAAGAGTGTCTTTTGTCACTTCGATACAACCTCTCCTTTGCCAGATAAAAATCTCCTTTACGAGCCTTCGTCTATTTCCATCGGGATCGAAGATGTGATATTTATTTTTTTTCCAAGCGCTATCCATTTAGAAGATCAAAGATGGATCAATAACGATATATTTTTCAATTCAACGCATCGATATATAATCTCGCGAATATATTCATTCAAAACAGCCTTCATCTTTTGACACGGCACGTATCCATACGTGGACGGTGGTGGAAAGGTGGCGAATCGACAGTAGTCGGAGTAGGAGGTAACCACGAAGAAGAAGAAGAAGAAGAAGTAGAAACGCGAGACGACGGGAAAGAAGGTCGAATAGCTGTCAACGGACATTGAAAAATGTGCTAAGTCGAGAAAAAGTAGCCTCCGTTCCTCTTCTGCTCTCGCTCTCCTTACCCCCTGCTATTTCTCTTTCCCCGTCTCGTTCCGTTCCACGCCGAGAACCACGGCGATAAGTGGGCTCCTCTCCTCTCCATTATCCGCGCCGATCCCTCCTTGTTTTCTTACCTGCCTGTTAACCGGTGGATACGGCAAAACGGTACAGGATCGGGGAATGTGGAAGATCGTCCAAGGTTACCGTCGTCATTAACATTTACACGCGTCCGTGCCGGCTCTTAACGCGATTTCGACGTATCCATATGTATGTAAATAGCGGGCGACGTGTATCGTAGCCGGTCGTGCGAATGCAAACGAGCGGCCTTGCTCTCGTAGGAAACCGTGGGCGAAACTTTTCACGTACGTGTGCCGGCCGTGTACTCGTCCGTGGAGGAACGGCGCGGAATCGCGCGAAATGGCCAGGGACACGATTACACGTGTCCTCGATGACGGGCCGACACTTATTCTTAAATTATCGTTAAGCGGCTCGTTCCTCGTTTTGATAAATCGACGCCGTTTCGATGGTCGCCGAAAAATTCGGCGCCGATTCGCGTATTCGTTACGGGATCGAGGCGCGCGTGACGAATGGGACGACGTCGTGGAAACGACGTTGTTCGTTTTTTGTCTACGATGTTCTTTCGAACGTTCAACTATAGCCTTCGTCGCTTTTTTTGTTTTTTCGAAAGGAGTAACGCGTGACGTATTATACACCTATCTCTTTCCTCCGGCGGGGATAATGAATCTACCCGAGTCTTTTTTTTCTTTTCTTTTTCTCACTCTCTTCCTCTCGCTTTCTCCCTCCTCTTCTTTTCCCTCTCGCTCGCAGAGAAGCGAAAGTTTTTCTGGAATTAAGTAGTTTTACGGTGAAATTAATTTCGCTTTACAAATTATTCGTCAGAGGGGACTGAACAATGTTTTTTGCCGGGAGAGACACAGAGAAATGATGAGGCGGAATGCGTCCCGGAGCGGAGGCTATTTTAATTTGGAAAAAAGCGTCGTTCCCCGACGGTTATTAACAGGACTCCTTTCGCCGATGAGGCTTATAATATCAGAGATGAATCGCAAGTTTTATTAAAATAATTTCGCTCTCAACGACGGATAATAATATATTCTCCGGCTGCCACTATGCTTATATCTGTTGCCAGGTCAAAGGATTTCCCGAACAACGGCCCATACCACCATCATTGACAACCTTCCTCGTCAACTTATTCGCACCTACTAACTTTCTCGACAATTTTTTAAACCGACCCAACTCTCCCAACCAATCGTCTCATTCGAGGAACAACGTTACAACTTCGTCCCTCCGTTTCATCCAAGACTTAAAACCCGATTTCCGAGCTATACGCTCGAGAAAGCGATATATATATATATATATATATATATATCGAAAACGGGTATAAGTCATCCCCTAATCGATCCGAAGAACCAGTCTGCGGGATCCTAATTCATCCACGGGGTGGAGTGGAGGGGGAGGACCTCGAAGCGGGCCGACCACGAAGGAGGCCGCGCGAGAGAAGGCTCGTGCGAAAGAAGAATGCGGCATGGGGTTATGAAAGGCGCGCGCGATTCGATCGGGGCCGAAAAGCACGATTAACACGAGCGAAGTTAACGCGTTAGGGTAATTACGCGTGTTGCTCGGCCGAGGTGCCATAATCGTTGGGGCGCGGCGGGGCGCCACCACGAGGATATCGTCGGCGAATCCAACGCGTTAACCAACCGACTGGTTAGCGGCCCGCAACAAGGCGCCTCTTATACACCCTTTTATCGCCACCTTCGCCCTCCCCGCGCCCGCTTAGCGGCCGATAATTGAGTCGCACGTTTACCGGCCCACGACACGACAAATGATGCATCGGCCCGGCCGATTCGTTTCCACCGGATATCGCCTCGTGCACGCGCGCATATATATTTTCGAGCGGCTGAATTTCAGAAGAAGGCGCGCCTTAAATCATTCGCGGCGAAGGGCTATTCGATATCCGGCCACGGGCCGTGAAACTGCTCGATGCGAGCCAGATCCCGATCCCGATCCCGATCCGAGATACCGGCGAAAATTCGTTACGCCTCGTGCGTTTTGCACGATAAATGCGAGTCTATAAGAAAGTGAGTGGGTAAGTAAGTTTGTCGTCTATCGAGAAGCGGAGAGGACGAGCGAGTGCCTCGCGCGTTTGTGAACGGAAATAGGATGAGTAAAGTATTTTCGAGTGTAAACGTGATAAATTATATTTTAATCGTGCAAAAGTGATACTTGTTGCTATTCATTTTCTTTTTCGTCCAATCCAGAAATTTACTTGTTGTGTGTAAATTATATTTAAAAGTAATTTTATGCAGAGAGAAATATGGGCGGACCGCTCGCACCATGGAAATTATATACGTATGAAAATTGGTAACAGCGTGCCGTTTCTCATTATCCATACAAAATTTCGAGGTTTCCCCGGTGTTTGCGCGTGCAGAATTCACTTAAATATTCCGTCAAAGCCAGGATGCATGGAATATCGTAACAACGGTGAACGCGAGAAGCGATAAGCAATAAGCCGGCCCGTCACACTGTTTAAAATTTCAAACGCGTGGCGTAACGTGTATTTTAATATCCACCATCGCGACTACAAACTAACTGGGCGTAAATTTGTACAATTTTCGCGGAACGACACGTACCGTGTGCGAATTCATAATTTCTCGGTCTTCTCGTCGAACTTTCCTTTTGCCCACGCGCGTAAGGTGAGAACGTAAACGCGAGCGAGTATAATTGAGTCACGAGTTTCACGATGGACGACGACGACGACGACGACGACGACGACGACGACGACGACGACGACGACGAATGATGTATATAGACGGGGTGATTTGTTTTCAGCGTGACACGTTGTAAAACGGGTAACTCGATCCCTTCATAAACGTTACCACGGCCGCGTAAATTTCGGGATGACGACAAATTACTGTGACAAATAAGCATTTGACGCGATTGATCCAACGCTATCTATTGGAAAACGAATAAAACTGTCACGGATATTTTCGTTTCTCATCCAATGGGATGTGAAATTGATGTTCGTTCTCGCGACGAAATTTTTCACTGGCGATCATTGTTTCCATTGTTCGACATCTTTAAAATTACCGAAGTGAATCCACAGATAAATATCGCGGTGTAACGTAAATTGAAACTTTGTGACGCCGATGAAGCGCGAGCACCAAGTATAAAATTGAACGCGAACGCAAGTGGAAATCATTTCTCACTCACGCCTCTTGCAAACTTTCACACCGACGCGACATCGTATTCTTCGCGTTCTCACACACAACGCCATTATCGTCGTGCACTTGCGTACGTCCAGCCGTTAATAATCGAGTCGCGAGTCGGACGCGATAAATGGTGTGTCGGTCGAGTGCATTTTCACCGAACACGTGTCAAAGCAAGTGCTTTCCGCTCCGTTCTTCGCCGCCCCATCCACTCAGGAGGGAACGAGGGACGTTCCCTCGAGTTTATTAATGACTCGCGGATCAGATTGTTATCTTCGCTTCACTCGATAAACACGATAATTACGATTAGAGTTACGTGTGTTACGATGACGGTCGTCGAGCCGATCGAGAGAAATCGTTGCCAATTATAACCGGTCGATCGATATGTCAATTTACTACGAGCTTACTACGAGTCTACCACGAGTCGTGGATGATCGTCGTATCGAGATATTAGGAGAAAAAGTGAAGCGAATCTCGCGAAACGAGTTTTTCTTTCTTTTTTTTTCTCTCTCGTGGAAACTGACCTTAATGTTTAATTTATGCAAGCAACGCAAGAGATGATTCACCAAAAAAAAAAAAAAAAAGAAAAAGAAACGCCATTAAACCTACTTTGCGTTGCAAGCCTCATTTTAAAAGGCACCTCGCAATTAAGCAGAAGATCTACAATTAACCGGAACCGTGTAAATATTAAAACTTGGCATAGCCGACGTTTCTTCCCCGTTAACCAAACAAGCATCGGCTTGGCGCGGCAACAGCGAACGCGTAATTTGTCATCTCGTTAAGAGATTTTCCTCGGTCGCTGCTGGCGATCAGGCGGCAGCGGACAGTATGCAAATACCGTATGCAAATGGAATAACGCACGCGCGCACACCGGCGGCCGTTTGATAATTGAGCCGCGGATTTAGCACCTAATGTGACAACGCGCGAACGAGTTAGTTAGTCGGACCCTATACCATCCTATCCTATCCTATCCTCGTCGTATCTCCATTTTTTTCTCTCTCTCTCTCCTTTCTTTTCTCTTCGCCATCTTGACGATGAAATTTCCGATTCGTCGTCGGGGGTATGTAACTTTCCCTCCCCATCCCCCTTGTACTCTCGCCTGGAACTGGGGTTACCGCGTAATGTATTATGCATTAGCAAAGAGATTATTACGATCCGCGTCATTTTTCCGCGACCGGGATAATGGTAGCCATTTCAGTGAAACGTGGATTTCACTTTGCCGTGATAGTTCTGCGATAAATGTGCCCGAGCGTGAATTCCCTGTTTAAACAGCCGTGAGTAACGGCGCGGGGCGGCTAACGAGTGAGTAGCCGCGTTACGATGACTCGAAATGCCCGTCATTACGCGTTCTCGCGATAACATTCATCATCCGGCCGATCGTTTAAAATAACACATATTCGTTCGAAATTTCCGATGATTATCCGGAAATTTTTGACAAATGCATTGTGAAAATTATCTACGCGTTTTTTTTTCTTTTTTTTTTTTTTTTGCATTCGATCACCATCGAAATCTTTATACCCAAAACTTTGTAAATTTATCATATATTCTTTTTAACTTATTTTCAATTTTATATCCTCTGCATTCTTGTATCTTATCATCCAGAATTAATTCGTTGTTCCGTGCACGAATTCGATAATCTTGATCCAAATAAGCGCGACAATTAATTGAACTAATATTCATATTCTCCTTGGTATCGAAAAGTATCCTCAGAGGCAAAGCGTTCAAGCATCGTTTCGCACGGTATTAGTCATGGGAAGGAGATCGGAACGAGCGTTTCCGTAAGCGGAATGGCCGATCGTTTACCCGCGTGTGGTCACACGCGACCGTTGGCCGTACACGGGCACGCACGCACACGCGTGCAACGGATAATTGAGCCGCAAGTTTAGCGCTCGCCGCGGCAAATGATGCATCGATTCGGTCGATTCGTTTCCCCACCCCCTCCCAGATAGCGGATCTATTCGACGCGCCGCGTGTGCGAGCCGATCGACGCGAGGAGGAGAGGATCGGCCGCTATTAAATCGAGCGGTTGTCAACCGGCGAAAACTAACTGCTCGCACCTCGCATCTGCATACTATCGAGATACGGGGACCGTACACGGCAGGGGTGCTGCCCCCACTCCCTTTCCAACTTTCCCTCTTTCTCCTCACGGTGTCGAAGGAGAGAAGCCGAGGAGATGTTCATCTACAAAACGGCCTCTCCAACGCGTACGCGGCCGTTTGTTTCCACGAGTGCGCGAGGATTGGAGCGGCAAGTCTCGGCAACGTGTTCGGTGGAAAGCGCACGAGTTAATTGCGCGGAACTTGCGAATAAGGTATTATACCCAAGGCTAGCGGTGCGCGGTGCTGAATTATCGCCACGACGGCGAATCGTTGTTTCAATTAGGCATCCGAGGATCGTGGTATTTATCGCCGCTGATCGTCCACTTGGGGATTTTGGATTTTTTAGTTAGCGATTCGAAGAGAGCGTAGGATTTTTCTGAATGTGATTGTTGTGGAAACACGGATGTTTTTTTGATTCTTTTGATAGAATCCTTGAGATCGCCGCTGATCGAGGTTCGTCCACTTGGGGATTTTGGATCTTTTAGTTAGCGATTCAAAGAGAGCGTAGGATTTTTCTGAATGTGATTGTGTGGAAACACGGATGTTTTTTTGATTCTTTTGATAGAATCCTTGAGATCGCTGCTGATCGAGGTTCGTCCACTTGGGGATTTTGGATCTTTTAGTTAGCGATTCGAAGAGAGCGTAGGATTTTTCTGAATGTGATTGTTGTGGAAACACGGATGTTTTTTTGATTCTTTTGATAGAATCCTTGAGATCGCCGCTGATCGAGGTTCGTCCACTTGGGGATTTTGGATCTTTTAGTTAGCGATTCGAAGAGAGCGTAGGATTTTTCTGAATGTGATTGTTGTGGAAACACGGATGTTTTTTTGATTCTTTTGATAGAATCCTTGAGATAATGCCGTTTAGATTATAAATTTTACAACGAAGGAGATGGGCAGAGTTGTGTTTTCTCGATAATTCTCGTAATCTTGATTATTCTTTTTTTATTAACGAATGGATTATCCGAAGATAAGTGCACAACTCGCGTCTGGTGAGATTTAGAATTAATTGCTCTTCGAAATAGATTATGGCGTATGCATAACAAACTAGCGAAACTTCATTTAGTGTCTCGGGAAGCATATTTCGAACCTCACGTTCAATCCCTATTGAATTAGGTAGAATACTGAATGCGATCCTGAGTGACGCTATTAATTAATCGGTGCCGGTACATGATGCTTCGATTTAGGACCCCGCTACCATATCGTGAAGGCTACTATGTATCACGTAGTACGTAGCGGTAGTCGCAAATTAATGACACTCGTAAAGCTGTCCTCATCAGCCGCGCAAAGTGGCCGTAATGATAATAATTCCTTCGTTATTATTATTCAATATCGATCGATCGTGAAACGGGCCAATTTATAGAAATATAGCCCCTCCGTTGACTTGGCTCGATCGATGCGAAAAGTCAGTTGGAATATCAGTTTCTACGCTTCGAAATGGACGAACTGCGTCGCTATATGTACATATTTGAAACCGTTAAGATAACCCATCGACCGTCAGTCGGGGACCTTATCGAAACCATGGCCGTGCTTGGCTCGGCTTGTTTTCTGGCCCCGCGGTCGCGTTCCATCCGTTCCGGCTACGAAACTCTTGCCGATCGTTCGCCGTGGTGACGCTAGAGGGCAGAAGCGAGTTAAGAAAGTCTGGCGTCCTGCATCGTTCAACGATCGATCGCGTAATCTCAGTCATTACTCCGTCTCTCGTTATGGAAAACGCCGTTTCGCCGGTAATTTCACGGCAGATAGAAATATTCCACGAATACCCGAGGCGAAATCGACCGGTCGTGATCCTCCGTTCCCATATTATTACGACCGGTGTCGGGACAATTATTCGTCGCTTCGATCGGTTGCGCTCGTGAACTTAGCGTCTGGTAGTTTGCTCTTACAATGTGACTCGAATCGGAGCCGGGTGTACACGTTGCGTTCGTGTAACAGTGTGCTCGTGTGTCTGGGAAATGGCTTGGTTGAGTATGTATCGCGGGACGATAGCGATAGCACTTTCTAAAGTTCCTTTGTCGATTGTGAGCACAGCGTCCATGTTTTTCCCGTACGAAGGTGTCGAAGCGCGGCTGGTTCCCCCGGCGATGCAATTTCTGTTGCATTTGTTACCGCGTCGCATGGAGAACGCTGTGGTTTATCCACTTTAGATGCATCGCGCGGAGCAGGTGCGCGTTTCATGGACTGCGATACCTTCGAGAAGCGCGGACGCACGTCCGATCGTTTTATTGGAGTTTATTCGGTGCCATTGCACGGAGAGATGGTGAAAGAGAGAGAGAGAGAGAGAGAGAGAGAGAGAGAGAGAGAGAGAGAGAATCGATATGTGGCATCGTTTTCTCTAAACCAATAAACTTTCCCGCGTGATATCGAGATATTTATACAACGTTTATACGTCGAGGCGTTTATTTTCAATCACGATATTCTACGTTTCCACCAACGTTAATTAATTTTCATTATTCCGTGAATTAATACACACATCCGTAATCTCTATGATGTGGTACCTATGAGTGTTCCCATCGATGCGCCTCTCATTAACATGGGCGAATTACCTTCAATTTCTGTTAATTACCCGAATAGAAAGGCGAGTCGAATTATTAAACACGATCGTTGATAAAATTATCAATTTGCACGCGGAGCAGCGTAGCAGGCGTGCGAAAGGTAGGGACGAAGAGGACGAGGACCGACTTCGCCGGTTTTTGCCACCCGATCCCGAGGTAAACGGCTTCCCGTGCACGCCATTAAGTAATGCAGTCGGTTTCTTCGACTTGTCGCGGCGAGCAGCAGACTTTTACCCCTTTCTTTCGTCGGTGGGGGAGAGGAGGAGGAGGGGAGGGGGGGGGGCAGTATGCGATCGTACCAACTTGTTTGCGCGCGTTTTCGACTCTCCGGCCACTCATTCGTCCCTCGTCCTGCCCGATCCTCCCTTCTCGATCGTCTAGCCCCGCGTCGGGGCTTTTTACCCGCGAGTTTCGGGCGAGCGCGCGCCGCGCGACGAATGCGAGCGGTGCTTAAGAGGAGCACTAATGGCGTCAACGCAAGAATATCCAGGGACCAGATAGGACTATCCGCTCCCTTCAGGAATGCGCCCAGACTTTTAAGGCCGTTTAATGCGCGTTTCGAAAATCGCGCTCCTCGTTTCGTGTAGCGTCTTTTTGAATTTCGCGGCACAACGAAATAGTTGTGCGCATGCTTTAACTTTCGAACTTATCGTTTCGAAACACACTATTATCGTTATTTAAAACTTGTTGGAAAATCTTCTTGAATCCAAGATCGTCAACATCGTTTTAGATATAAAAATTCACTTTCCTCCATCTTTAACCAAATTCTCGTTTCCACGATTAATTTTCGAGGTCTCGCCAGAAGACGTGTGTAACGCGAGCAAGAAAGATATACTGCGATTTGCTTTAAATTTATGCGCGTCCGTAAACCGTTGTTATATAACGATTACGCAGAGGACAGACCAAACTGTGAACGAGGGAAAAGTGGAACGCGTTCATTGTCTCATCCTGGCTATCCAGTCGCCGTCTGGACAAGCGGAGTCGGATAAAAAAGACAGACAGCATCGCTAATTCTCGGTACACTTTATACTGTGAAATGTTATAGCGAGGCCGTGAAAGCTTCGCGACGTTTTCATAAGCGCGTTTCGTGTCAGCGGGTTTCAGACTGGCAACAATGGCATCGACGTGCACTCGTGTTCCCTTCTGCGATGCATATTATTCATTAAGATATCCGTTTCGTCTTGTTTGGCCGCTCGTTTGTCGGAACTGCCGTTGAATCGACGTAATCCAGTTCCGACATCTTGCTTCGTTTCAAGTTCCTCGCGATCCTTGTCTTTTTACTAACCGATTTCTGAACTAAACGCAAGAGAGATTTTTAAACAAATCTTTCTTTACTTATAAAAAAGTTTATCACTCAAAATGGCCAATGTATTTTCCAAATTAACATGCAATTGGAAACAATAATTAAATCGAATCTCAAGAGATAGGACATCGAATCGAACATCTACATTCAATTGTATCTCTCTCCACTTTACAGAAAAAAAAGTTACACAAGAATCGTTCCATAAAATCCTAAAATTGTAAACCGATAAGCAGACAACTATCTAAACTATCATCAGGTCGGATAAAATTTTCGACCTTTATAACCTGTTAACTGCCTCCCATCGCAACAACCGCCTCCCACAGTTTGCGAAAGTCCGTCGTTTAGCCCCAAGTTTCCCCACTCCCGTAACACAACCCGTCTTCAAAATGTCAGTCATCCTCGGATACGAAGCTACGCGGTTAACGTTAACGTTAACAAGCGCGTCATATTTCAAAAGTCAGCGGGGGAGAACAGTTTAGGTGAACGAGCGACGATCCGGTCGTCGGTGGGATTATGGAAGAGAACCGGCCCGAGTTAACCGTTCCAAGAGCCAAGAAGAGATTTAATTAAGCGGCGAAGAAGGGAGAGAAGGAGGAGAAGGAGGGGGAGGAGGCGAACCATCGAGTCACGTGGTGCGCGCCACGTAACGCGAAATTTTAAGCGCTTAAGTATCCCCATTTATAGCCGTTTCGATGCACCGGCACAATCGGCGGGATCGTTCCTACAGGCACGAACGACCTTTGGCCAACTAGACGGGACGAACGGCATCCTCAATTGCGGGAGAGGTGTGTCATTACATGCAATGCTAACTGCGCGTGCCTAATAGCGCCGCAACCAGGATTGTGTTCGTGCTGCAATGCTCACCCGGACTCTCGTTGCCGGGATAATCGATGTCAGGGTCGGTTGGCGCTCCAACCATGTTGCTAAACACGCGAAAGATCTAGCCGTGAGAGCCGATCTGGCGAAGCGTGGAATAGGGTCCTTTTCCGTGGGCTTCGTGAGATACGATTCTATCGGAAGATGATTGCCACGTATGGGGGAGTAAATCCGGTTCGAAGGAGAGGAAAGGTGTCGGATATCTTGACGTTTCGGTATCCAAGCGTTTGATAATTACGATTTGATCTAGGCTCGTTTTGACGGGGTGGAGATCGATCGGATAAAGGAAAAAGTTGGAAGATATTGGTTTAATTCTTGGATGAAAGGTTTAGGTATCGGACAAGTTGGAGACGGTGGATGAATTATTTGCCACGCCTTCTTTCAACAATAGGAAGAAAAATGCATCCACTTTAATAAAATATATTACGATGAGGAAGTTGTAGATTGGGATACCATTTATCGTGATTATTACACGATTTTCTCGCAGAAATTTTATTATTCTTTTCCAATTTTTTCGAGCGATATTTCATACGCGATTAGAAACACGGAACGGAAACGGGACGGTGTTAATTCAAGAGGAACTCGGAGGCAAGCGGAGGGGGTGTCATTTCGAACTATTCCACGAAGCAGATTGCGATTCAACGAGCGAGTTAAATGATATAGCGTCTCTGACCAGGGCGACTTTGGGTGAACGTGACAGGTCGGATTAAAACGACGGCCAGGTAGCCGATAAATCACGAATGGACGGTGGGAAACAGCGTGGTGGAGGGTCGGAGTTGAAATATCCCTTGCCGAAGAATCGCGGAAAATTCGACTAACTTGGCAGCCGGATGCGGAAAGGGCGGAGTCAAGCGGAGCGACGGAGTTCGTCTAATTTATATCCGGCATGCCGACTAGGGGCCTTTCCTCCCCCAAACGAAATGCCCTAGATTAAATTCCCTCCCCAAAGTTTCGTTCACGTACCTGTAAATAATATTCGATAAAATATCGCCGATAAACCCGAGCCGAATGCCGTTTGATATACGCGACTTCTGCCGAAATTGTATTCCGCGAGCGTGCACACCGTATATTTCAGTCGCCGCTGTGGGGACCGTAATTAATTTAACCCTGCAACTTTGGCGAGCGCGGACCGCGGCCATCCTCGCTCGCTCCTTAACCGAACGAAACGACAAATTCGTGACTGTAAAAATTAAAAGAGAGAGAGAGAGAGAGACTTTTATTTTCTTCCGTCTTCCACCTTTGCATGCCTCTTTTGTTTTCCTTTTTCCCTCTCGTTAACCGGACTTACTTTTTTTCTTTTTTTCCATAAATTCGACTCGGCATCCCCTTCCACCATGTCTTGTCCGTGGTTATTCGAAGGCAGAGGACGGGCGAAAGAAAGGCAATCTCCTGAGCGTAAATTACGCGGGATAGGTACCGAAAGTAAACTTAGAGAATAAAATTGCCGGCTTTATGCTCTTCTTAACCTCCCGAGGTATAAATACGAGCGACGCCGGATAATTCCCGCGGCCGAAAAGAAGAAGTACGGACACGCTTCCCCGTCTCCCGTTGATTTACGTTATGATTCCAATAATTCTGTCGCGCTACGTAAAAGCGGTATATACCGGTATACGGTTAAGGACGAGGGCCTTTGCCGAACTGGATAACGCGTTTCCTGGACCGAGTCGGGCGATAAAAGTGCGGCCTCTCGGGATTGAGATCGCCTCGCTACGGAGAGTAGAAGAGACATTGTCGGCACGCAAAAAGCGGCCATTTCATTGGCGCGTATTGGCCGCGATCCAAACGAGGAAGAGACGTGGTGAAATTGGACGAAACACGAGAAAGAGTCGTCGCGATTTTTAAACGCGATTTAACATTAATGTTGTTCAATGCATTGCTAATGTATATTCACTCTGGATATTTCAATGTATTTTTTAGTTAAAAATCGTTCACGATTAACTAGGTATTCTCGTCGAAGTTTCACGGGTATTTTTGGCGTTAATGATTCGCGTGGTGGTCTCCACCTAAAAGACGATATTAGGATGCATTAACCTCGGTCAATACAATAATCGACTCGTACGTGCATTAATTGCAATCACGTTTCTATTCATCCCGTTAGCTGTTACGTAGCGCCAGACCTCCATTAAGAAACTGTATCTCGAGTGTGCCTTCTCCTTGATGTTAACCGGTGGAATTCTCCTTTGCACTTGATAATAATAATTTTGATCGACATTTTGCGATATTATTACCGACGATAATACGCAAACGAAATAGATTAAAATATAATGAATATTACAGTAGTATATTAAATAAATGGAATATTGATGGATAAAGAATCGATGACACCGAAAAAAACCACACCCCCTGGTCAAAAGGCTCTTAAAGAAATTGTCTTGCCGCATCCTTGGTCGTGAGACGTGCTCGCTCAAACGCGCCGTTTGTTCCTCCGCTCGTCTCTCTTTCTCTTCCCCTCTGGGGTCGCTTTGGTCCGAGACGTTAATAAATGATATCGGGGCGTACGTTTGTCCCTTTGTTTCATCACGAACTTGAATAAATCCACTTCGAACTAGCGAAGGGACACATCGAGAGTAGAGCACACTCGCTCTCAAGGAGAGTGTCCTTCGCCACAATGGATCGTCCAAACTTCTCTTCGCCTCTCTTGGAAACTCCTCGTAACGCGCGAGTCCTTTAATTCAAATTCCACGGAAGGAAATGTAAATCGAAATCATCAAGATCCAGACCCGTCTCGCAGGGGCGTACAATTAGAGGAACGTAGAATTACGCGATTACAATGAGGATGTCGACCGATGATCGACCGCGAGAACAAACGCGAAACGAGATCTCGAAGATGCGTATTTTCGTGTTTATTAACCCACCCTCGTAATTTTCTATACGGTTCCTCGATAATTAAGGTTTTGTCCCTGAAAAATCATATAATGTACGCGCTTGCGGCCCGCGCACATTTTAAATTACCCGAAGTGACTTTTCGAATATTAAAAGGCTATAATTCAACCGGCCTCTCGCAGCATTCCCGTTCCTCGTTATTTTAACGTGCCCGTGCCGCGGCGCCAGTCATTAACCACCAGTTTCGTCGCGTACAACGCGCACGTACGGATTCCCTCTTCTTTCTCAGGGGCCCCACGGATCCTCCACGGCAAATCTACGACTTGATAAATTCGCCCGATGATCGAGAGGCGTGACTAACTGGTGGCCGCTTGACGAACCCGCGCACCGTGATTTTTCGCCCTGCCACGCGTTTCGCCCTCTAATTAGAAGTTTTCGCCCGGGATGGGCCCGGCTCGCCTCGATCACCGCCGACCATTTTTATCTCCGTATCCCTATCCCCTTAACGACGCGGTGCGTTTAATTGGCGAAACGAGGCATCAAACAAATTTTTCCAAGATACGTCGATCCAGCGAATCGAATGATTGCGCGGCAATATGTGTACGTCCACTTAAGGCTTATACGTTATTTGCGCTTTCGTTCGTGGATCGAGGAGGTAGGTATTACTGCCGCATTCAGACGGTCGCCTTTCCTCCTATTCTCTCTTTCTCTCTGTCTCTCGACATCAGGAACAAAATGCCAGACGCTTAACGATATATTTTTGGCCCGCGAGGCAAAACACTCTCGTTTTGCGTCTGGCGCAATTAGCGCCGCTGCTCGCCGCGGAGACAATCGATGAGGATGCATTATGCGCTTCTATTGTGAGGATCGTCGAGAGTCAAAGATCGGTGGGAATAGATCCCCGAAAGAAGAGTAATGGTTCTTCTAAGCGAGGTTGTTGCGCTCGTCACGTGGCTTCTGATTTCTACGGGCCATCTAAAATCTAGCAGTGTCTCCTCGACGATCTCGTCGTTCGACATCGCGTCGAGAGAGAACAGACGAATTGATTAATAAACGTTGAACGGTGGTGAAACATGGTGGATCCGCAGCAAGATTCGAGCTCCAAGAGGACGAGACGTCTTAAACATCGCGTGTCTAAAACGCGAATATAAATAACTCTCATCCTCTCGATCTTCTTCAACGAGGCGTTAAAACAAATCCAGCCTATCCCACCGCTAATCGAACCACGACTCTTCATCTGCAACCCGCTCGGATCGCAGCCATTCGTCTCGCGGCGCAAAAACGTCGGCATTCGTCCTCGACCGCCCATCGAACATCCCCCGAATCTTCTCGAGTTTCGAGAACCCGATTCTCTGGGCGTTACGCAATTAATTAGACAGCTCTCCGACGTCTCTCCGATTTTTCCCTTTTCGCGGACGCGGGGGAAAGTCGTGGAGGGTGCGGGGGAGGGAGGGGGAGACGCGAAGGGGGAGGGAATAATGTCGTCGGTCTGGCCGGCCGAGAAATGCCGAGACGGCTCCTCTCGTTCCCGTTTCGCCTTTGATGCGGCGCTAGATTTGCGCCTCTATTTTGCATTCCACGTGGCCGTCTACCGCCTATCTCTACGTACATTTCTCCGCTCTTCTCCATCGTCCCATCGGTTGTCGCTGTCCCCAGGCGTCGGCAACCGTTCTCCTTCATCCGCGTTTAGAAAATTAAAACGAGCTCTCGCGATGGCGGCTACGTCGGCGGTGGGTGAACGCATTGTCAAGCGTTGCCAATTAGCCGCCACACAGTGTCTTTGTCCGCTTACGCTTTATCCGGCTTCCTTCGTTCTCCCGCCCGATCGAACGAGAAGAGGAGCGACGTTACTCTAGGAGGAGAGAGAGCCCAGACGTTGCTCGAATTCGCTGCTCCGCCATCCCTCCCTTCACCCCTCTTCCCTTTCTCCCTCCTCGTCGCGATCCTCGTCGCTTGGCAGAGGCCGAGCCAAGAAATCCGCGTGCTCCTAGGTAACGGCTCGACGAATCTGGCAGGAAATAGACCGGTGGACCGCGTGGTGTCTACGGCGCCCGGACCAAATTAGAGTCCACGCGGATCCCCGCCGGTTATTTTCGCTTTGGCGCGCGCACCGCCTCCCGTCGGTCAGCAGCTCGTCGCGTCTCCCAGCTCGGAAACACGCACCGCCGCTCGTTCGCGGGGACTGGCAGGGATTTGAAACGCGACGAGTAGACACGCTAGACACTATTTGGAGCCAGCGACTGAGTTTAATTTAAATTTTAACGCGCCAGGTCGGACACCAAGGGGGGAGTAGTAGTAGTAGTAGTAGTAGTAGTAGTAGTAGTAGTAGTAGTAGTAGTAGTAGGAGTAGGGTTATCGGGATATCGGGGCGATTCGTCGATCGGTGAAAGTAACGAGGAGGGGGAGGCTACGTCTTGTTACATTTTATCGAGTGATAAAACATCTCGTATTATTAGAGTCCACGTGACCAGAAGTATTATCAACTGTGTGGTTATTCCGGGGAGGGGAGGGGTGGGGGAGAGACAAACGCGGTGTTTGCCTTTGTGCACGTGAAAACGGAGGGAGGTTGGCTTGGATGCTGTAATAAAGCGAACGTCGACCTCTATTGTATTAGAGAACCACGAGTTAATCTGTTTATCGTCGTATTTGTAATGGGAACTATGTCTCTCGAATATGTATGTTACATTTAACTATGGCGGAGCCAGAAATTTGATTACATTGAACAGTAACCGTTTCGTAAAACGTGGTGCATTCCTCGGTGAATCCTGGAAATGGGGCAGATCTGATTAGAGGTTGCACGAATCGTGCATCTTGATGCACGATTGATCAAATTTCGATGATAAAACGAAGGGAAAAGTGTGTATGTACGATAAAAACAGAAGAAGGGGAAAAAAAAATGAGGAGGAAGAAAGAAAATTTCATTCTACGTTCTACGAGAATAAGAAAAATAACATTGATCGAGAAAAACTACGGTTCCATTTACCACGAAAATTCTTCCACGAGACATCACACGTGTAACGCGTAAAATTCCACCACCAGTTGTAGAGTAATGGCGATGCCGGGTCTGCAGGTCGACGAAGCGCGAATACAACTAAATAACTGCTAACTCTACCTACGGTGTGTATATCTACCTCGGGCCGTCTACGAGCTAATTAAAAAGGATGTTCGATAAAACAGAGCCGAGATTCGCATTATACGGAGCCGTTGGTAACGTTACGGTCTCGTTTCGCGCGCGATAAAACAAAGCGGAGGACAGTTTTCCAATAACGAGATAGAACGTATCACGGTACATTTGTAATCGTGGCCGGCAATCGATTTCCACGGGACTCGGATTGCCGCGCGAAAAATGCTGCTTCGCTGGAATAAAACACCCCTCCCCTCAACCCCGTTATTAAGTATAAATTACACCGTCGTGAGGAATGAGACAGAGGACGGGGGAAAAAAGACGAGGAGAGAAAGAGGGGAGAGGGGAAAAAAGAAGGAAACGAAACGTGTACGGAACGAGAGGAGGCGATCGGGTGGAAATACGATTCTACGCTTAGCGGTGTTCCACGAAAATTTACGACCAAGGTAATAGATATTGGAGCCGCGGATTCCTTATTACGTGCTGCCGCTAGATGGAAGATAATGATGATTCCTAGCCGCGAACTTTGGCACCGTGTCTCTATGCAACGCGACCGGCGAGATACTCGTCCACACGCACGTGTAGATCGAACCTAACTGATTGTATTTCAATATCGCGTGTAACGTGGATTGGTGTTCACGCTACGGTGTGAATAATTGCAACGGCCGCGTATAATTCAGAACGAATTACGATCTATGGGAACGAGATTCGGTTCTGCTCTCTCTCTCTCTCGTCTATCCTAAGTTTTTCATCTATTGCCTTGTCGTTCTTTGTTCCATTTCCTGTTATCCCGTATTATTACCTATTGCGAGAAAAAGAGACAAGATTTTAATTAGTTGCAATAAAATTAGAGATGGAAAGGAAGTTTGCGTTGGTAGTGAAATCGTAAAGTAAAAAAGGAAAAGGATATGGCGGAGAATCTCTCGGTGAGAAATTTTCAATTGAATCTATCGCGATTTTAGATCGGTATGCTTGAAAAAGGAAAAATTGTTTCGCATGATATCCTGTAAAATTCTTTCCTATGCGTTCGGTCCAAGGAATATCAATCTAATTGGCCAGGCAAATCTATTCCAACTAATCGAAATGCGTTCGCGTTTAAATCGCAAAACAGGAAGACGGATGAAGTCATTTGACGGCGCCACTGGCGTCCTCCTTTGCATCCTTATGAATGCGTCTTCCACGCGTGCATGTATCTAACCTGCGTGCCTATCCAACGTGAATACCGAATCGAAGGATAAGACGACGATCAAAGAGAAATTCCTTGTGTTCACTCGTAGACGTCTTTAACACGTTTCGGCTACGATTATTATACCTTCTCTCGTGAAATCTCGTTCGAATTATTCGCGACAATTTATGTATTTATTCGCGATGACTGGCAGAAATCATCGAAACTGTTCCCGGATAGTATTTCCTATTAGAGCTCCACGTCAATTACATTAATTTACGATGTCGATCGATGTGTCCCAATTAAATTCACTTTCGCTTAATCGCGCATCGACGTAATAACCCGCGAAAGATTCGCTTCGTTAACTAGTCGCTCGATTAGAAAACGAAAACAACGTTTCATGATATTTAACTTGATTGATCAATCGCGTGTTATTCACATATTAATTTCAATTTATTATTATCACATATTAATTTCAACCCTCTTTTACTATGGTATAATTTAAATTCCTTTTTTCTTCCTTTTTATAACTACGAACAAACAATTCAATTCGCTTGATCAACTTATCCTTCAACTAATTTCGAAATTCATCGACAACACTGCGTCTGAAGACTCCCCGTTTATCTCTCAACTTTCCCTCGTACCCCTCCGCCACGAGACGAGAATAAGATCTAGCCACGTCGCGCAACAAATGTGAAATAAAGTAACAGTTCGTCTCACGGCATGGAATAATGTCGCTGACCCGGTTGCGGAGGCATGTTGCCGGTCAAGAGCAGCGGCGCAAAAGCCCGCTCTGGACGAGGAGGCGGCCGGGTCTAGGATTCGTCGGGTTCGTGCGTGTAGAAACGTCCGCGCGGAAAGAAACGGCGCGCCGGCAGGCGCGTGCACTCGTATGCGCGCCGCTTCAACGCTCGCTTTTGCTCGTACCTACGGGTTGACATTTAAATACATTATCATAACAATGCACGCGGGTGCATGTTAAGTTAATATCATCATACCTCCTCGTTCCGCGAGCGGCGACCGCGCAAAACGGTAGCGGAGAGAGAAAAGTTACGCTCCATCTTCCACTTCCTCTCTTCTCTCTCTCTCTCTTTCTCTCTCCGCGCTGCAAACCCCACGTGAAAGCAGCAGATTTTTCTTTCCGCTCCCGTCCTTCTCCCATTTCTCTTTCGCGTATACCGTCGCGAATGTTTCTGCATTCTTTTTTTTTATCGAGGATAAAATATCATCCGTGAAACGCCAATTCGTTGAACGGAATAATCGAACGCGATCTAAGTTTGTTGGTGAACGAAACGTATTCGTTTTCGTTATTTTCACTTTTGATATTTCTTTTTTTTTTTTTTTTTTTTTGAAGCGAAAATAATTTCGTTGGTAAATTGGTGGACGAGTTTTGGTAGCTAGGTTGAATAGATTCGTAAGGGATGAAGAGAAGCAAGCGCAAATTGGTCCTCTCCGTTTCCAATGAACGTATCCATCTATTCACGGGCATTAGGCGTGGCTACAGCGTTTCAAAATTAATTCCGCACGATTGCTAACTGATCAAGATTTCACCTTGCTAATTGGCAATTGTTGGTCTCATCATTTCATCGTATCTAACGTTCTCTCACGATCTCATTTTATTCCTCTATTTCCGCCATATATAAATAGACCATATAAATAGACCTTGCTAATTGGACAGATTCAATCCGGACCATTTAATGGAAAATTATACTTCTAACGAGGCGAGCGTTACAATTCTCCTGTTAAAAATATAAATGGTGGCGAATCCTTGTATCGTTATTACCGCAAAAAAAAAAAAAAAAAAAAAAAAAGAGAAAAAAGGAAAAACGTTTCGTCCAGCCCCAACTTCTGCGACGATTATTAGCCACTCAGTGGCCAGGTGTTAAACCCAGAAATATTGGCCGCATTAGCGGCGCGTTGCGTAATTTCTTGGCCGGCTCGCGATGACAGCCATTTTCCCTATCCACTGTATACACGTCGGTGTGCGCGCAAAATACGAGCGCATTCAGGCTTATATCGCGGCTCGCGCTCTAATAAACTAGTCGGGAACGTCTCCATTCACCGTGGCCGGGCCCTCTCGTTCCTTTTCTCACGACATTCCACCGATTGGTATCAACTAGAGAACTCTCTCTCCTCTACTCCTAGAAACAGAGAGAGAGAGAGAGTGGTGGAGGCCGGCTCTGGGACGGAGTGCGTGGGCCTTTTCCAACCGAGGAATTCCCCTCTGCCATAATGCCGCGAAAGGAACTGTCCTCGTCTGCTTTAGGGTAAGACGGGGGGCCCCCGGCTTATGAGGGACGAAATGGGAAGAGACGACGAGGGTGAAGGCTGGAGGATAGGAGAGGGGGGACGGGGAAGGGGAGGATAGAGCAAAGAGAAACGTACGTTCGCGTACAAGCATCTTGTAACCCGACATGCTCGGACGTCTGCCGCGCGGTGCGTCACAAAGAGGCCGCAAACGGTCGTAGCGAGAAAGGATTTTTAGTGCTCGAGAGCGAAATAAAGAGAGAGAAAGAGAGAGCACGGCGGTAGAGGTATAGGAAATATATTGATATTTATTTACGACTGGTAATAATAATTGATCTCGGAGCTGCAACTCTATGGAGGCGAAGTGACTCTTGGTGATGAGGGGGGAGCTCATCAAGGGGGAGGAGGGAGAGAGAGAGAGAGGAAGAGGAAGAGACGCGATGGGATGAGAGAGGAGAGAGGATCAGGGTCCAGACTGGCCCAGGGCCTTACGACTTCTTTATTTCGTCCGGTCGTATATCAGCTCCAAACGAAAGGGTTAAAGGTGTACGCTCCACTAAATAAATTCGCGGCCATCTCCCGACTTCCAACCCCGTCCGTCCTTGTCCCGGCCACTCTTCGCCCATGCTCCCTTCTCTTTCCCTCGCATGGGGCAACTTTCGACGCCGCGCAACGGGCGAATCGAAAATTCCGTGAGCAGGAGGAATTCGCGATCCTTTATAAAGATTGCATCGTTGCGTCGTTCGCCATGAAATATGAATTAATGTAAAAATAAACGACGCGTGTGTCGTCTCAAGCTCTTCGAATCCGAATGACGGATGTAGAAAAGATCGCGATTATCAAACGCACGAAAGATGTAAATCCTGCATGTTGTCTAATTCTTTCCTGAATTAAATGTTGTTGTCGAATATATTTGATAGAAGAATAATAGTAATCGAATAAGTTTCTCCTTCGTTCGAAATTAAAAACAGAGAGAAAGAGAGATATTACAACTTCCATTTATTTCTTCTTTGATCGTGAAAAATATATCGGCCCAATTTTACCCGTCTTACACTCGATTCATGTTCATCCAACTTCTTCTCTCTTTATTTCGCGATCTGTACTTCTCTCGAGATATCGAAAGGCAATTAAGAAACCGGGCGGGATAAATTATCGCTTGGGAATTATCCGTGGAGCATACTCGAAATAGCGCGGCTCGTTAGTTGAAACGTTCAGCGGCCTAAACATCGCCGTTTAATAAATACGTCGATCGTAAACTATTTCTCCCGGGATCATTAAATATCAACATATCGCAAAAGGGCCACGATTCTAGGACCTTCCCTTTCTTCTCTTTGCCATTTCGCTCTCCCCGCCCCGCCACTCGCAATAAATCTACGCCTCGTGTGCGAGTACACACGCGTGTATTCCACGTGCGCGGAAGGGAGAAGGGAGATCCCTCGCACGTCGTTGCCACGGTGGGTTTCCACTATTATTTCGAGAGGGGCGGCGAAGTCGGAACGGCGATGTACAGCCGCGTGCTGACCGCGTGTCGAGGTGAAAAATTCTCCGAACTGAGAATCTCGCGTACCTCGAATTTCTTCCCCCCCTCCCTCGTCCAACGTTGGCCAAATTTCGGTTAAAACGTTTCCATATCGATCCTTCTTCCGCGCGGACGCGAAATTCCACGGATTCAACTCACTTCCGAGGAATAATTCGCGCGGTCGATGCATGTAATCGGCGATTTACATCCATTGCGCGAGGGGAATGTTAGAAATTCGCTGGATTCGAGTTTTCGAAAAAGTTTCGATCGAAATTTTCAACCGAGAGTTTCGAGAAATTTCTTTTTTTTTTTCTTTTTTAATTTCGAATCCGATTTCATCTCGAATTAAACGGGATTTCGACCCGTTTCAACTTCTCCTCTTTCACGAAATTAAACTCCGCGGAATGTCCACATCGTCCAATATTAGCGTAGCATCCGGATCCAGTTTAAAAATTCCTCGAATCCTTCCCCCTCGCGAATCGTGATACTCTCCGACTCGAATTGATCGCAACGATCGGTCGGATATTCAACCAAGTGCCTGGTACTGAAAAAAAGAAAAAAAAAAGAAAAAAAAGAAAAAATGGAGCGAGAAGAGGAAGAAAGACGATGCGAATCGATTGCGAACGTCGGGAGAGCAGCTCCCTCGGTGCACCGTTCTCTGTGAAAACGGAATGCCAGGCAACGATACCGAGGCGAGATACGTATCTTCCACCAAGGTGGTCGCCGACGAGAGGATCGCCGAGGGATCGCGAAAAACGAAAATTCTGGCCCCGGGCCCATTTGGTACCGGTGCAGCCCCCTATTCATCATTCGAACCTCTCTCACGGGCTTGCTTCGCGCCGCCACGGCGGAACGCATGCATCCGGGAAACGTGAAACTGAGCGCTCGCTCGCGAAACGCGTGTGCACACCTCGGTGACGCGGTAAAAAGTTGAAAAGTAGCCCTCCAACTTAGAAAGTTATGCGCGAAAGTGCTCGCCTCCTGGACGCTGATAAAACGATACGAGATGAGGATCTGCGGCAAAAAAAAGAGAGAGAGAGAGAGAGAAAAAGATTTAAGTTGCGCGACGAAACGGGCCGGTGTAAAAGGATGGACAAATATTCTGGACCGTTTCGAATATTTCTGCCGCGCGAATTTCGGCCCCCGTTTCCTTGGACCCCGGAAAAACGAGCATTTCGATACCGGCGAGGATCCAGCCAGAGATGGCGATCGTGAAAAATGATTACACGCGTGTAATAGAGTAGCGGCAAATTACATCGAGGGACGACGCCATTTTACTCGAGGATATATACTCGATTCGCGCTAATTCTCGGAGAAGAATGTAATTTTGAAACAGGATTTTGGAAAGTAAATAGATTTCTTTCTTTCTTTCGATGTAAATAGATTGTAGATTTTCATGCAAATGTATATTTTTTTATATTTTATCCCGTTATAGGTTCAAAAATTACAGGAATAAATCAATTTAGAGCCTTCGATATAATTTGAAGATAGAACTTGTAAAGAATCTATCTCCATATTTCCGAATAGCAATTTTTCCTACAATCGAAAGTATGGAAGAGTTATCACGTTCAATTGCGAAAAATTTCAGCCGGTAATTGAATGCCATATTATAATTTCCGAATATTGAATATAAAATCGTTGGGAAAGTATTCCCCTCCTCCCCAAAATTACATCTTATTTGCGAGATAGAAATCCGTCCGTGAAACGCTTCGTTCGTCGATCGTGCACGCGATTTTTTAACGGGACGTGTCGTGCAATCACAGTTTCTAAGTTCTAGCGCTAAGATGCAACGTTCGTAAGACGTTGGCATAATTTTCCCATGCGAGAGGCCCAAAGAGAAAATCAGGATACGCGCGAACTTTAACACCTCGCGTTTGCATGCATCGAACGAGTTAATGACGAGTTTTCTTTCCTTTTCCTGTTTCAGGTAAGTACATCACGAGTGAAAATCCCGAGTGGAAGACCCTGCAACCTTGGTGGACTTGGAGAATGATTACGATATGTAAGTACGGTGCAAAGGTGATAGACGAGTCGGAACTCAGCCAATTGATATTGGCTAGATGCAATTGCGCCGAGCAAATATATGTGTATCGATAATGGCGGTATGTATCCGTGCGAAATTGCACCGACTTCTCTCCAAAGGTGAAATCTCTAAAGGTAAAAGTCTGCTATTCAACCGCGAAGATATTTGGACATTCGATGATGAATCGGTTTACGGACTACGAACAATTTTTTTTTTTTTATTCAATTTAACGCGTTTTAAATTTATATATTTTTGACAAGGATAATAATATCTTATCAGTTTTATGCTTGTATAACTTATCTAAGAAGGAACGTTACCAATGTATACCAATGTCATCTCATATAGATAACATCGACGAGGAGTAAAAATAGAAACTAAATATTGCTTTATATTTGAACATCTTATTTTAATCTCTTAAAGAACAAATATTTACTATCGAGTCCTGAAAAGAACGATGGATCAAGCCAGGATATGTAATGGAAAAAGTATATCTTTGTACTTGTAGAAATAAAATTCCGAATCCCAAATGACTAACGATATTTCCAACATATATATTCTCACTCCTCTTATTATTTCAATTCAAAGAGATTACCATAATTACAAGAGAAATTCTACTCATTCGCGCAACTCACCTTCGCTTTTATAACTCTATTCCACCATCTGATTAACGCTTTCGCGTCGATTATAATTTTCTTCCTGCCACGTTGTTAGCCACACATCGTTGCGGATGTACACACCGCCAGAAGCTCGTTCAGTTAACGATTTAAGAAGGTGGGGAGACGTATCTAACTGGATCGTCGAAGAAGTTGCTAACGAGGATGAAGAAAAAGGCGGTGAGGATACAGGGCGCTTGTTAGCCGTCCTCCTCTCCTCACCTTGAGCCAACAAGGGCGCGTTATCCCCCGAAGGCGACGCGGATTAATTATTTATCGTGTCTATCTTCGGTTTGACGGGAAGGGAAGCTGGGCGGCTAGGTGTCGCGCGCGAGATTAAACGAGCGCAGGAGGTCAGATCCGAACGAGATTCGATCGCGATAAACTATAGATCGATAAACGTCTGTTAAATATGTACCTTGCGCCTGTGGTTATTACGAACGGAAGTTACGAGCGTTGGACGGTGATTGCTACCTTCGCGAGTCGGTCTTCCTTTTCCGCCAGTGGTAGTGGAGGATAATTTTAGAAAATCGTCTTTACTTTCTCGTATCCCTTGTTCCTTGGTTGCTTCGTTGCTTCGTTCGATTCGTCGAATTTATTTCGATAAATTTTATTTTTTCTTCATTTTATTAAAAATACTCTCTGTTAATTATATTCGTTTACATTCGTATATTGTATTTAAGTACAGATTGGTTATTCCAAAATTAATCTGTTTCCTATGCTCGATACTGAGGTTTGACAAAAGCCACTACATTCACATGTAGAACTACGTGTACATGTAGAATCGATGAACGGACTGGCCAGGTGTAACAGAGTATTAACGATCCATGAATGGTACACGGCCGGTCAAGGATTCGAGAATTCAACGCTCAATTACTACGCTCGGCACAGTAAATCATGAACGAGATACAGATCCGTGGTCAGATGGCGACCCTTTGAAGCGATCCTTCAAGGTTACACCGGGCTGCAGCAGAAGCCGTCGATAGATGCAGAGGAACGGTAAACAGGAAACGTATTCGATCGATAGGGCGAAGGAGCCGTAAACCGATAGATATATATCGGTGATCGTGGGAGTTCGTCGGTCGATTTATGGATATAGTTGAAGGATCATAGAGAATAATGCTCTCTGCTCGAGATAAACGTTGTATGTTCACACTCATCCTTTTTCTCTCTTTCTTTTTTATCTTTTCAATATCACGCGAAACAATTATATCGCCACGTATCGATTGCTTTTTATTCGTTCGTAAAATTTAATTCTTCTTATTATTCTTTTTATTATCTTAATAATTTATATTTGCAGCGTTTGTTAACGGAAAATAAGCGTAAACCTTTTACTCAATTTCGATATTTTCCGTAACGGAAATTGAATTGCAATTTACACGATCCTTCGATAATGAAACTAAACCGATATAGAAGTATTGTGAATAATAAAAAAAAAATAAAAAAAAAAAACTTCCACAGAGAATCCGTTCGTGTACAGATACAATAACGCTTATTCCCTAAATACGCCATTACTTCGACCTCGTAAATACACCCGTTATGGGCCATAAAATCGAATAATCGTCGACCGATATTTAGCGGGTACAACGTCGCGATAACGTTTTGTCCACGGTCAGCAGATTGCCGATTGAGCCGCGCTGAATCAATGGTTTGCGTCCGTCCACGTTGTAACTGGATCGTCATATTTTTACACTCACCGTGTTAATCGATATCAATAACGCAGATGTAACGCTTTGATTTCCGGCCGGGTGTTTAGAATCGTTAAATCCTTCCACGAAATTCACGTATAATTTAAAAAAAATCGAATTAAGTGAAATTATTTTTCAATCTCCCACATACAAATTCCTTGTAATATGAATTTCAAAAATTAATAACTAGGAGGCAAAGCGAAAGAGAAAAAGAATATAAATCCTGTTCGAAGCTTCCACTTTCGTTTAATTCAAACCTCTAATCTCTCACATCTATCCATCACCCTCCCATCCCCCTTTTTTAACATAACCAAGTAATGCATCATCACCGCAAATTTCCCCTCGTATATCGCTTAACCGCACCTTCTTCCCTTCGACTTCTGATTAAGCGAGCCACGACAAGGGTGCAAACGGCGGACGGTCCCGCGATTAATCGACCAGGTGTGTACGTCGATTTCTCCATTGTCAGTCGGGTTGGCCGGGGCCGGCGGCGGCGCGTCATTCTAACGCTTCACGCTTTACAAACTATATTTCACTCGGCCCCCGGTAATTTTATGTGCGAGCTGTCCCACCTATCTCCACGGCGCGAGCGAACAGCCCCGGGAACACCGGCTAGATACCCCCAAGTTTATTGCCGTTCGGTGATAACCCGTAAATTGCTGTCCATAGGAAACGGGTATAAGCGATAGCACAAAGCCGTAATCTGCGCCGAATCGCCCGCAGAGTCGGCGAGCGGGCAAAACTTCTCTATAATATTGCCGATTCGACTGGCTAACGCGCGCGCATCCGCGCGCGTTTTTCACCTCCTCTACGCTCGCCCATAATTTTCCCGCTTTCACGCGCGCGCGCAACCGAGCAATAATTATTGCTCCAGCCATTGGTCCACGCCTGTTCATCGAATTCATCTTTCCCTCTTCCTTCCCTTCTTTCTTCCTTCTTTCTTTCTCTTTTTTTTTTTTTTTTAATTTTTGCCTTCTTCCTAGTGTCGATTAACGTCGAGTTAACCGTTGTAATATAGGAGATTTCACGGCTTCGTGGCACTGACAGTTCCTGGATCGTTATTCATTTCGGGGGCGCAACCTCGAGATGCTGCTTTAAAGTTCGTTCGTATATCTTCCTTGTTTGTTGATAGAATTATTGCAGGTAAGTGAAACGCGTGTACAATGAATTTAAAAAACGAGAGAATGATCGAGGATAAGGGGAAATTTTTTAGGGAGCGCATCGAATAATTCTCTGAATCTTCGACCTCGCATCTATTCTCCTCCCTTTCCCAAGATTTTTCCGCTTCACCATACACGCGATCAAGGATCTCGTGATTTCTTTCGCATGATCGTTTTATGATGGTTTAAAGAGCGTCTCGTTCGCGTATGAAAATTTATACGCGCGTCCACTGGCTCACCCATGCCAGGGTGAAAGGTACGCGCCCCTGCACAATCTCGCGCGCATAATCGCGTTCTTAGGGGTTGGTTCAGCAACCCCCTCGTGCTGAATTCAGGCCGAGTCATTAGTCGGTGCAGGAATCGGGTCAAGTGTCTCGCGCGCCGCTTCATTACACGTTCGACGGGGGAGGATTAAGAACGCGTTTAGGGCGCGACGTGTGAATGGTCGAACGCCTGGTTGCCGAGACACTCGTGAATCCTGATTTCCTTAAGCCAGTACGAAAGTGGAATGCAGAATTTAGAAATATTGGATAGCTTCTACGCTGATGGAATTTGACATGGAACCTATCTCGAGATTAACTGTATCACTCGCAATAAGATTTCGACCCGAAAGAAGATTATTCGGATCGTTTAGGATTAATTCGGTGAATTTTTATGATGAATTTTCTTATTGCGAATTGCGAGTTTTTATTATAAAAATTATTTCACGATCTTGATTGGCACATTAAGATCTAAATTTATTCTACTGCGAATGAAAATTATACAAATCTACGAAAAATTCTATTACAATAGGCGCAATAGGCGTAATAAGCGTGAGAAGCGATTACGAAAGTAAATTAAAAACCCAGTAAAATCGTTTCCAAGAACGGTTTCCAAGAGACAAAGCGCCGGATGGCAAATCGACGATAAACGGCCGCGTACGATTTAGCAGTATCGAAAAGGAAGCTTTAATAAATTTCTTTAACCGACGTGAATCCGCAGCTCCGCACCGATCATTACGCTAATTAACCACGATGACTTTCATACAGCTTATCGGATTGAATCGGGGACGCGCGCGCAATAAAATGCCTGACTACGAGGTTTCCTAGCCTGCGCGCGTAAAAATAACCGCGTATTCAACCGGTATATGTCAATGATTCACGAGCGGAAGAGAGAGGAGGGGAGGGAGGAGGAGCAGGGAAACGGTCGACGTGGAAAAACGCCGGTCGCGGTGTACGACGTCTTCAGAAGCGCGAATTTTATTCAACCGAGCCGTCTGCATCCGTCTGCGCCAACTATCGCTATCATTTTCCTAGGCTTTTGCGAAAAAAACATGCAAAGTTTGCAAGAGGGGAAAAAAAAAAAAAAATACGTAGCGCGAGCATTGAAAACGAGGGTTGGAGGATGAATTGAATGCGCCCCCTTTTCTCTCGGATGGTTTTTAACATGTTACGCCGTTGTCGATGTTGGATCCTGGCTTCGAAGCTTTTCGACCGTGCTACTATCAGAAAAGCCGTGGTTTCGGTTTGTAAGCTTGTTGCGGTTCCACGCCAACCCCTTTCTCACGGGGTTGAAACGAAGGCGGATTTCATTGGTAACGTACGTGACGTAGCGTTAGACTACTTTTGTCTTCGAAAGATTCAGACGATGACCCACATTCGGGTTTTACTCGTAGATTTGCAAAGGTACGAGGATTTCGAATGGAGTTGGAGCTTTCACGCGGTTTTGCGCCGTGTCGATGCGGGGTTGCTCGTCGGGAGCACAGATGGGGCTAGTGGTTTCGCGATGCGGCTTAATTCAAAGGGGAAATATTTCTGCTTCTTTTTCTTTCTCCTTTCTTTTTTTTTTTTTTTTTTTTTTTAGGATTTTTCACGGATCGCGGCAGTCTGTATTTGGAGCAGACGAAACAATTTCAGGGGGTGGAAAATACGGTGTAATTTGGGCCAGGTTAAAGTGGCGAGATCTGTGTTATTCGAGAGGCTGTTTTAAAGCGTGCTAAATTTCAGTTTTAATCTCTATTTATTCAACGTATTTGAACGTTTCTCTTTCTTTGCTCAATATAGCAATGCGTTTGTTAAGAAGTTTTAATTAAGCAATATTGCGTACGGCACGCGCAACTCAATGCGCATTCCGCCGTTTTACTCGTCAATAGCCCTCTTTAGATATTTTAATTGTTGTAATTGGAACACGACGATCAGATCCGATTGTTTCACAATGGAAATCAAGCGAGAATCGTAATTTACCCTTCCGCGAGAGAACTTAACGCGGGCTTCCACTTCATTCAATTCCATTCATATCAATTTACTCTTAACTTCGCGAGATTAACGCGCGAAAAACTTAACTCGATCGAAATTTCCCACGCCACTTAGTCCTCGAATCAATCTTTCAACTTCATTTTCTCATTAACTTAACTCACTTTATTTTCATTCTCTCGTGGAAATCAAACTTTCCAGCGTCCAAACTCCGTACACTATCACCGATATTTCTTCACCTCCATATATCCTGTTATTCACCTGTCTCGAAATAAACGAAAGAAGCGAAACGAATCCACCTCCAACGAATTTTCAGCACCCTCCTTGCTACCGTTTCAATTACTCCATCCGATTCGGGACAATCGTATCCGCGAAGAAAAGGGGAGGGGGGGGGGGAGGGACCCTTATGCCGTTGGAACGCGTGACGTGACGAGTCGCGTAATTACAGAGACATGGGTCCTGTATTTTCATCAACGTTATCACGCTGCCACGATGACGCCTGCGAGAAAAAGCGGCGAGGGGGAGAAGCGGAGAGGGGTGGAGAGAGACGCTCTAATAGATTGCACGTTCGCCGTTACTGTTACCGGTACGCTCCTCTTTTGCACGTACGCGTTGGCACGCGTCCCTCTCCCGCTCTCTCGCTGCAAGCGCGAAATCCCGCTCTGCGACGCTTGCAGAGGGGGTAGAGAGAGAGAGAGAGAGAGAGAGGAGGAGAGAACGCCCTGACGACGTTCTTTTTTTTTCTTTCCCTCGCTCTCCTTCCTCCCCTTCCCCTCGCACAACTCGAGGAGAAGAAAACTCAGGCGCAACCCTTCTCCCCCCCCGCGCTTCTCTTTTGTCCGCGCGAGCGGTCCGCGGAACCCATGGCCACGGCTTTTCTCTTTTCCTTCCACCTTGTTACAATTAGGTATAATTACGCGAGCGCGTACGAGCTCGTACGTACGTGCGTATCGACGCGAGTGTCGCGGGGACGAATTAAAATCCTTTCGCGGGGAGAGAAACGAAACAAGGATCCCTCGAGCGAACCGGTCTCGTTAACGATGGAAGCTCTGCTCGAGAAAGGAGCAGAGTTATTGCACGTGACTCCCCGCTACTTTTATTCGCGCCAACGCCGCGCCGTCACTCGGCGGCGGCGACGACGACGTCGTGTCCCTCTCCTCCCGCACGAGAATAATGCCGTAATTAAATTTCTACCGCGATATCCACGGCTTTATACACGCTGACGTGCCACTTTGTCTATCGACGCGCCCCTTTATCGCGATTGCCCGCCCCTCTCGCGCCGCGCATCGTACGAGCGCATTATCTTCCATGATTCTTCGAGGTGAAACCGGTGAAATAGACGGAGTATCTTATGCCGTAATGATCGAGAATAATATGTTTGTGAAGGAGTACGAGAAGGAGGAAGGGAGAGGAAAGGGAGGGGGAAGATGAAGTTAATTATCCATTCCGTATCGTCTTGCTAATCCAAGATTATTCACCTTCTATCCTTAACGATAAAAAGAGAGAGAGGCTTAAAAAGAGAGAGAGAGACTGGAATATTCAGAATCACGGATATAAAATACGTACCGTATTCTTTCGTGCCTTATACGTCTAATCCCAGAGACGACCTGCGCTCTTCCCACTCCAACCCTCGAGGGCCAACTCCTCCTCCGCCTCCTCTTTACCGCGTGTTACAATTTCCGCGATAGTTCTCAAGAGCTGTAAGCTCGAACATTTCTAATCCGAGAGCTTCACTCGTTTCCCTCGCGCACCGTAGACAAGTCGGAGGACTCGCCAACGCGCTCTACAAAGCTGTCGAAAGCGCGTTTACCCCTTCTTTCTCCGCGCTTACTCCGTATATACGCGCACGCATTTTTATGACGCGTTACTCTCCTCGTGATATATACGTATGTCGATGCGGCTGGCCCACCCACCACAGTATATATATAAAAAAAAGAAGAAAAAAAAAAAAAAGAATAGGGTTGCTCGCAATAAAGTGCATCGCGAAGCTGTGGAAAGGAGAGGATTGCGCTCGTGAGCGGTAAGGGGTACTGAGAGAGGGTTGGAAAAAAAAGAGGGGGGAGGGAAAGAGAGGAAATACACGAGACGAGCATTCGGTTTGCACGTACTCACACACGGGCTGCAGATTATTATAATAAAAGTCCCTCGGCTTTGTTCGGTCGTCCCGGCGCGCGTTACGCCTTTGTCCACCCGGTGCACTCGCGTTGCTTTTCTATTTACATTTGTCGTGCATCGTGCACCGAACGCCGGACGCGCCGCCGTCAATGGCCAAATGGCGATGTCGAACCGCTCTCTCTTTCTCTCTCTCTTTCGCTCTCCTTTCTTTCTTTCGCCCGGATCGGCCGTCCTTGGTTGGAGGGAAAGTGGAAAAGCATTTCGGTTGAATCGTATGTTTGCCATATGAGAGTTATGGTTCTGTGGGTATCATAAATTCGGGAATTAATGTATCGTCATCGTAAATCCACGGTGTGGAGTAATTTCGTGAATTATCGTATCCAATCTTTGTATCTAGATACGTATATATACGCGATCGTTTAACTTTTGATTCTATAATACTTTGCGGATAATAAAATTATAAAATTGGAAAATATATCAGGTTTTAACGGGAATGGGAGGTAATAAAGAGCAAAACTCTCTCGTAAAATTACCACGTATACGATGTAATAATTATTAAGTTGTAACAATAACTGTAAAAATCAATCCCTTCGCGCGCAATTGCATTAGCTAGGTGTTAACTGCATAAACTCGTTCATGAATAATTCCTTCTTATCCCTCCATTTCTTTTTCTTTTTCTTTTTTTCTCTACAACTACTCGCAAGAAAAAGATTGTATATCGCGTTCTATGCCTATATAATCCCTCCCCCCAATTAATTACCCCCATCAGAGAGCTAGAAACGATTCAATTAACAGACATCAGGATCAAATATTCTTTAAACGAAATATCGTGCTTCGAATTAAAATACATATTACTCGTTACAGATAGCTCGCCATCAACGTCATAACGCGTTGCTCCACACGGATAATCGAAAGAAAACGAAGAAGGAGGAAAGCGGCGTCGAGAGCTTCTCAGAGCCGTGAAGAATTTCCTCCTCCTCCGTTCCTTCCGTGCAAGGCGTGCACGCAATACACGCGATTCCGCATAGAGGCTCATTGTTTTACCCTGAATCAATTACATGGCTGGGCTCCCGTCCGATCCTATCTGTCCGCGAGCGCGCACCGCGTGTGTCCCTCCGTTCTGCCTCGCGAGGTAAGGACCGCGTGTGCGTGAGCACGTACACGGGTGTACAAATAAAAGGAGGCAGATCCAAGATCCGAAGCCGGTAATTGGAACGTTCGGATAAAGCTCGCTCGTTGGCCGTCCGTCGCGTATTTCCGCTTATCGATCTTACTTCGTTCCACTACTTCCACGATTCTTCTTGCTTCGTGAGCTTCTTCTCGTCCTCCTTTCCATCCGAATGCGATAAGCGTTTCCGGGGGATCCTTGCCGCATTTATTCAGACCGATGTCGTTTTAATTAAATCGATCCTTCCGCGCAATTAAAATTTCGCATTGGAAACGGGTGAATTCGTTTATTTGCCCGTGAGATTAATTCATGCGTTCCAACCGTGAATTTTTTCTTCAGGATCTTACGTTTTGGTTGGTTGAGAGAGTTTCGATTTCGACTCGAGTAGGAATTAATTTTCTTTGATGTTTAAATGATGAGCACGAGAAGATCATGTTGTTGTTTAGATCCTGTGAAACTGTGTCGTCCACGGTCGGACGTTTTGTCTCCCTTTCGAGGGAGAGTTCAGAAACTTGTCGACGAATGCTCAACTTTTCTACTTTGAAGCTAGCTTTTTGAACTAGTGTTTTCTAAAAAAAAAGAAAAAGAAAAGAAAAGAAAAAAGACACAGGGATAGGAAAACTTTTGTTGATCCAAAGTTTGCATAAAATTGTTTCGAGAGAAAGAATTGTAAAGCAACTAAATTCTCCACTGGCGACAAAGTCATTATTCATATAAATTTTAAGACGATCAACTATGTTAAAATTCATCTTATTATTATTTTCATTTGTGAAAAGTGCTCAAAATACGCGAGATATAAGTAGCAGAAAAATATATCTGCATAAAACTCTCACAGTTCAATTAACATGCAACGTTGAAAATTTCGAGTGACACAGATTTCGAGCAGCTAACGAGCCAAACACATTCGCTGGAATCATCGTAAAACGAAATATTACTGTATAAGGAGCGAGATATCCCTCCACTCGTTTCCAAGAGTGATCGAGGCGCGGCGCAGCGCCGCGAAAGCGCGACACGCGGCAACGAGCAAAACGGATCGAAAGCGGAGAGAGGACGAGGAGGCGGAGGAGACAGGTCGGTCGACCTCTTTGAGATTACAGAAATGGAAAGTGCGGTTGGACGCATCTAGACTCGTTGCGTGCACACGAGCTCTCTCTCTCTCTCGCTCTCTCTTTCTCTCTCTCGGTCAATCTGTAAAAGCGTACACTCGACGAGTAGCCGCGGCGAGTTACCATCTCGGCTGTCTGTTCACGCGAGCCACGTACACACTCGATGTCAGCCGCGATGTCGGACAAGCCGAGCTGGTGCTTGACGATTTATCAATCGATACGCGTCGCCCGGAAAGGCGACGACCACCGCTGCTATTAACCCTTTCCGCGCCAAACTTTTTTTTTTTTTAGACACCGTGTGCACATACGAGGACACACCTTTTGCGTGTAAAGGTGGTCAGAGTGACGCGGGGTTGTTGTGCGAAACGTGTGGGATATAGGTTGTTTGCGTGTGGAATATCGATCTGTGTGGGATGCAGCCTCGTATAGAATATGGATCTGTGTAGAATTATAGGTTTGCGTGGAATATGGATTTGTATGAAATATGAATTTATGTAGAGTATGGATTTGTATGGAACATGGATCAGTGTGGATTATGGATCTGTGTGGAATATGAATTTGTTATGGAAAGTGTTTTGTAAGTCAAGGATTTGAAAATCTTTTGATTCTTGATTTTATTAAGCTTTTAAACCTTGTTGTGAATGTTTAAATTAAGTAGAATTATATATATGTGTGTGTGTGTGTGTGTTTGTAATAAAGCTAGGTTGCATCAAATTACAGTTTTTTTTTTTTAAATTCAATATTATATATTGCTTAAAGTAGTGTGAAAATTATAGAAGAGCTCGCTTAAGTAGCTACTATAAAATCGTAAAGATTAAAAAAAAAAAAGGCTAATTTAAATACTTGGATATTCGAGTATTTTTGTACCAAGTTTATTATGCAAAACGGTATAACGTTATGCTTAAAAAATATAGGAACGAGCAATACAGTATACTTTATACATTTACGAGTAGTGATTAGTGCATAGTAGTCGTTTTATATTCGTAGTCGTGAGAAAGTTAACGAGTTTGATGATATGAATCATTTTTATTCATCAAACAGGTTTCGAGTTAGTGTATAACTAAATATAAAATATGTAGCAAAATCTAGTAATTAGGTGCAAGATATCCTGGTTCGAATAGGCAATAATGAAACGAGGGGAATGAAATTGTCTGTAGTCAGACACTCGAACGATATTTTTCGTAATGTATTAAATTATTTGCTTTCATTTCCCTTTTAACGAACCATGAAGATCTACATTTTTATTTACATTTAATTTTTCTTCGTGATATAAATTGAAGCGCTACTATATCGCTTATATATTTCTTCGATATCATATTCCTTAAAATACCATTCCAGAATTAGCCAATTCGCTACTTTAAATCATCGTTCTATCTTCGAATCCATCTAAAATTTCCTTCTTCTTCTGATCTTCCTATCTTTCAAAAATTTCAAAGAAAATATTCAACATTCAATTCAAATTATTCCCTACAAATTTCATTTCACTCACAAAGAAATTTCCTTCTTCTTCTGATCTTCCTATCTTTAAAAAATTTCAAAGAAAATATTCAACATTCAACTCAAACTATTCCCTACAAATTTCACTTCACTCAGAAAGAAATATCCTTCTTCTTCTGATCTTTCTATCCTTCACAAATTCCAAAGAAAATATTCAACATTCAATTCAAATTATTTCCTACAAACTTCATTTCACTCACAAAGAAATTTCCTTCTTCTTCTGATCTTCCTATCTTTAAAAAATTTCAAAGAAAATATTCAACATTCAACTCAAACTATTCCACAAATTTCACTTCACTCAGAAAGAAATTTCCTTCTTCTTCTGATCTTCCTATCCTTCAAAAATTCCAAAAAAAAAATATTCAACTCAAACTATTCCCTACAAATTTCACTCAGAAAAAAATTAAATCCAAGATTCCCTTCCCGGTTTGAAAATTCTTTCATTACCGATCAATTCATCGATCATCGAAATTCTCTATTGATCAAGGATCACGATGACTGCGACATTTGCTCGATTCCCCCTGCGTGGAATAAGCGGCGAGGGACGGTGTAAAAGGCACGGTGAAGGAATGCTCGCCGCGGAACGTCAAAAGACGCGGCGCCGGATGCCGATTCCGATCCGACAGCTTGTACGAGCAAATTAATGAAAATCCAGCGAGCGAGGAACACGCGGAGAGTGGAAGAAAAAAAGAAAAAGGGGGGAGGGGAGAAAAAAAGGAGGACGCGAGAATCGAGCGGAAGAAAGGGACGATTCGTCTTCGTTGCTTCAACTCATTGTCCAGTGACAACGATTTACGGCAACCCGATCCGCGTTTTCTGCATTTTTTCCATTCGCGCCGGACCTCGGTCCGACTGTGTAATTTGGTAGCAAAACGAGCCACCGCAAAAAGCTTAATTGTCCGTGTACCGGAGGGGTCGCGACGTTCGAATTTTTACCCACTGTTTCGACTCGTTTACCCGATCGTTATCGCCCTACCCGTGTTTGGATAAGAATCTTATTTGCATGATTGTGGGTTGTAACGTGTGATAAGATTGCGGCGAATTAATAACGGTGGACGCGATAACTCAGGTTTTTGACTGTTTGCCAAGATATAGATATTGCAGTTTCCACGAAGTTTGATATAATAAACGGATATATATCGTTCGCCGATCTTTTTTACAATCGTGTGATAAAAAATATAGACGGGGTTGTAAAAGATATTTGCATATCATTGTATTTATTACAGCCCTAGAATCATACGTTCTCGCGATCGTTAAAAATTTAAACTTACGTTAAGTGCAAATTAAAAAAAAAAAAAGAAAANAAAAAAAGAAAAGAAAAGAAAACGAAGAATTTTAATCCATCGTTGAAAAATCGAAACTTTCCGTTCTCGGATCGATCAAAATTAAAATCACGATAAATTGAAAATAAAAAAAAGATTAAGGAACAAACTACTCGAAGCGTCGTAATTTAACGCTTGATTATAAATTCTGGGGAGGGCAGAAATTAATTCTGGACGGTCGATTAAGTAACAGCAGGTTGATAAGATCCATGCAACTCGCTTAATGCGGCCCGCCGGTGTCTCCCGGGCAACGATTAATCCCAAGTTCACGAGCGCTCGAAAAAAGGGGAGAGAGAAAAAAAAAAAAAAAAAAAAGAAAAAAAAACGAAGAGCTTTCGAACGATTTTCCCAGACCAACAGTCTGGGAAGCGTCGAAAGAAGCGACGAGGATTAAACCGACGGGTGAAACGACGTAACGAAAGCGCAGATGATTGAGTGTACCGATTTAATTTCGTTGCGAATCTGGTTCGGTAAATATCCTGGGAGAACCGATCGCGATTCAAAACGCGAAGGAGGCGACCGGTTGGGGGCGCGCTTTAATTAAACGAGCGGAAATGATAGCCGGGTAAATATTAAATGCGACCGACCAATCGTGCGCACCGTCTCGTTAACACGGCCGCCGCGTGAATACGATTAAACTTGAATGACAAGGCCGGCTTTCGCGCCAAAAATCTCCGCTTTCGTATTCGATATTCCGAGTTCACGCTTGTCCGATCCGACCAATTTAAAAAACGAGAAATATCCTTCTACATTTGCCATATACATGCGAATACAATTTTAAGAGCGAACATCTTCGAATCCATTCGAGAATAAATATTCTTATTTCTTTCATCAAATAAAATCCCTACTCTCTGTTATTTTATTCCTTTTATTATTATTCCTGAATATATCTAATACCAATTCCTCGCGCGATCAAAGACATCGGTTAAACCGAAAGAGACAAAATTCACGTTGATTTTTGAACAACGAAGAGAATCTCGCGGGAAAAAAGGCGGCCATTACATATTGCGTCGTCCAGCAAGGGAATCCAGCGTGTATCGAGCAAAAGGCAGATCTTCTCTGCAAGCCAGTCTTTTCCACGAGGAACGCTGTCATCGCCTGTCTCGCAATTAGTCTCGGCTGACGCGTTTTTGCCGGCCGTCTGTCCGTTCCGCGAGTATCCCCGCCTCGTCGCGTGCTTCCACGCTAGTTTTCCATTCTTTTCTTCGTCGCTTCGCGCCCCTTTTACTGAAACGCTCGAAACGAGCTTTAGGAAACGAGTCGTGAACGTGGGCGCGAAACTGTGTGTGGAAGGATCGTGTCGCATACTCGTGTCAACGATTGTCGAGAGAGAAAGAGAAAGAGAAAGAGAGAGAGAGAGAGAGAGAGAGAGAGAGACAGAGTGCGGTATTTTTAACCAGAGAAGAATAGTTACTTGTTACGCCGCGTTAACCCGAGCCGATACTATCGGGGCATTAATTTACGTAAACGAGTTGAGTCGGCGTGGCCGGGATAACGAGGCGAATCTTAACGAATTTGGCAGCTGGCTGGATCAAAACTCTCTCTCTCTCCGTTCCTCGAGGGAGGGGAAGAAATCGCGCGCTAAATCTATCCGCCATCCTCTTTGCCGCTTTGGAATCGTTTTAATCGTTCCGCGAGTTTTGGCGCTGATGAAAATGTCGCGCGACGCGGATTCGGGACAAGGCCTCCTCCCTCCTTCAACGTGAAGATTAGAAGGCTTGATTGTTTTTCGGTTTAATTCGAATTTATCTTTCCCGCGCGCAAGTTAATTCAGTTTAGCGACTGGATCGAGCGAATTGGAGCGAAATTTCCGCAAAATTAGTTCCAGCTTCCTTTTCAGAGGAAAAGTGTCGTTGCGGATACGAACTCTGTTTCCGAACGATGACGGCTCTTTAATTCAATTCTCCGCGCCATTTGTCATTCTCCGCGTTTGTTCCCTTAGGAAACGATTATCGAATTTTATCGTTCGCGTTTAATATTCGGGATACTATTAATTACGCGCGAAAATTCATCGCGATTAAAAGAGCGATTAAAGATCTATCTTGTTTAAAACACCCATCAATCTTTCCTTCAATCGTCGCGCCCCGAAATTTATATCCACCACAACATCACATTAATTCTAATTTATTTACTCGTCGTATCACTTTCGGATCCGTTTCTTTCACATATAACAAAAAATCAAATTTAGTTTACCCTTACCCGTATTTTCCAAATCCGAACATTAATTTTTGCACAACAACGTATACCTTACGTTTCACTTATAATATACGTTATACGTAATTCCTTTCCACGAATGAATAAATAAATAAATAAATAAATAAATAAATAAATAAGTAAGTAAAGGGAATCCACGCTCCTGTTCCTCCAACACAGGTATATCCAATATTCCCCGCTTCGTACCTGAGACATCTCTCCGGTTGCGGAACGCTCGTATCGGGCCGGGCCGTGAATCAAGGCGAACCGTATTTACGATAGGACCCGAGAGATTAAATTCGTGGCGCATTATTATGGGCGACGCGGCCGTGCGTAGCAAATACGTCTGGATTTCGGGGTGCGAGTCGTGCGGATCGTAGACGCATTTGTATTCCACCGGCAAGACAGCCGACCTCTCTCCTCCCAATCCTCCTTCTCGGAAGGAAAGAGAAGAAGAAAGAGAGAGAAAGAGAGGGGAGGAGCGAGGGAACGGTGTTCTCTCGATGCAAAACGATGGAAAACGATCAGCCCCGATTCCCATGACACCATAGCGTAACTCGGCTATACTGCGCGCGGCAGACAGCCTGGCCGAAACGCGCGGGTTCCGCGAATCCATAGAGGGAGAGATGGGCGAAATGGAATTCCGCCTCTCCCCGCATCTCGGAACGCGCGAGTTCCGGTTGACGTACGATTATGGGACCCGGGGCTCGAAAACGTTTCATTCGCCGGCCAGAGTTAACGTATCGGACGTGTCCGCGTGAATTACCACGTTTCGTGACGCGGCTTTATCCGATCAATTTGAAAACTGCCGCCGCCATGCCTCGCGCGATTAACGCTCAAATTATTTCTTTATCCGCGGCGCCCTGCCACCCGATAACCGGTCACGGTTTATGCGCCGAAGGTAAGGTAAATTTTGGGAAGGTAAATTTGCCCCCTCCATCCCATTTCTATTCTCGGCGGAATTGGGAGAGATTGAGAGGAAGAATTTGACGCGAGCTTCGAATTTTGTTTCTTGGTTAATTAACCACCGCGTTGAGGATATTAGGTACGAGTGGATTATTCTAAAGAAAATTCTAACGTAACGTTATATTTACGATGTAATTTTTAACGACCCGAAAGTTCCATTCCAAACTTCGTTGCAAACACGATCCCACTTTGTTAAAGTTGAACTGTAATTCCTGTCATGAATGTAATCTCAATGTTACGAGACAAGTTATAGTTTCCCTTATACAGGAAATATATATATATTCGCGTCATCTCTTAACGCTTATTTATGAAATTACGCATTAACAATTTTTTTTTTTTTATTATAAATTCGATCGTTCGCAAGATTCACAAATTCATATCGACACGCTTGTAAATCCCACGGTTGTAATTCCCTATCCCTTTTTCACAACTTCGTAGATTCGAACCCGAATCGTGAACCCCCTCCTTTCCGAGAATTCCTTCGCGCCGAATTGGACGTCGCAATTAAAGAACGAACGACCGGGGCTTGGTTCGAGATCCAGGTTTCTGCAAGTTCCCCGATAAATCGCGAGTGGATCATAAACTGGGAAGAATTGCAGGCTGATGCGTTCCACGGTTTCATATCAGCGCGATTCGATTCGCGGACGTGGAGGGAGGGGACAATTAACGGCTCGTCTCCCGCGAATATACGGGCCGCTCGCTTCGCCACGACCCACGTCATACGTCATGTCTTTCCACGAGCGTATTTCGGCGTAACGAGCCGGCTCGCACGCGTTACTCGCTCGCGCCCCGTGAGTAACGATCGGCGCGGATGCAACACGATGCAGCGGCTACGAATGAATGCACAACCGAGGAGTTTCGGATTTCCACGGCCACGTTTCGAGGACTTACCACCGTCACGGAAGGTACGAGGGCCGGGCACGGGTTGAAGGTCGAGGAGGAGGGTCACGACCGGCAGCCAGGACCAAGGGTAGCGCGCCGCGGGAATTGGGAATTTACGGGACGACCATCGACGTTTCAAAGTGTCCGCGTAATATACCTCATTTACTCGCGTTCAATTCTCCACGCCTCTTCTACTATTATGCTAAACCTTCGTTTCGGCATTCTTATCTTCTTTCCTCCTTGTGGCATTCGCCAATTTTCACGAGTTTTGTAGAGAGCGAACGATGAAAATTGGAACGAGTGGATGTCTTTTCGAGTTGTCATGTATCAATTTTTTTCTTTTTCCTTTTTTTCCTTTTTTTTTTTCTTTGTAGAATTATTCGTCTCGCTTGCGACGAGTTTTGTAGGTGAATGGAAGTTGGGATTGGTGAACGTGTTTCAAAAGATTCGTCTTATCGAATATATTAAATCCTTGAAATCCTTGACTCCTTTGTTGAGTCGATTTACTATCAATGCGTTTGCAATGTTTCGCTTTGTGAAAATGAATTTCATGGTGTACAACTGTTAATGAATTACATTTCAGAGAGGAGAAGATGTAGGTGTGCGTCTCTTTTGAGAAATCAGAGTTAATCCTTCCTTTTACTTTCGCGCGATAATGCAGCTGACATTGTATACGACATTATAATATAAAAAGTAAACGTAGGTGTTTTTTGGAAAAAGTATAGAAATACCTCTACCTGAATCTTAATAGAATTTCTCTATAGACATAATGCCGCTATTAATCCATTATATATGCAGGATAAATAAAACAATATTTACAAAGACTTTTTTAAAACCATAGTAACAATAACTGTTTCAACAACCATCTTATTCACGCGGACAAAAGAAACAATCCGAAAAACCTGGCCGACACGAATAACCTCACGTTTCCATGCACCTCGTCCAGACACCTTATACACATCCGGCCGGTTGAAAGGACGCGTGTATCAAATTAGGGGAATGAAAAAACGTACTTTCGCGTGGCGTGTTTGCAATTCGTTTGTTTGAACGTTACACGCGAATATTCAGTGACTACGTTGCCCACCAGCCCGCCCCCCTCCGCCGGTTGAAAAAGAGGCGGTCGGAGGTGCTGCACGGCGGAAAATCCCCTCGGAAACTTCTTGGTCTCGGGACGAGGGTTGTTTTGACAGGGGCAAGGCTTATTCAAATTATTGCGCGCGCGGCAACCCCTTCGAAGCGAAAGGGGTAAGCAAAAAACCTTTATAACCGCGGTTTTCAGGTGGCTCGGTGAACAAGTCGAGCAGGACTTTCGAGTAATCCCCGCTGCTCCTTGCCTCCTCCTCGTTCCGACGCGAATATTTATCCGAAACGGGTTATCCGGCGCCTATCCAACGAGAAGAACGCGCCCTCTCCTGCGACCATTTTTTACTTTCTTTCATTTTTTTTTATTTTCTTTTTATTATTTTTTTTTTTCAAACGCGCTTTTGCGCTTCGATAATTTAATAAACGGCCACGTGCTACTCGAGACGCGTGTCTGCGCGAAACCGACGGGGGAGGGATATAAGAACGAAGCCACGAACGAACGAACGTACAAATGGGGACAAAGAAAGCGAAAAGGAACCTCCTTCTCTCCTTCTCCTCTCGGGGCAAAAAGTGCACGAGAGTGCACTCGGTCGAATTCCAAAAGGGAAAAGGAGAGAGCGAGTTTCGCGAAGAAGCTTTGAGGGGCGAGCGCGCTTTTGTCTTTCGATTCAAACAAACGGCCCCTTCGATGATTAATTAACGGATTAACGGAACGAGAGGTTGGAACGATCGCCTTTCCCTTGAATCTCGGCCAATGCCCTAATGCACCCAGTGACGAAAGCACCTGCCTTTCTTTTCCTTTCTTTTCTTCTTCTTTTCGTTTCCTTTTTTCTTTCTTTCTTTTCTTTTTTTTTTTCATCGTCTCAAACAAGTCGGATAGTGGAAAATTGATTCTCACCCATCTAGCTTGCTATCGTGCTTCTTTCGCCGTTGATGAATCCACTACTCGATATCCTCCGTAAAAATCGTCGAGCAAAAAAACGCCACGCCACCATGAAGATGGAAAGTTTCACGGGGAACCAAGGATACTGCAAAAAGCGTCCATCGAGCGGCGGTCTCTTGGATGGGGCCACGCGGTCGCATATCGTGGCAAGGTTCCACGACGGGGGCCGGGATCTTTGACGCATGAAAGGCAGGGAACACAAAATGTGCACTGGCATGCACCCGCCACTCTTGCGCGCGAGCCGTCCTTTGCAGCGCAAATGTCGAACGCTAATGACCCTAATGAGACTGTTTTGACGCTTGTTCGTCTCTCTATGAGTCCCGTAGCTGCCTCTCTTCCACTTCTCCTCGATGCAACCGCATTGCTCGGAGTAATTGCTGCCGAGCCACTAGACTAATTGCGCCGGATTCCTCCTTGTCAAACGCGAACCTTCGATATCGCCACGCCATCACGCTTTGAGCTATTTTCGATCCCATTTCCGATATCGTCGTCGATTTCTATTACAGCGCCACAGTATGATGACGATAGTCGATTTCTGTTCCAGCATCGTCGCGATAATTTAATTTCTATCCGATTTACCAATTTTTTCGGTACGTTTTATTATGAGGGGAGGGGGGAAGTGCGAGTGTGAATAACGTGACGGAATTATTGTATTAACGTGTTTGAATTTTCTTATTATTCAGATTAGACAGTAGAGATTGGTTGATATTTAAACAAAGTGTAGTTAATCGTTAGCATTTAAAGATCGAACTTGAAATTCAGAAAGAAGTGAACTTGGTACAAAGGATCATTGCCAGATATAAAACGTGGAAATAACATTCCATCACGCGGCAACGTTCCTTTCGAGTCGCGGAATTATCGAGAAAAACTTTAACTTCGCTCGGAACTTAAAAGGATATTTCAAGTTTGATGAAATAACAGGTTCGCATTAACCGAAGCGTTTCAAATTCTTCCAACTCGAGTCGTTTGATTAATGAGAACGAGAGTGCAAACAAACGAATAAAAATTTCACAATAGCTTGAAGATGTTGCTTCGATTGAACTCGATTATCATTATTATTCGTCCTAATTAATTATCAAATATAATAATTCAAGAAAAAAAAATATAAATTTTGAAAAATCGACTCGACGTATCGCACGACTCGAATTTCCCCGAGTTTCACAATTTTCAACGAATCAACTCGGAGGGGGNGGGGGACTTCCTCCTCCTCATCGACCCGATCCCCATTAAGGGTGGCGCGTAAGGTCCCCCGTTTATTAATTTCCCGCGATACGAGAGCGAGAAAAGCATTAGGGCAGGGTCGGCCTTTTGATTCATTGTTCCCATAATCTTTTAGTGGCCGTAATTATGTCTTCTTCTGGTAATCGTGCGTTCATTATCCGCGCTGGCTCGCCGGGAACCGGTGCCGCGCGCGCAGCAATATTTCGCCCTGTTGGTAATTGCTCTGTTAATTAAGCAAATTTCGCGCTATTACTCTTTTCGATTTTTCCTAGAATCGTAACTGACAGTTTTTAATTATATTTAATGACACCGGTGGCAGTTGCAACGGTACCCCTCCCTCCCTCCCTCCCCCCCCCCTCCTCCCCCTCCCCCTCCCCCCCCGCCGGTAACAGATACAGCCGATGAGGATTCCCTTTTGTGAGAGGCACGGCCTCGCTTCGTTCAACGGACGAATTACCGCATCGGTTAATAGGCATGTAGCGTGCGCTTAAAGTGCCAAGATTATACCGTACCTACTCTTTTTTTGCGACCCCCGGACAAATGGGTCAAAATGCATTATCAGAGAGAGAGGGGCCGGTGGTGCATTACCGTGATAAAAGGGAGCAAAACCAAGAGCTTCGTAATAACATATTTTTTTTATAACGTTTAACACTGCTTCACGCCGCGAAATTCACGACTACGGGAAAGGAAAAAGAGAGGAAGAGAGAGGGGAAAGGAGAAAATAAAATTCAGAGCGAAAAGACGGAAAATAAAAAAGAAAGAAAAAAAAAAAAAAGAACGAAGAAACGAAGAACCGTTTTTAACCGTTCATCGGCCTTCGATTATCGGGAAAGAAAAGTTTGCAGCCAGGTGTTGTTCGTAATATCGCGGTTAAAAATCGAGGATTGATCGAAATCGAACGCGAACCCCTTCTCAAAGAGAGAACCCATTCATACATCCGTGCATGCATGTCGTGCATGCATGTGGCGGTCCAATTTCTTCTCTGAATTTCCTCAACTCGAAATAAAGGAATCGTAGAAGAAGGAATCTCGAGTTCTCGAAATCGTTTCAACGCAATTCCATTAAACTCGCGAAACAATGAGCGACGAGGGAGCGTGGAAACGCGTAACGATCTCTCAAGCTCGTTCAACGATCGAATGCGAAAATCGGGTCTGAAGTCTCGTGGAGAAGGAGAAGGAGAAGGAATGGATCACGCGTGGCCAATTAATAGAACAATTAACGATCCTTTTTTTCGGGTCGAGACGAGGAAGAAGAATTCGTCTTCGATTCGGTCTTATGGGACTTTGTGGAAGCTTTAGGGATGAAGTTGCAGGTAGCCTAAACGCGTAGGTAGTCCTCTCTTTGATATTGGAAGGGGACAATAACAGGCGTGGCACGGACATGCCGGCTAGCTGGGCTTCACCCACGCACGCATGCTAAATTTATGCTCGTCTGCATTGACCGGCAACGGAGCTTCAACGGAGAAGCCTCTGTCTCTCTCTCTCGCTCTCTCTCTTTCCGCTTCCTTGGCCGCCGTACGCTCGACCATATCGCGATGCGATCGACGATAATACGCTTAAGAAGCTCGTCGATCTACTTTCGGTTCGTGTAACGCGTTTCAAATCCCTGAGAAATTGATGGTGACTTGTTCGGTGGGATTTTGTTGTTGTCCGCGGTTTATTTCTTATTGTACATACATACATTTCGTACGCGTTCTTATATCGGTTAATTAAATATAAAAAATCAACGTTTCTGGGATAATTTTAAAGCTGCGGCTTCATTTCACACCAAACAAAAATCAAATTTTACAAAGGATTTTAATATGAAGTGTAATTGACGAAAATTGGGAAAAATTGTTTTAGGAAATTAATTTTATTGTGCTGCAATATTTTGCTTCTAAAATTTAAATATTTTAAATATATTCATGGGATAATTTAATGGCGATAAAAGATTCGAAATTGACGGACGGATCCAAAATTTTCATTGGCGATATTCATCTGTTTGGTGGGAATGCAAGCAGTTTGGGAGGGAAAACAGTTTAAAGGATGATCGTATGCCTGAATAACTCGCCAAAGATTTAGATACAATGCAATATGGTAATAGTGCGATAATAAACATTTTAACTCGATGACAGGAGCAGTAAATAGGGGTTTCGTCTGATCAAACACGATATTCTGTAGCGGTTTCATCCTGCACTGTGTATCCCCTGATTAGGAGATCGCTGATAAGGCGTATTGATCGCTTCGTTAGGCAACGCGGCGAACCAGCTAAGACTGTGCTTTAAACCCTTCCACACGCACGAGAGAATTGATAAACTTCCTCTTTACCACGGATAATCGCGCAATAATTATACCGATAATGATTGCCGACCCAACATATTTATCCATCTACGTGTCAATTCTCGAGTATCGGGTATTACGAATATTAGAAGCACATTGCACATTGGAAAATATCGATCCGATTGGAATTAACGTTACGCGAGTTGAACGTCGACAACGCCGTTCTTGCCAGACGCGAAGAACCACGGGAATGAAAAAAAGGGAATGAGGCTACTTTGTTGGCAACGAGAATATCGACACCCGCTTATCCGGCCCCGGATACGTGGTCGATAAAATCGAGACTCGTGGCCAATAACGCGCGGACCTGCGCTGCCCTATCTTTATCCGCGATCGCCACTTAAAGTCTGCCACGCGAATTTACATCCCCGCGATGTCTGAATATACCCATCGCCCTCCCCCTCACGTTCACGTTTTATTCGAACCACCGGTGTGCACGTGCACGATTTCAGTAAGCTGAAAATGAGGCTTGCCGCGATCGAAAAAAAGACGTCTAAGAATCGTGGAGGAACGCGACGATAAACTGGATAGACTTTAAATATAAAAGGAAAAAAAAAAGGAAAAAAAAAATGAATGCAGCTCTCTGCCTCGTGGAAATGTTAAAAGATCGAATCGACAGGGTGGGGTGTGTCGTGGAAACAAATGATGCAAAGCGTATATATAGAGACGAATATTTTTAAACCACTTGGTGGCCGTCGAAAAGGGCCATGTACGTATTGAAACACGGTAAGGATCGCGGGCGATAAAAGACGAGTTAATTGTCCTCGCGAACCGGTAGGATAAAACCTTCGTAGATAATCTACGAAGAATTGGCGTGCGAGACGGCGTCGCTTCTCCCCTTTTCATCGCTGCTCGTTGAATAATATTACGAGAATGAGATCTCGCTAGGGAAAGGAGGAAGTTTTTCTCGATGGTTTCCTGTTTCCGGGGGAAGAAAGCGAGAAAGAAGGTGGAAAATAAAGCGGGAATGGAGCCGTGGTAAGGAAAGGTTCACGGCGTAACCGTGATATTATTGCTGGGAATAACGATAATAGGGATGATAATCGTATAATAGTAGGAAGCGATTCGGCATGGACAATGTGTTATTCTTCATTTAAAGGAGCCCGGCTCGCGACCAACGTTGAAAAGAAGGAATGGGTAAAAGGAGAGGGTCGGTGATTATTTAAACTGCGACGAAGAAATCGGTGGAACGAGATTGAAATGCATTCACCGCGTTTACGGCCACTTAGGCGTCCGCCCGGTTTATTCGTCAAGATCTCTTTTAAGGAGGAGGGAAGGTGGGGAAAGAAAAGGAAAGGAACACCGAGACGTCGACGAGAGAAGGAAAATTTGCACCGACTAAACTACAGACTACCAACTTCCATATAAATATATAAATATGTATAGCGTATATACCGTATATATACCGTATTGTGGTTGCTCTTTACCAACATTTGCCAAAGATCTCCATCGGCTCCATCCGCTATTGTTACCCGGCGTTGATTTCTTCCTCCTCGAAGAGGTTCTTCTTTCTTCGAAGCTGAAACCGAGGGCGACGAGCAGGGCAGCTGGTTTGATTTTCTTTTCACGCGATTTTCTTCCCTCCGTTGTGCTGGAACGGGCGCAGAACAGGAAACGGCAGTCGAGAGCACCCGAGGCGAACGAAGCGATCCGTGCAAGATACTTTCGTCGAATGATTGTAATTGCGTACGTTCCTTCGTGCGAATAACAAGCGTTTGTTATTGTTTCTTATCGTTGAGCTATGACTAAACGAAATTCGGAGAATCGTATTACGATGTTTTGTTTTCAAATTCAAAATATTTCGCGACGCGTGTATGTTTCTATATATCGCTCTTAGGTTACTACGACTTTCAATTTAATAACATATATAATATATACAATAAACATAACGTATACACGATTGAATCGATCGCAACCGTCCGAATTGCGTTACTTTCGATAATTCGCTATATCATCCATATATACTCCACCATCGTATCAATCATTTTGACGCGTATCATTTTACAATCGCCAAGAATAATACCTTGATCTTTAACAATAAAACCTTTAACAACGAACCATTATATCCCCTCCCAACGGTACGACCACTGTCACATTCACGATCACGAACACGAACACGATCAATTCGTCGAAATTGGCCTCCATTGTCACCACACGAGCGCCTCGCTTCCGTCGTCGCCGAAATAATTCGACGTCATTGAATCGAATGGCGAAGACAATCACGGGCCACCGTTCCTTGCGCATTCCCGCGGCGAATTAGCCGCGATTTCCGAGATGGCAGGAAACTGGAACCGCGTTCTATACGAGAGAGTACCGAAGAGGAGAGGAGAGGAGAATCGCGGCGGAATTACACGGGAGAAGAATGCGGCGAGAGCATGCATTACGTGGCGTGGTTTAAGGGGCCGTGTAACTAATTTGCTAAACTGGGCCAACGTCGTAATAAATACCGCTCCCGTATCGTTCCCACCAGGACCGCTCTGCGAAAGAGGAACCGCGAGGAATGCGGCTCCTCTGTTCCTCCGCCACGTGACACCGTGGCCGCGGCGTGTCGACGCCGGCTCTTCTGTAATGCGATGCAACCTCTTAAACGTTCACCGCCGCTCGATGTTTCGCCGCTTGTTCCAGTTGCTAGAGCAAAGACGCGAAGGGGACGCGGTCAACTTTCGGACAAGGAAATTTTCTAATTTGTACGCAACGGACGGCGCGGGGGCAAGAGGAGTCTCTCGCCGCGAGCACCGCTTATCATCTTAGACTCTAGCTTTTGTTGACAGTCCTTGAAACCAAGCACCGCTACTACAGTAACGGGAGAGTTTTGTTATTCGAGTCGGATTAGTGTACGCGACGAATTCCTCGAAAAAGAGATGACGTATGACCTCAGGCGTTTCCATTAACCAATCGGATTCGAGTATCCCTTCCGCGAGGCTTCTCTTTCCAGCAGTGAACGGTGGATTGCTGGTGCGAGACGGACGAATTTCCAATATGGAGGTGAGATTGCTCGTTTGTTCGGAGGATCTGATGGAAGGTGTCCGTGTGAAATCATCGAGACACCGCGAGCTCGATAATTACGATAATATTCATCATCAGTAGCGGTTAAGATTATTCGGTGAGATATACCGGGGGAGAGAGAGCCGTCCGTCGATAATTCGTGACGATAACGCCGGTTATTAAGTTAGTGAATCTGCCTGTTGCTGCTCGTCCGCTACTCGTGAACGTTATTCATCACGCGACGAAGGTTTTCGTCTCGATTAGTCCTCGAGCAAAACCTGAAAAATCGTAAAAACGGCCGGCTATGTTCGACTAATCGGTGCGAATCAACGTCAACTCGCCGAGCCCGAGCCGACCACCATTCTCCACCGACTTCTTGCCGGTTCCCGTAATGGAACCAGAATCCACGAAAGAATGAGGAGCCGCCTCGAAACGAACGAAGGGGTCCTGAATGCGGCGTTTAACCGAAACCAACGAGAACACGATCCACGGTTTCGCGATCCTGAACGTGCTCTCTCTCTCTCTCTCTCTCTCTCTTTCTTTCTGTTTCTCTCGAAGGCGATGGGTCGAGCAAGGATCGAGAGGTGGCCAGGTGAAAAAGAAGGTCGCCGCCACCTCGTGACGCCGCGCCGGTGCATGGCCACAAAAGAGAAGCCGCGAGCGGAATGGAATGGAACGGAATGCCAGCGGCGTGTGAATTACATTCCTGACACGAGCTAAGCACAACCCGACATCCCATAGACCCACCTCTTACCGAACTTCTTCTTCCCTTCCGCCCTAAACACGTTCGAACTTTCTTCGTTGCCTCGGTGTTGGTCGAAAGGTGGATGGCTCATGACGCGACGATCTCGATCAACGACTTTTTGCCTACCGAATGGTGGCCCATTTCGCGTACCTGTTCGCGATCTGTTCGAATTTGAATTTCTTCCTTCCAAGTGGATCGACGCAGTGGAGGGTAAGTTTAGATTTAACAAATTGGAATACAGGAAATCGAGAATCGTTTAAATATTTACTCAAATATTTACCATTATAAACTATACAAGTGTACAAGTGTTCAATTTATTTCTGAACATTATTCATATATTCCTTTCCCGTTTATATTTCTTGCATGACCACTCGAACGGCCGAACGTGTGTAGATAATTCACTTCGTGGCTATTACGAAGTCCGACTATTGCTATCAAGGAAACATTGTAAGGCTCCATTACAACGGAGAAACGAGTTTCCTCCAACGCGTCGAATCAATAACAAATCCCATTTAAAGATAGTATCTAATAAGCGAGCGGACACGTTCGAAGACACTCCTCGTGACCAATGATCGAAGAACCTGGTCAACATATTCGAAATACGCGTGGCAGTAATTGAAAAGATCGTTTCGCGCCGACCATAATAACGAAACAACTGAAACCGTTTTTATAGGGTTGTAAACATGTCCAGGTTGTTAAGTAACGTTAAAGCAACGTCTGGTGTCGAGAATGGCGGACCGTGTAACGCGTTCCACGGCCGATAATGAATAGTCGAGGCTGGGATCGACGCACGCCGTATGAACGATAGCATCGACGCTCGCGTTTCGACGTGTACCCGTGTACGCGTTTCGCCTCGAATCTGACGATTTTCTGGCCGGTGTTATTGGTAGCCCGACGTCAGCCATCGATAATTGCCAATCATTCGTAACAACCGCTAGAAAATATATTCGTGGACTTTGGTGCACTGTGCCAATCGGCCAACAGGCCGGTTGTATACACATGATATCGTCGTTCGTTTCGCCGATCGGTTTCCACCGGTGGTGGCCCCTCGTAGGCGCGCACACACCCGCCGAACTACAATGTACTTTCGGTTCAATACCTGTCACCGATTCATACCGTGTAATAGAATTTTTCAAGCGCGCCTTCGCTCGTTCCAATCCTTCGCCGCCCTGAGAAGCGACAATATCCGTTCAACGTATCGATTACCCTCCTTTCTCTCGTCTCGCGCGAGTCGACTCGCTCTCGATCCCGAGGATCGAGAGTAAAGGAACGATTTTCTCCACTCGAGACGAGAGACGGAGACGGTTTTCATTCAACAGAACAGTTCAATTTACCCCGCGCTCACTTATTACGTTCGTACACTTCTCCACCCGTCCATCACTCGGTGTACTTATTAAATTACGTGGAGCACCATTGTGTATATGTATATGTATATATATATATACAAATGTGTATATGTATATATATATACAAATATATGCGTACATATATACCGAGGCCCGAGGCACGTTTCACATGGTCGGTTGCCGGGTTATTAATCGTTGCAGTCACCGTTCAATCTTCCCTTATTAACATAATTGCCCTTTAATCCCCACGAATCCTAGGACCGCTGTTGGGACCACGCACGACTACGGCGGCCGAGTGACCCAGAGGACAATGCGATGACGATAAAGGAGAAACGACGGGAAGGAAAGGACGAGGAGGAGGATCGACGTTCTTGGAACGGTCGCGCGATGACCTTCCCCACCTGGCCGATGGAAAATCGTTTCCACGGAGAGTCGTTAACCCGCGCGACACGGCGCGTCATCGTTGCTGGACAGCCGATTCGTTGTCTCGTGGTATCGCGTGTATGCACTTCCGTGTTACAAACCGGCATTCAGCCGGCGCACGGGCAAAGATTGCGCACGTTACAAGCGGCTCGCCATGGACACAACGGTCCGTCTGTACCGGTAACTCGAACACGACACGGCGACAATCCGCTAGACAAACGGACGTATCCAGCCAGACGGACGTTCAGGGGGGGAACGTACAGAGGCTAGGATGGAGCACGAGCTCGAAACTCGTTGGGGATCCGTTGGTAGCCGCGCGGCAGGAGGAAGACGCAACCGTTGACCTTTCCTTCAACCTGGCCACGATACGCTGTCTCTTCACCACGGTGAATCCTAAGAAACGTTACCTCCGCGATACCGACCGCGATTTTTCCTTTTTCCCATCGAACGATCAGATAAACGTCCAATGTATCGAGTTTCGCATATCTAAACTTGTCCTGTTCCTTCGGGCTTGATTTACATGTTTTGAAAATGGGAGATGGGAGATGAGGATATTATAGTACGAATTTTTATACGTCGTGAGGAAATGCAAGAGTACCAGCCATTGTCCCTTTATTCTTCCACTCTGCGATTCTACGTTTTGCGTATCAAGCGATTATACGAGAAACGTCGAGCAGCGTTAATTTTTAATTTTCGAACAAGATGACGATTTATCTTGTTCGCTCGTATGAGCAATCGGCGAGTAGAGCTTTACTTTGAGGATGATTCCTATCCTCCTCAATTACAGATCCTCGAGACGTGACTGGAAAAGTAACCCTATCTTGCAAGCGGTTTTATCAACCACCACCTACGCTCCCTGCATCGACAATGGCTGGAAATTTTCGGCTGGAAAAGGCTTTCCACGGGATTCCTAGCGATCGCCAAAATCATTCCGAGATTAGATCGATCCGCGATCTCCTGGAATAATCTGGTGGAATCCTTCGCGTTAATTCGATTCCTTGGAACGTCACGTATGCTGAAGTAAGCTGAATTCGAGGAGCTTCCTTCATGGATCTCGAACTCCATTCCCTAGATCGCTCCAATCGAAATTTTTCGAAAATTCGATCTCGATTAATTTATATCGCTACCGTAAGCGAACGTAAAGTGGATAAAATTCGTATTTTCGGTAAAAATTTTCCCTTTTGCTATTTCGTATGCGTATTATTTCGTAATTACCATAATAGCGCTTTAAATTTCTCTTTTTCCCTTCTTTCGTTATATTGAAACAAAAAAATAATTGCATCCGTAGAAATGTTGGTAAAAAAAAAATTCGGTACGAAAAATTTTTGCTTTATATTCCATACGCGCGAAAGGGATAAAATTATATAATTATTAAATTTAGAAAAATCTCCGTACTTTTATAATTAAAATGCATCGCTAAATCTACTTACGAAAGTCTGACAAATTCATGACAAAATGAATTGTAGAGATCTTTAAATCCTTTCTGGTACCATTCCTGCTCCCATTTTTCCATCCACCTCTCTTCGCTCAATTATTTTTAAACGGTGGAAACAAAATTTCCAATCCAATCCAAGTCTAAGCAACGGTAGCTCATTTACAACGTATCAATTGACATCGTGCGTTTTTTGTAACTTTTTGTAACGTAACCTAACTGTCGACACGAATATCTTCGTTCCATCTGCTATTATACCGGGACAGCATCGATCAATTTTAATTCGTCGACGAAATTCGACAACCCTATCGCGATTCAAACGGAACTTTAATCAACGCCGAACGAGATCTCGATCTCGATATAAAATCCGACCGGTCAACCGACGCGATACAATCAGCCAGGAGGCGTGACAAATGATCCGATTTAACGAAATCCTCCTTGGACTCGTTTCGTCATAGAATCGGTTCCGTTAAATTGTGTCATCTGTGCATATATATAGAAACAATCGAGCAACTTTGAGGTTAGGTTGAATTTTGAAAGTTGCCTAATTTAATTCTCGTTCGGCCAATTCCGTACATATTTCAACAATCAAGCATCGATAAAACTAGATTCTAGATTAGTAATTCGTGCATGATCCAATTTAATCCGTGGGCATCATTTACTTTTTAAATATACTTATACTTTCTGTATAAACGTTAATTTCGCCAATTAGTCTTCTATTGATTCGTTTGAAATGAGAGAGAAAACAAATAAATCTCTTAGTGAAATAAAAATAAGAAGCGGAGGGACTAGTTTCTATGAAGTTTCCTTTCATTGTACATAATTGTCGGACGAAGAAGGGGAACGTTCTCGTGAAATATAAAAGTGGTCGCGCGAATCGAAAGACGGGCGAGGCAGCCACTCTTCAAGTGTAAATCCCTCTTTCAATTTTTTCCAACTAAGTTGGAGAAGAATTGAAGTCGTTTCCACGCCGAAGTAATCTAATGTAAGAAGTTTCCTCGCGCGAAGAGGGCGAAGGAAAAAGGGATTCTTTTCCGAGGAAAGTGTCTCCGGCGAGGCAAGAACGCGGAACGTTTGAATCTGGCCAGATAGGGATCACGTTTTAGAACCCGGGAGGAGATGGTTTTCCATAAAAGGGATTCCTTTGCGAATACGTACCTACACGCCTCTTACGTAGAATTTCTCGATTCAATTCGACGAAGCTCGCGTCTTTATAATTTGACCAAGGATTTCTCCACGTATCGCGTTTAATAATGTTACTCCCTCCTCCACCATCACCGGTATTGGATTCGCGTTAAAGATAGAGGCGAGGACTGACCTCGAAAAAATCGAGGGATTTTCGTGGAAAACGCTGATCTCGACGGTTCCAGTGAATTCGATCGTACGTGAAACGATAGCGATCTGTACGAACGATAAATGTGTAGTCTGCGCGAACCATCGTAATTTGAAACCGGATATGCGAGTGAAAACGGTCGTAAAACACGTTTCTAATTCTACTTTGCGAAACTGTGTTATATACCTTCATTAAGTTAGTAGCATTTTGTTAATCAGGTTCGAACAAGAGCCTTTCTATCGCTATTATTAAAATATATGATGTAATTTTGGAGAGTTTTAGATTTATTTGACACGATTTTTAATATTAATAATGTTGAACCTAGATTTACATTTAGTTTTCTTTTATCAATTATTTATATGCTATCTGAATTTGATTTATCTTTACTTTATAGAGGATAGATAAGTAACATACATTTAATCATAAGATACTGATCACAAATTTTAATTTTTTATCCCAATAAAAAATATTCTATTATCATCGTTGTCATTAACAGAAATTAAATAAGCGAGATTAATAAAATGTTAACGATATATCTCTTCTTCCTAATAATTTTACATCGTCATTGATAACAAGACAAGAAAAGTCGAGGCCGACATTGAACGTGTTCGACGAATTCAACGCCCATAATATTTATATTTGATGAATCACGTAATGAAACGAACGATATAAAACCAAGCTCAAACATTTTCTTCGTTAATCAACGCTCGTTCTATCGGTATATCCGCAATTAATATATTCACGCGTGAAAAGCATGGCGTTTCGCTTATCCCGCTCACAATTTCGAAGATAATCGACCGGCAAAACCGACTCGATCCAAAGAGAGGCGAGTTTTTCATGCGATCTGACTGGGCCGTTGTTGGCCTCGACGAAGAAGAAGAAGAAGAAGAAGAAGAAGAAGAAGAACAAGGATTATACGAGGCGGTGCTGATGACAGTGATTATTATATCTTGTTACCACCGGCGGTGTGGCTTATAGGTGAACGTGGCGTTCCTTAACGCATCGTTCGTGCGAATTATTATCTTAAAGAACCGCTTGATACGGATCTTGGTTGAGTGAACACCTATTTAAGTATTTGGGAGAAGAGCGTGAAGCAAAGAAAGTGGTATGAAGGAAGGATGAAAAGTTGAAATTAAAGTTGAAATAGAAAAATCGAAAATAAATTTTGTTAAAAATCAGAGAATTGGAATAAAGTTAATAATAACCTTCAATCTCGTGCTAGGATAGGTTTATCGAAAATCAAAAGTGATGATATCTGTATATATAAATAAATTCGTAACCGGTTCTTGGACGAGAGGAGCAAATCGAAGCGGCTAATCCACGAGTTTCGAGCGAATCAGATCGATCCCTCGCTAGATTACCAACCAGCTAGAATATAGTTAATTATATTGAATTTACCTAATTGGAGGACAAGGGTATCGAGGGTTCCCTATCTTCGGCCACATCTCTATAGAGGTGGTACGGCTCGACGCCCAAGTTCTGACCGGATCGAGATTGGAGAAACTCTATGGAGAGCAATTCTATCAAGTTCAAGAATTGAAATCAACAACCATCTCCATTTCCACGACGTGTATATATCTAATATTTATCCGTATATATCTATCTTCTGCATAATTAACCATCGGGAATATTATTAAAATTTTTGACGCGTTCGAAAACGTACTCTGATCTCTTTCTCGATTTAAATGAAAAATACGCGTATAAAAATTTCTGAATATTAATACAATTCACAAAGTTCCGAAAAGCAATACGTCAACGGATGAAGTGGGATCCGTCTCGTAGAAAGATAATTCGAAACAATTTTTTCACACAGCGACGACCGCTCGAAAGAGTTCCAAGAGTTCGAACGAGAGATCCCGACGGCTTCATAACTAATTCCCAGTGGCAATTTTTCACAGTCCTCCTCCTCGAACTTCGAAATTACATATCCGCCCTCTGGTTCGCGATATCAACGGAGTCAGGGTATGGTCAAAAAAAAGGGAGGTGACGAGGGGTGGCGGTGTTGCGGAAACGACGATCTCGAACGAAAAACAGCCACTATGAGGGGGTGTAGGGGGTGGTAACCGTGGACAGGATGGTAACGGGGAGGGGGGGATGAGTTGGAGCGCGATCTCGTAGGAAAATATTAACTCAAGCCTGGGGATGGGATCGGCTTACAATAAAATAGAATAAATATGACGTACGTCCGTCTGTATGTATGTATGTATGTATGTATGTATGTATGTACGGACGCCGGGCCTGGAGTGCATAAGTGGGATCTAAATTGAATGGAGAGCGAGGCACCGGCCGTTCGTAGACCAAAGTGGAAGGTTCGAGGGAGGGGGAGTTAAAGGGGCGGGTGAAAGAGGCGGAAGAGGGAGGAAGGTGAAGTGGTGGAAGTGGCGTCCCGGATGATAGCCTGACTTTATTGTTTTCTGCCCGCCGGCCACCCGGTATGTGTACCCGCGCACCCACTCCGCCACCCCCGCGAGATATACGTATATATATATATATCGGTGTCGTAGTGGCTGGTTCGAGTTTTAATAATTCCGCGAGCAGGGCGACAAGAGAGGAAGAGGGTTGAAGTATGGAGGAATGGAGAACGAGGAACGGATTCGGAGTGGGAAGGATCGGACAGATACATCCGGATGAATCGGTTCTGTGCGCCGCCGGTGTTCGCAATATCCGTTCTACGGTGTACGCGTTCCATCTCACTTTCTCCCTCTCTCTCTCAGCCTCCGTTCGAGGCTGAATAAATAATTCATCGATAATTTAATCGGGGAGGCAGGGGATGGGTGTCGACGAGCCGCGCGCCCGCGCCACCCAACGACGTGATGCTCGTCCACGATGATTCAAGGCTGTCGACGGCCCAACCCTCGCTTCTTTCGGGGGCCGGGGTGTAATTTAACGAAGCGAGAAAGCGTGCAAGAGGCGCGAAAGCCGAGATTGCGAGGCAGTTGTGTTGCGCGCGTCCTGTCGAAAGAGCGCAAAGGAGGGCCGCCACGGTAACGAAGCGCCCGGAGCTGATTTTTAGTCATGCAGATGATCCTCACCCATGGGAATACATTGTGTGTACCTGTTAAATAACGTATTTTAAAAAAGTCCGATGCAATATAGCCGTTTGTCGGTATCCCCGTTGCCTTTAAAAGAAGAAAAAAAAAAAAAGAAGTTCTCGTCCCAACTTAATAACTTTCCCGACAAGATAGATTTCCTTTCCTTTCCTTTCCTTTCCCTTTTCTTCCCACGATTGTTCCCGAATTTCGTTCGAACTAAAAAATCTCGAGTTATCTCGTTGAGTCCCTCGACCATTAATTCGCGACCGAGTCAACAACAAGTTGAGAATGGAGAATGAATAGAGTTATCCGATCTCTGGCTAGAAAACTAGCTTCAAAGAGGAACGAAATAGGGAAGAGGGGGAAATACTGTGCTCGTAGCTGGAAGTTTGCGAAACGGTCAATTTTCCAGGAGAGAACGTTCCATCCATCGTTCGAAGAAGACTCTAAACTCCACCTCGTGCCTCGTGCATTCGCTCATTACACATGCTCGATCTCGTCTCGGGCATCCATGGCTAAATTGGCTCCCAGAGAGTGGACGGGTGAAGCGAGAGCATGTCGAAGGAAGGAGGAAATTGGCCGAGGGGACGGTTAACCGGAGAGGAGAGAGTTTTTCGAGAGTCGGTCGAAAGCACGCTCTCACCCGCGAGCGAGCGAGCGAGCGAACGAGCCGAGTCGAGTCGAGCCGAGCCGAGCCGGTTGACCCGTGAATGGCCGGGGGAAAAAGGAAGGACACGATCGTGTGATCGTAATTTTTTCGGACAGCGGATCGCGATGATTCACTCGAAAATACCCTATAACCGCACTGACGATCGCCAATCACGATACCCCGCCGTGTGCTCTTACCGGGGGTTAATAACGGCGAACGCGTTCAGGGAGCTATATCTCACCCGTGTATATACCTCCTTAAGCCTCGTTCACAAAGTGAGGCGAAATAACATCTTCGCCCGGTTTATATAGGCGGTATATTTCAAGTTCGCCGCTTATTCGGGTAATTATTGGTCGTTCGATTCGGTCGGGCAGCAAAGCCGCGAGAAAGTCTCGTAGTCGATAAACGACACGATGATGAATAATATGGGTGATGTTATATCGTTGTAATAACGAGAGGGAACGAGAGATACGCCAATTGAGAGGCGCTAATTGCCTCGACTAATGCTTCGAGAAGATTGATAGACGATTGTCGCGAGCGCGGCATATTTCAAACGAGGGGAAAATAATGGAAAATTACGTCGTCGGTTAGTCAGGTCGATTGCGGTCGAGGAAACGGAACGATGCGGAGGATGGAAACGTAGGATTTTGAAAAGTTTAAAATTTCGTATATTGCGTTCACAAGTTTCGCGTTCGCCTCTGGAACGGGGCCATTGTGCATTCGCTGCATTGGTTTACTCGATATCATAACGCGATTTAATTACGAATACATTTGCATTGCAAACTACTATTACTATTTGGAATAACCAAAATTACGGAACAATGGGAGCCGAATTTAAATCGAGAATAAATCGGAGAAATAAATATATAATATTATCAAATCCTCCATCTGCAAATAATATTAAAACAATAATGAAATTATTCAATCTTTCGAAACGATTGGAAATGCGATCGCGATACGATTTATTTAAAATGCTGTTTCCCCGTATACAACGCATTTCATTGCAACAATTTTTAATCGTAACACGTGTCTTAAAAGAAACGAGCAGTTTAAACGTATGTGTGAAATACGCGGATGATTAGAAAGTTTGCAGTAGAAATATTATCTACTTTTTCCGTTAGATGAACCGATCGATCGAGCAATAAGTCAAAAACCCGATAAATTTATGACCCCAAATTTTGTTACAAAGTGTATACTCGGCCTCGTTGGATTGAAATTTAAGACAGGGAGCGGCGATGGGTTAATGCGGTGAACGCAACCTGTCAATTTACGTAATTATATCTCGCGTGTCGATGCGCGCCAACCTCGTTAATAAATAACCATCGCCTCGAATTCGTTGAAAGAATGATAACTGCATTCCGTAGTAACGATATAAATAAATTGCGCGTACGCACGCCTTATCTCCTTTGCTTTTTCTCCATCTCGCCGCTTCGGTTGGAGACACTTGTTTCTCATTATTCATTCAACCGGATTACAAAGTATCCTAGAATTTATGTACACGGCATATGTTTCATAATACGCGAAGCCCAGCTTTAATATTGGACGAGGAACACAATCAAAATGAATACACGTGTAAAAACATGTATCCCGTTTAATCTTGTCTTTAAGGCAAGATGGCCTACTTTAGCCTAGGATAGCGCGAGTCACTTTATTAGATTCTATAAATTGTGTAAGATGTTGAATAATAAAGATGAGGAATAAGATGAGGTGTAGGATAACTTGCAAGATCGAGAAGATCTACGAGGAGAGACATCAAACTGCAGACTCGCATTTTGCGCGAGCAAGAGAAAAATGGTTATAATTTGAGAGCTTAAGCTTAGCAAGAAATACAACGTGCCTCGTAATTAATAATTAGGAAAAAACGATTATCATATGCAGAGCAAAATTTTCATTGAAATTTTCATTTTGATATTTATTTAATTGGACGGGAGTGATTTATTTCATATATCCCTTTCTTCAAACGTTAATTTAAACGAGTGAAAACGAGTGGTTTATTCCATATTTTTTCACGTCGTTCGATACACACCTCGTACGTCGACTCTTCTCGCTCAGCTTTTAACGCCCCACGTTCGCGTCTCACGTGTTCCAATACTTCTCGTATTACAACTGCATTACACCGCCGTTGATTGTAATTGGTATTCCGCGAGGGGATCGTGCGCATCGTTTAACGAAGCCGTGATACGTGTAAGTACGCGAAGAACGTTGCCGAAACCGTGTTATTCGCCATAGTTTCGCTAGCGATCGACGATACTACGCCAATTTTCTCGAGCATCGCCCGAAGGTGTTTTGTCGATAATTTCCAAGGCAATCGCGTTGACGTAACTCACGTCGTGTTTAAGTGAAATTGCGAGATCGATACGCCGCGTTCGAAAAGCGCGAAAATTATTTATTATCGAACGATAGGGGAAAATATCTCGTTCGTTGATGGAGAATAACTGCAGCAATTTTTCCTTTTTTCTTTTTTTAATGAATTCCATAAATTAATCGTTCACTATCGATAGCGTGTTTCCTTTTTTTAAAAAAAAGAAGAAGCGGGGTGAAACGGGGCACGAAACGGAAGTAAAAGTTACCATTGATCTTCGACGGCTTAATTGCCAATGAAGGTTCAGGTAAGAATAGAGGTGAAGCACGGTAGCCTACTCAGACCGACCCAGAAACCTTTCCCTTGGTAACGCGGAGTGCTCGATAAGTCTCGAAAGGCCGACCTTCGTGATCGTGAAACATGGAAGATTTATTTGTCGAGGAAAGGCAGTAGGTATGTGTCAACCGAGGAAACTTTAAAGGCGAGTTAAACTGCTCTGACAGTTTGGATGGTCTTTCTTGGTAGAATGCCATTTAGCTTTTGCCCTTTGAATTCACGTTAGAATTCACGTTTTAATCCAATCCCTTTGAATAATTAACTTAGATCTCTTTGGAGAATACAAATACAAATAAATCTATATGTACATTTAAAGTTCGTATATTTTATGAACAATGAAACTTATTACGCATTCATCGTATTCATATTCATACGTACAATTACATCGTATGCATATTTTATCCATTATTACCCCTCACATTTTCCAACGAAACATGGCCCGATTTACGAAAAATCGCCAACCAACGACGCAGGCGGACAATTGGACTTCCTGAAATATTCGAGGAGCGGCGACCGGAACGATCCACTTAATTGGAAAGCGAAGCTCGAAAGCACTTGGCGCGCTCCTCCTCGGTCGTTCGTTCTTCCGCCAGACGACCTCTTCCTCCCAAAGAAGAGAACGCAAAGAAGAACTTGGACGGCTTCGTGTATATATACATACACACACACACACACACGTTCGATAGGCCGGCTCTCTCTTTCCGAGTAATCGAGCGGAGGATTGAGCGAGTGACTGAGTGACTTACAATCCCGATAGGATCTCCCTAATGATCGGACACGAAACTCCCACACACGGGTCTCCTCCTCCATCGAACGAGGGGGGAGGAGGAGGAGGAGGGGAGGAAGGGAGGAAGAGATCTGAAAATCGAAGCCCTTCCTTCGAGGCCGTGGCTCGAGACGTTATCAGCACCGGACGTTCTCGAACGCTGATTCTCCTAATTGTTGACACGCCACCACCCTGTGTGTACCGTGTGTACACGTGTGCGTGGTTGTCCAGCATGGACGTGTGCATCGTTCGATCCACCGTGGTTGGACACGTACGTGCCGTTTGTGCACGCGTCCACCTATGTCAGAACCGGAATACGTTATTAAACACGACAACGATAACGCTCGGATCGGGGACAACCCCGACAGATATCTAATCGGACGCCTCGTGGGACCAATCATTCGCCCTTTTATTCACTTTCTCCTCTTTCAACGATTTTACGTTCCGTTCGAAACATTTACGGCGATTCGATGCAACAGAGGGTACATGACGGAGGGTATATCGACGTGGATCGAAGCGCAAATTTATTAGAGACGCGTGTAGGTATTTGTATTACACGTGGAATCATCGTGTGCCAACAAATGTCAAATACGAATGGACAATTTGTTAAGACGATTACCTTTCGTAGACGGATTATTGGCATGGTTTTGGGCACGGCGAGTGATCGAGAGACCTGCGAAACGAGCACACGATGAATTTAAAGATCGACTTCCGCCGATTATCAACGCTTATTGGGATACCTTGGAAACGAAGACAAGAACGTAAGAACGAAAATGCCGATATAGTGGCAAATTACAGGGCTTACTCCCGTGGATCGGCGGGAAACTGGCGCAATTTGTCTAATAGGAGGAGCGTTGTTGAAAGAAACGATGCGAGAAAAATGGCGTCGTTCGGAAGGGAAGGGAAGGGTGGCGTCGGTCAGCGTGCTCGGATCCCGTGACCTCCCAGAACGCGGCGATAAGTGAGTCGTTAAAGGCGTACGGTTCCAGGTTGTAACCGCGTGTAATCAACCGGCGATGCATCAACCATACGTACAACGAGACCTCTTTATAACGCGTGTCTATCTATAGAGACCGTCGTCTGGCGCGACCGGGACCATTAAGAACGCCAAGGTTAGGACGTTCAAGGACCGCCTCTGGACCGAACGTCGACGATACATCGTCCCGTCATAAAGCGAAAATTTTCCAACCGTAATCTCGGAACACGGAACAGCAATCGGCGGGCGCCGATTAGGGAACCGCCGGTAAAAGTCCCCGTGGCACGGGATACGCTATAAAGATCCGAATAAGGATATAATAGAGCAACGGTCGTCGCACGGCCACGATAATAACGCGCGATACGTATTATAAAACAATATTTTTCGATTGCTCCGGGCTCCGATACCTGTTTCTCGACACTGTTGCGCCACGACTTTCGGGCCTCGACGATGAGGGACGAACATCCACGACCGGTTTTATGTTTCTGCTTCGGATTATTATTTTTGCAAAAGTTTGGTCGAGTTTCAACTTTACGTTGAATTATAGATTTTTTTTGTTATTAGTTATCTGATTGGTTGAGCGTATAAACAGGGGGAGATGAGAGGATACGAAAATTGTGAACGCTATAAAATTGTTAAAGATATATATATGTGTATATTATTGAACGGTGAGAAAATGAAACCTCTATCTTTCTCAACTTCTCGATATCTTGGACGAATGAAGAGTGCTTTTTTAACAGACTCGCGTGTTTCCCAATATACGAAGCAATTGGGTAACACGAAAGATTACACCCATCGGCGACGATGATATTTTTCCAATAAAACACATTCCCTGAATGAAAAGATAGGCTCATCGATACGAACACGGGTGAAAACATGACCAAGCTGCTTCCTGGTTACGTTTTCCAGATGATATTTGAGCTCCGTTTCCCGGTCACGTGTACGCGGCACGTGTCGCCCGACACGTGCGACATCGTCGCTTCCCCGTCATTCTCGATCATCCCTCTTTTCCAGACCACCCTGATTTCCGTATTGACAGACGCCGAAAGATTTGACCGTGTATCGACCGAATATTCTACTCAGCCTTGAAATAAAACCGCGCATCTTCGATTTCGAGCCAAAAAAAAACCCCACACGATGAATTTTCCCTTTTAAATTACTCGTGCAGAGGGGTGCGTCGATTTGACGATTATTAATGGTGCGGTGGGTACGAGGAGAGTGGTGAAAAAGGTTCTGAAAACACGTGCAGAAACTATTCACACTCTGGAAAGGGTAGTTTAAAGAACGACGATGAAATACACTCGCATTAGGTTGAGCGGAAATTTTCGACTGAATAAGGAAGTATAAGGCAAAGCGTACAAAAGCTCGAGTTTGAAAGACCATTTATGATTTCCCTTTGGAAATAATAATTTTAATAAAATTATCGATGATTCGAAATATCGAAAGTGATACATTTCCGAATTGAAAAAAAAAAGAAACGAGATAATAAAATTCGAAAATAAGAAGAATCACGGGAAAGGAGTAAGCAGAAAACACTCGAATGATTAAGCGGAATCCCTTGTATATTTCTTTAAATAATATTCTCCACGAAACCGACCGCGAACGCATTCCCATTCTCCGCTTATTTGCACTCCTCCAAACACCACCGTTTGTAATTTCCTCGAGCCAGCCTTAATAACACTTTCCACCCGTATTCCGGGAACGTGTTAACCAGATCGAGTACAATCAACGCCGGATGAAAGTGTACCCGTAACTCGCGAGCCACGGGAACAAGGGGTACACACGCGATCCCTTTCGTGCCTCCGCATATTCGCCTGGGTAAGAAGAAAATTGCCGTCTTGGACTCCGCGAGAAAACGAGCGCCGACCAACAAGGACAGGATAAAAGTGAGGAGCGAGGACCCGAGTGTCGAATCGTGCACCACGGCCCATTTTGCGATACCCTCTCACCCCCTCCTTTCACATTCCATTTCTCCCTACCATCCACTTTCTTCTCGTTATCCTCATTCCTTCGTTCCTCTCCACCGTTCTCCTCCCTCTCCCCTCCTCGTTCCTTTTTCTTCAACCTCCACCATACCTCCTCCCGTTTTTCCTCCCTCTTCTCTCCCTTCCTCTCTCTCTCTCTCTCTCTTTCTTTCTTTCTTCCTCTTCACAGCAAAACGGTTCCTCCGCTCTCTCGGACAAGAACTCGCGACGTTAACCGCAGCAAAGTGGGCATGGCGAACTTAAGGACCGTGACCAATACGATTTGGGCGCACTTATTTTTCTCGAGCACCGTGCTCCGTTCTTCCCTTCGCCCCCTTCGACGTTAGGTTCGATTTTTCGCCGAGGGAGGGCCGTTTCAGGGTCGCGTACAATTTATTCGAATCGTCGAGATTCGAGTAATTTCTCTCGTTCTACGAGGAATGGGACGAGAGGGGAAAGGATCCGTTCGAAAGTTGCGCGGAATTCCAGGCGAAAGACGATGTGAAAAGATCGCGTATTCGTCCGTTCGTTGTTGGAAATTATTATACGGCGGTTGATTGTGTTTTTACAACGATTCTCGACGCGGTGTAATTTTTTCCTTTTCTTTTTTTTTCATCCTATCCCGGCGTCGTTATCCGCCGCGCTTACGTCATTACTCCGAAGTGGCGTGACTTCGCTTAAATGGCCAGGATGCGCGTTGTTTGGGGACTAATTAGGCGAAACGAATCGAATTCCTCGCCTCTATAATTCGTAGCTGACGATCCTCTTTTTCTTCGTCCGTAAAAAAATAAAAAAATAAAAAAAACGGGATCGTAAAATACGTCTACTTCGTTCGAAAGGTTAAAACGCCTTCTTTCGTTTCGCATGCCGCACTCTGACTCATGAATCATCATTTATTTAATAAGTAAGGATTAGTTATTAGATAGATTAATATCATTGTCGGGAAGTTAACGTGTACATATATCTACGATATTTGAATTACATAACGTATTTAAACGTTTAAGAAATGTTCTTCGTTTCGAATCGATAAAATTTATCACATAGAATAATAATTTTTATTAATTACAAATTAATCATCCTTCCTTTTTCATATTATAATTCTTTGGGAAATTGAATCACGTCGTATTATTAAAATCTCGCTACGAATACTGATAAACTTCCTTTAATATAGACAGAATATTCACGACGAATCTGCATTCAATTTATCATCCATCCCCGCTTACTTTTCCAATTACCGTACACGATGTTGTGAATCCTCGAGATGCATTTCCCTCCGCGGGAAATTCATTTCCCGTACGGACAGTGGCGCAATTTCGACGGCGAAAGTTCCTCGAACGTAACCGATGTACCATCGCGTAGCCGGAGAAATAATCAAAATTGTTTTCGCGAGGGCGAAAAACGAAGCACATCCCCGAAGCGGATATTGGTTTTATCGGGCCACGCGAAACGAATATTTTCGTGGCAACCCGCGTTTTGTTCGCTCGACCAGAAATTCGATAGTCCATCCATCCCACTGATCTCCTTTCTTTCCTTTTTTTTTTTTTTTCCCCCTTATTCTTTTTTCCCCCCGCTTCTGGGAATCCCGCGTTCTTCGTTAATATCCCCTCCAAAGGGTGGAGGGGATGATGGATATATACGAGAATACTCGAAGTTTTAACGAACGATTGGACACTCGACGCGGATACGGGAGGGGGCGTGGAAAACCGGGGCAAGAAGATTGTTACGGAAATCATTTGCCGTAGTCATCGTTTCCCTCTAAAACGAACTCAACGAGCAACTCTTGTTCTACTCCGCTAAACAATTCCGGATACCCCGAATCCACCCGAAATCGTGGACCACCCTTCGCGCGAATACTCGTCCTTTCCAAGAGAATTGGAATAGAGGTTTTGATCGAGGGCGAGAGGAAGAAAGAGAGGAGGGAAGGGGAGGGGGAAGAATGGTGAAATTCGGGGGATGGAGGCACGCGATCCCGCAGAAAGGAAATCACCGGTGCGCGTTGGAAAACCAAGGTCAAACGGGGGATGAAGTATCCCCCTCGCGGTATAAAGGGAGTTACCTAGACTACGGCGAAAGAGTCGAAAAGCGAGAGAATCGGAATGGGAGGGGAGAGGTTTGAAAAAGAGGAAGCCCTGAAAAGAGGCGAAACGTAAAAATGGCGGGAGACAGAGAGAGAGAGAGAGAGAGAGAGAGAGAGAGGAGGAGGAGAAACGGAAGACCGTTACCGCCGCCTCCGAATCTCTCTAGCCAAGAAGGATTTCATCTGGCCTCATTGTGCCGGATCGAAATCGATGGGATGCAATTAACCTTCCTTTAAGAGGGGGGTCGCAATCCCTATTGTCCTTCTATACATACTGATTTCGTCTGATGGGACCGACCGAATCCTATGGCGGTTACGAATCGAGGCAAAACATTATCCGATCGATTGTTCGTCCACCTTCACAAAGACTCTATGTCTACGCCTTCTTACTTCCCGTTTCGTTCCTCCCGTCGATTTTATATATACGGTTTCCGCGGGAGGGAGAGCATTAAAAGGGGTGAAATCGCGCCACCGACGAAACATCATTATTTTCGATTTCCTAGAGATCGATTCGCCCGGGTGACGAAGGCGAAAAAATATCGCTTTGAAGAGTATGGAAAGTATAGTAGAGGATGCGTACGTTAAGGAAGAGAAGAGGCTGTGTATCGTGAGGCGAGCAAGAAATTATGAAAAGAGGGGCGAAGCGACGATTGAACCACTGAAGAATGACGGGAGATGACTGTCGAGTGGTGCATTTGTCGCAGCGGCGAAAGGAGAACCTTTTAACGCTGTTTCAGCTCCGATGGGTTGGCCGAGACTCGCTTAGAATTTACGAGTGACAATGACGCGTGACGCATTCGAAGCATGTCATCGTCTAACGCTTCGCGTCGTTACTCGTGAACAGGGCTCTTATTGTCACGTGTTTTTAATCGTTTTCAATCTTTTGTACATGTACGTTATTATTCTCGGTTAAAATATCCTACCCACCGTTTCGAAAGATTCGAAAAATTTGAAGTTTTATCATTTATAGACTTAAATCGGACAAAATCAGAAAGGAAACATCGATTATTTGTATAAAAAAAACGTGAAAAAAAATTAAAAATATAGTCACCAAAACGTACTCAGAAAATAGAGGGAATCGTGCAATTGAAATCCCTTTTTGTTTTATCCCGATATCTCAATTGGTTATCGAGATACGAGGACTCAAAGTCTCCGAAATATGCAAGAGTTATGAATGGGATCGCGAGTCACTGACCTACATTTTTTTCCTGGAAATGCTTACTACGCTCTTCTAGGAATCGCGTCTGTCGCTTGTCTGCAATTTGGGATAGGTCAGCGAAACAAGGTGCGAGCGAGAGGTCCGAATAAGCGATAAAGATAGAGATCGTAAATGATTAAAAATTATCTTTTTCTTTACACGACGATATCTCGAGAACCAGAAGTGGTATCGAGATAAATAAAAAAGCATTTTAAAGGGCAAGAATCAGCGCTTCTAATGGTCGTTCACTCGTTGACCGGAAATCATTATCTTCGGAGTTATAGCGATTCAAAGTTTTCCTAATTTTAATAGGATTTCAATAGGGTTTACGGTAAATGATTAAAAAACACCTTTTCTTTAAACGATGATATCTCGGGAACGGGAAGTCGTATCGGAATAAATAAAAACGTATTTTAAAGTGCAAGATTTCCCGCTTCTAACCATCTTTGGTTCATTAACAGAAATTCATTATCTTGGAAATTACAGTAGTTTAAAGTTTTTCTAATTTCAATAGGTTTATTAAGTTTTAAGTAAATATACGATACGAAAAATACATATTTGCATGAAAACTCGCAATCTATTTATTTGTTTAGGCTACATAAAGCAATTCAATTACGAAAATGTACAAGAGGAGTATAAGTGAAAAGATTAAAATGTTTAACATGTTTAATATCGTATATGGAAGTTAGTTTCGAGTTGTTTCCGCGCAAACGAGAAACACGATGGGGAAAATTAACTCTTCACGTAGGTTGTTCCAGCGAGAAAAATTGTACCATCCAAGAAAGACTGTAGCAGCCTTACAGCGCTTGGAGCGACAGGTAGAAATTAAGATTCTATGCGTGGCGGTGGCACGCGGTGCTCTCAACTTTGAACCGCTTCGTGACACATCGACGTAAATTCAAAACACGTCCCCGCGAGCGGAAGTCCGAGGCGGCGACGCGACGCTCGCGTGCGCACGCTAGCGTGGTAGCGTTTTCCAGACCCGTCAAGTCATCCGATGAAAAATCATTGACAAACTGCGCGTTGTTCCCAGCCCATTATGCTTCTCTCTTTTAATTCCACGCTCTGTCTATGCAGCTGACTATGACTATGGACTATAAACCTCAAGTAACCTCGCTGACTTTATCTACTTTGTTAATTTGTTATCGCGACAATGGGGAATTGAGAAGACTGAAATTTAATAGTAATTCTTTCAGAATCTACAAGTATGCTTTGCACAATGTAACAAAAGCGTGAGATCTGTATAAAAAGATCTTAGAAAAGTGACACGATAACTATTATAATCTCGATTTTTTCGGAACTCGAATCGACTCATGTTACAATTGTTACGGTTGAAATGACGTTTTCAGAGCAATAGCACGAGACACTGTCATATTTCCTTGTTCTGTCAGGTGTCCGCCAACACGGAATTGTTGTCCGTTGAATAGAAGAGATATGATATTTTGTCTTATGAAGACCTAAGCGAGCGTAACGTTGTCGGTATTAAAACGTCGTAAAGCCACGTCGGCGATGTATCAACCGTCCGTGTTCGAGCCTAAGGGATCGTTCGAACAACGTTCACGTTGGACAAATTGCAATCACTTTTCACTTTGCTGCTAATGAACGCGGATTATTCGCGACCGTCCCCCCTCCCCCTGCGTACAGTTTTCGAGATTGCCGACTCGTGTGCACGAGGTTTATCGGGCCCGAAACCGGCGTCCACTTTATTTCGCACCGTGGATGATTTATGGAACGCCTCTCAACGTGCGTTCAAAAAACGAAAAAAGAAAAAGAAAAGAAAGAAACGCTCGAACGCAAGAGGAGAAGAAGGGAGAGGGGGACAAAAAGAAGGAGATCCAGTCTTTACACGCTTTCTACCGAATTCGACGCAGCTATTTTCCCTTCGTCAGGAAAGATTAATATCGTCCAACGAAACGAACGAGCCGAACAACACAGCCGAGCGTTATCGAGGCCATTAAAGTATCGTGTACCGAACGAGCATTTGCATGTCTGTCGACCAAAGATACTTTTTTTTATCTTTAATGTTTATCCCTATAACACAGTATGTTGATCGTGTAACGTGAATTGAAACGCTATGAAACGTTAATCTTCTCTCCCTCAAAGTAAAAATTTCTCTTCCCGTTTCTTTTCTAATCTTCTTCCTTGCCTTCCGAAAACCTATCCCCTCCCTTCCCATCTATCCATCCCAATATATTAAGAGCTCTATATACTCGATACATTATTCATGGGACACACTTTAAACGGTAATAGCGGCATCGTGGAAATCGATCTTTACACAATTGCCGCAAATATTTACATCGAGCGTGGCGCGCATATTGCCGAGGGATTGATTCTTTACGGCTCCCTTCCCCCGCCCACCCCCTTATGGCCCAATACGAACCTCCACGTACAAACATGTTGTACCACATACGTACATATACATACGTAACTGGCGACTCGAATCTACGCGAGCGGAACGTGGGAGCGGAAGATGGATTAAGAGATAAGGAGGCGTATCAGGGCCAATCAATTACGAAGTCGAGGGTTACCGATGCTCCACGCATCGAGGGTGAATCATTCGTCGTTCTCCGTCCCTGGACCCAATCCCTCCCTCTTTCTCGTGGAACATGGAACGGAGCCCTTAAAGTGAAACGATCTTGTGAGATATTGTTCCTCGTAACCGTTTGCGCGATAACACCGATCCGTGATTCTTGCGTTTTTTCCTCGTACGACCGACCCATAAACCACCCTAATCGCTCACCATCGACTATACCGGGAAACGCGACCGATAAAACATTATTTGCCGTTGTAACGTTGAACGATGAAACCAGGATCGATGGGTGATATGTTACGTTCGTTTATCGGCTTGGATCTGGATAAAAAGAGATGTTACGTGAGATGATGTAAGGACGAGGGACTTTTATCACTCGAATTTGGGGATTTTTATGATTTTTATTATTGCTTCGAACTTTATCGATCTTTTCTCACTGCTTCAAGATTGATTATATCATTTGTGCATGCATTGTGAAGCATTCATGTGTCGTGTATCACATAGAAAAGAAAAAGGAATTTAATAGAGATAAAATATATAAATATCAATATAAATTTCATTGCAATATTTTAAATACCAAAAAGTTTATAATTGGATAATACGTATAAAAATATATTTGGTGATGGATAAAGATAATTCTGGATATTAAATAAATATTCTAGACTGGAAGATAAAGATTCGAAATTATTTCAAGGCCAATTATTTTTAAAGGCCACAAAACCTAACATTAACGCGAAACAATTTACCTAAAATGCTCCTACTTGTCGAAATGTTTATACAAGGGTTGCGGCAACCCTCCTATAAATGAGAAGGTTACAGTAACACCCCGTACCGATGAATAATCGGGGTGGCATCGCGCCGAGAATTTTCTATTGTGTTCCCGGAACGGCAAGGTTCACCGAGGGAAAAAAGATCGTGGAAACGGAACGCTTGTAATTCTCATCTTATCCCGAAAATGGACGCGGCGAAGCGACTCCGTGGCCCACCCCTTGCAATCAAGAGATATCAAATGTACCCTCGCGCGGGCCCGTTCGGTTTCATTTATCGGAGATGGAAGTGGACCGTGTCGAAGAAGCTGAAAAACGACGCAATTCGACCCGCCACGGGGAGAATATCCTGAATGACCCCCCCCCCGTGTGAGAAATTAGTCGTTCGATTTTCGGGGAACAAATATCGTAGTATATACGAATAAAACGATCATTTTTCTTTTTCTTCTTCTTCGTGTTTCGAAAATTCTTCTAGCAACTTGGAAGAATAATACCATTCGATTGAAAATCAATTTATTATTCATCCACCAACCCCTATTCAGAGACAAATAATCGTAATTTGCATTAGAATTCAAAGAGAGAGAGAGAGAGATTATTCACTCTCGAAGAAGAAGATAAAAATATGCAACGCTCGACGCATCTGTGTTTTCTACCCCAAGCGAAGAAAGTGTTTTCCCTCTGGCTTCTGGATGCGGGTTATAGTTTATGCATCGCGAATCGATGGAAATCATGGTCGTCGGCCAGATGGAGCCTTTCAGAAGAAAAGATCTCTCTGGAAAAATGGGGTTGCTAAAACGTATGGGGTTACACATTCTCACACTGGACTCCAACATATCTAACCGTTGTCCTCGTCTACGTGTACGTGCGCGTTGATGTACAACAGGGTATACCGTTGCACATATTACCAACCACGGTTAAAACGGGGGTGGTTTGTAGACCATCCGAACCGGGATGGGGAACGAGGAAGCCCTTACCTCACGTTTCACCGGGGCAGCCGCCGTTGGCTATGAAACAAATCAATAGTTTGCGCCAAAGCGAGTTAAGGAAAAGAGAGAGAGAGAAAGAGAGAAAGAGAGAGAAAGGAGCTCGAGAGCGGATAGATTCGAAGAGGGTGGAAGAGGAAGGGAGAGAGCGAAAGGAAGACGGAGGACGGAGGTTTTCACGCGGGGTGGTGATTGGATGGAGTTGCTCAGAATCCCGTGAAATGATATCCATCGAAGTAGAAGCAGATAACGCTTCTCCATTTTACTTGCTCGCTTGCCTTCCTCCACTGCGAATGCTTATAATCGCTTGCGAACGCAACGAGCGCAATCGCGATCAAATCTCGTCCTCTTCGACTTCGTGAGACGTTATGGGAAAAGTTTGAGGGATGGCATCTTTCGACCGAATACTCGTCGAGCACCTGAATTTCTATTATTGTTGGATGAGTTTCTATTATCCGTGTCTCTTATTATTATAAATCCTCAAATGAAATTTTAAATTCAATACTTGAAATAAAGAAATGTGTACTTGTATTGATTAATATCATCCAACTTGAAATGGTATTTTGACGATATTTTTAAGCAGAGAGATTTTATCTTCGATGTTTGAGCGAGCAATGAAACGATCCGATATTGGAAATAGCATTCCGTACGTAAATTCACAAAGAAGATTATTTTCATGAAAAGTGTCTTTTAAACTTGACAAATCTTTTCCCCTCGCTTTCTCCCGATTCTACTTTGAGCTATTTACACTTTCGACGTCGACAAATAGCGAAAGAAGATTCTCAAAAATCTTCTTTTTATACGGGGTAGTCACGCTTTTCACACGGTGAATCACGCGACACCTGTGTCCTTTTGCCAAGAGAGTGGCGCTCCAGTTTCGCGAAAGGTTGGTAAAAAGGGAAAAAGGAAAGAGGTCTAGAGAAACGTGGCGCGGAAATAGAAAGGCGGAAAACGGGTAAACGAGCGCACTCGTGGAAACACGAAACGACTCAATGGGGTGGTTCGGTTAGAAGAGGTTTGAGAGTGGCGAAATGCGTTCTTTTGAGGGCAGATCGGGAAGATAGGGCAGGCGAGAGAATGCGAAGGTAATTCTCCAAATTCGCATTTCACCTACGTTTGTTTGAAAGAAAAATAGGAGAGATATCGTGTATAAAAATAAAAATTGTTATCCGAAATGGGGAAATAATTGGAAACAAGGAGGAAAAGGAAAACAATGATTTAACAATTATTGCGCTACGAGCAAGCAAACTTTGAAACGTATCCTACTATCGAATGATCGTGCGCAAATATTTGTTAATTAGACATTCAACCACTTGGACGTTGTATCGATCCACAATTTCTCCTTTAATATTATTTCTACAAATAAATTTTCACCTTCGACGTCCCTCTTAAAACGTTGAGCAAACGATTACCAACGAGAATTCCAAACGTTAAAGATCGCAAGAGTTTGCATAATTCTACGCACACGCCGTGAAGAAAATCAAGTCAAGTTTACACACGGCACCACGTCTACGCGAAGGAACTTGCACACAAGTTGGCAAAAGTGACACGCAGAAGCATATGTATACGTGGTGTCGCCACTCGAAAGTTGGTGACCCAGCTGCGCACTGACAGTTGTCGACTCTTTGTCAATTTTCCCTAAGCGATTAGACCAGACAACGCCCCTTCGAACGCCACCCCTCCCCACGTACGCTTTGACCCAGGCTCAGCCCTCGATGCACGCTCCAGGAGAATAGATATCGCGAGCTTCGAGTGCTGGCACTTGTCTATTTTCCCATTAAGCACGTATACGTGATTACAGAGTTGAATAAGCTACAGCTCTGCTTCTTGAACCCAGGGCGACTGCCGTGTTTAAATGGATCATCGATCTGCCGCATATGGCTCCTGGACTGTCTCCTCGATTAATAATTTCATGCACCCGTTCCATCTACATTCCCTCTTTGTCTCAATATATATATATATATATATTTATATGTAAGCGTGTATATATGTGTGTGCTCAATTTTCCAAGCAGCGCCACGGTATACACGGTAGAGCGACTTAGAATTGACTCAAGATTATGGAAGTGGAAATCAGACGGTGGTACAATAGGAGAAATCTATGATTGGCGGTAGTCTAGGTCGCGTATAGAGGGGATTCACGAGCGATCGATTAATCATTTAACGCAGGCTTCTCTCGCGTGTAACGAGAGAAAACTCGTGACATGACGATCGAACGACACGCTACATAGCGTGGAATGAATGAAAACGGTTTGTTTTCAACGCGGTGGAACGCGAGAACGATATGGAGGGACAACACACGATTATCACGTTTTCACATTAGCCGCGATGCATACCAGTTTTATGAAGTGTATCTATATTTGCCCGATAGGTAGAACAGCCACGGTTAATAAACTGTGAAACGCTTAGGGGATCGTTGAAAACGCGCTCTATGACGTGTACACGCGAATCAACAAAATTGATACAATTAATACGCTCGCTCGATGAGTATCCGTGATGTGTGCATAGAATCGCGATGTTCCGGTTGTCTATACGGCCAATTTGCATTGTGCCTTCGATCCACGCGAACGAGGCGAATTATCGGATTTTGGCCGAGTATTATAAGAGGCGAGTATTATACGGGTAACGACAAATCGTATCCGCTAACCAAACCAAATGGGTTTATAATAAAACCAGAAACGTTCCATCTATTTAAACGTACGTGTTCGTCCGACAATGGGGAAGATACGAGCTTATAATAAACTCGATTAATAAATATACAAGTTTTTTTGGAAAATAAGAAGGAAAGAAAAAAATGCTAGACACGGACAAACGTGATTTAAGAAAACTTTTAGCTCGAAGCTCGCGAAATGAATATATTTGATTTATGGACAAGAAGACAGCATATGAGATAAAGCCGATACGATGGGGCGTGAAAACGCGTCCCATGCGCAATCGTGAGAAATTATAAACGAGGGAATAAATCAATCTAATCGAGCCTAGCTCGTTACAATATAAATCACGAGCGGTTCAGGATCGGCATGCACGCTCGCGGATCGTGCTTTCCTCCTCGCGCGATGGAAAAGTGCGCGCTCGCTCGACCACCTGGCGCATTATTTGTCTCTCGCGGGATTGTTTGCGTTATCCGCTGGTTTGTTCGCGCTCACGAAGGTATTTGCAAACAAAAAAGCAAACGTGGCACGGGAGGGAGCCGCGGTTAATTGCCCGGCCAGCTTCGGCAAATACGTTCCTATTGACGGGCGTAAATACACGGTGAAATTTTACTCTCAAAACCGGTCCCCCGATGATGGGACGGCTGTCCGTCACCGGCCAAACATTAGGAGTAAGAGTGAAAAGTGAAAGGCGTCCCGCGGATTGCCGCCTGTTTACCGAAATTTTCCCGACTATTATTATTTGCCCCGGCGGCTTGCCGCGGGAAATTCGAAAAGGGGCGGACGCGCCGCCGGAAATTGGGGGCTGGCTAGTTATACTGTTTACGCGATTTCGAGGGTGACGCGTGAATTAGGAATGGCGGTGGAGCTCGAGTAGACGGGAGATAGATATCTTCTTATTTTCTACTAGAATTTTCGAATATGATACTACGAAATCAGTATCGAGTTCATCGAAGTTATCCAACGTGTCCAACGAGATTTTTTTAATTATTAAGACATTATCGATTAAGATATTGCCTTCGTCACTTCCATTATTTTTCTTTTTCTTCTTTATTATTCAAAGAGACATAATACAACGCGCTCGGTTGCTCCACGCCAGTAAGTTTTACGACGTGTCTACCCGTCTTAAAAAGAATTGTACACAATACAAATCGTTAACAGAAGCACGCCTTAATAGTTCGAGACACGGTACATTCCATAAATAATCCCCGCCTCACGCATCCCCGCCGATCACCGTGACATTAACCTGCAATAAAGGTAACTCACACGAGACAATGACCGGGGCTGCATACCGAAATATCAGTTTTCAAAGGGCCCGGTTCCATTCGCAGCTCGTAAATCGGCCGGTGGCAGTGATTCCGATTCCGAACAATGCCATCCCGCGTTCAGGGAACGATCCCGTATCGCACGCAGCAAACCGCGAAAGCCCCCCCGCCGCGTTAAGTATTCCATAAAACTCCCAGCTCGCGGCCCCGTTCGCACCTACGCGCCCAACCAAATTCCACCAACGATTTAAGGAAAGGGTTAACCCGCGGCGCGGCAGATAACGCGGCATTGTTGTTCCGCTCGCCAGCACGTGTAAACAATGAAGCGGATGCGCGCGCTCTCGCTTCGACACGACCGAGTTCTCTCGCTCGACTATGCAACTAGGGTCGATCTGCATCGTGCACGTGGTGCGCGAAACGTCTGTAAAACGGCCAATTATTCACCCCATGGCGATTAATTCTTACTCTTACGTTTTTAGCTTCTTCGTCGTGTTTCTAAAAAAGCTGCTGCTCATATTGGACTCCAAGTCCAATTAATATTATCCGATTATTCGAAGAAAAGAAATACTCGAAAGACCGTTACATACGCTCTATCGTATATTCATCTATAAATGAACGGTTCTATTGTGTGAACGTAAAAATATACAAACCAATCTTTATCAAACTAATAATATATTTTTCGAATCAAATTTCAACGAGAACTCCCTCAACTCTCCCTCTCTCTCTCTCTCTGTCGTATCTGCTGCGACGTACCAAACCTCCGTTATCTTACGCAACACATTTCACCCCGCCGCTATCGCGTTAATTCGAGATACCGACAGCACGCCCGAGGCGCAACCACGCCAACCTCCGAGGCAATCTACGTTGAAACCCGCGATAATGGAAACGAAGGGTCGGGGAAGCAGCTGCGGGGCTCGAGCTCGGACATCTCGAAGGTAAGGCGTTGAAGTGGCGTTGGAGGAGCAGGGTTGAGACGCGCGAGTGTTTAGAACGGGTATCGAGGCAGCGAGAGGAAGGGGGGGAGAAGTGGTTGATACATCTCGGCTCGAGATAGGCTCTGCGGCGGCGGCACTCGCGGTAATCGCAATGATTACAAGTGCCCCAGGGTGGCTGGTATATGTAAGAACCGTGTACACGTTCCTCGAGTGCCGTATATAGGCCGGTTTACAGCTCGGGATGCGCGGCTTCGACAGAGATCCGTGCCCGTCCCCGTTTAACGGCGGAAAAATCTTGCTAAATGTTGAGGAAATTACGAGGCGGCCCCGTCCCGAGCCGATCCTTATCTCGTGATCGACCGCTGGCCACGCGCCCCTCCTCGTTCGGGGAACCTCGTGCTCGTCCTCATCGCGGCCGACGAGAGGAAACGAGGAGAGATGATGGCTCGATATGGCGGCTAATGTACGGGGATATACCGCTGACGCTTTAACTCGCGATAGAGCAATTTCGCGTTCGTCACGGGTCTTTAGGGGCCAGCCGCGTTATCCAATTTCCCGTGAACATTAGAATTACCGAGTCTCGGCCTTCTTTTTGACCAAAGGAACAAAGATGAAGAGCGGCGCGCTTTTTTTGGGAACGTGGCTTTTGAACGTTTATGCTTGGATGATTGGGCTGGTCTTGCTTTGGGGGAGGCTTGTTACGTTGCGCGTAGACTTCTTGGAAATGTCAGAGATGGAAATGGTCGTGTACTTGCTTGTCCGGAGATAAGCTCGTTCGATGGATCGAAGAGATCGCTGGTATTTTTCGTGAAGAGCGATAATGTCGTAGGAAAGTAGAAAAATGAAAGAGTTTGAAATGCGTAGAGATATGGATATATTAGAGATTTTAAGCGTCACTTTGTGTCACTTGTCAGGGACACAAAGAGAGGGAGAGAAAGAGGAAATTGTATGCAATGACACGTTTGTAATACAAAGGTTTCATTTAACCTTTGTTTTTAAAAAAATGGTAAATGTTGCAACAAATGGTGCCTTCTTTCCGCGAGCATCTCTTTTGAATGCAATTGTGCAACAAGCCGAGAGTCCAGCGCGAGAGTCAATGGAAACCTCTGTCGTGGACCTCTGTAATTGCGACACAATGTGTCCGTTTTTATAACGTTTTTTCTGCGTGGAGAAAAAAAAAATCTCTCGATTCGATAATGCAAACAATCGAGCAAGCTTCGCTATTGGCCGCCTATCAACTTCGTTCATCGTCCGTCTTTCATACCCACGGACAAGTGAACTTTTACCTTATCCGATCGACTGATCATCGTTCGACGATTGGGTAAGGATGGAGTCACGTGGAGCCACTTCCTTTTTAGCGCTTATCTCTCCGATTAACCGAACGATCCTTCGAAATCGCGAGTATCAAGCAGATGCCACTGGAGCGAGAAGAAAAGCCGAGAGAACGTATTCGATCGAGGGGAACCATCGATTTCACAGGGGAGGGAAAAAAAGAAAAAGGGAAAAAAAAGAAAAAATCAAATTAAAGATTCGATGGCATTGCATCTATTCCAATTTAGTCACGGTTCACAAGTTCCAACGAATTCTCCACGAGAGAGAGAGAGAGAGAAAACAGCGTTGATAGAATCGAAGCACCACGGTGCATCGACAATGAGAACACAGGCAACGATCTGACGGTGCGTGAGAAAAGGCCCACTGTCGGCCATAAACCTTCCATCCCTCGTGCCAAATTTATTAGGAGGCCATTGTGATCGGGGACTAGAGGTGTGCATACACGCACCAGGTGCATCGACCCATTTCGCTGACACGTGTTCCGATTCACACATCAAGCGCACATCCGCCGATGGAAGGCCATTTGCGATGGATTTGTACATTATTTTTCTTCCTCTTCTTCTTCTTCTTCTTCTTCTTCTTCTTCTTCTTCTTCTCTTCTCGCATGCTGTGAATCCACATTTCGAGGTTTGCTGCATTTTGCTGCTCTCTCATTTCAACAAGAGACGCATCTCGCATGTCGCACGCAATTCGCGGCTGGATTTCTCTTATGGGAATGAACAGAGGCGCAACTCCATAACGGAAAGGCAGCTTTCTCTTAACCGTTGCCTACGGGAAAGGTCGCCAATCGTTCGATCCTCTGCCCGCTTTTCCGTGGAACGGGATTGGAATTGCGATTTCCATGATCACTTTGTTCGTAGAAAACTTTTTGTGGTATTGAAAATGATATCTCGATGATATCCCCTTGGAAACAAAAGTAACCAACCATCTTAGAAATCGATCTCTCGTTAATTCGACGCGCTTCAAAAATCATTTACCGAGTGAAACTCCGCCCATGGAGATGAAAAAGAGACGTGCCCATATTGCCAGAGATCACGCGTCAGAATTATTCAATCTTCCCCCTCTCCCTTTACAAAAGACCACCCATCCGCGGCGGGCAACAAGGTTGGATTATGCGTGTTTCACGGTGCATTACAATATTACATTAATACTCCACGATAAGCCACTAATCTTTTACAAGAGACCCCGTCCCATTTGGGGCGAAGCGGAACGTAATCTGCCGGAGAGGGTGGCCATTAGGGGTGAAAAAAAGTGTCCAACCACCCTACGAAGGTACGATATATCATTCTGTCCTACCTTCAATCCTTCTTCCATCTCCGTCCCACAATTTTCCATTCCATTTTTCCATCCTTACATATCCTTTATTGTTCTATTTACCACTTTTTTCTCTCACATCTTCGTCGCACACCTCTCTCTTCTCCGTTTCTCCCTCTTTCTCTTTCCGATCCTCGTTCCCTATCCTATCACTCGACAGCGGTACATTGACAGCCATTAGTAGAAATGTAATCTTACTTAAGCATATGTCGGCATGACTGATTGGACGGTCGACAGTACGGATAAATAATAGCGCTAGATCTCCCTGCCTCGATCCTACCTCCACGTCGCCAGTTTCTCTCCCCTAGAATCGTCTACGTCTATTCCGCTCGGTTGTGGGAATTAGAGGAGAAAAAATCACATATGGGTACCGGGGTGGAGAGGGTGGCAGCATGCTGGTAGGTTGATTGCGTCAATAGTCATCGATCTGGCCGCTAAGTCCTCGGGTAAATTCAAGTACACGTATACACGGAATACACGTTCGTCACGGTTCGCTGTTCTAGGACTTCCTTTTCGGTGTACTTTCGCGCCGTGTTGACCGATGGCACGTGTTCGTATCGATCGATGGGGCCAAGCTCCCCCTAATTTCGCGTACAAAGTGCGTATCGAGTGTCGCGTAACAGCCACCGTATGGGCCGCTCTAAGTAAATTTCTAAGATAATTTCGTTAGACGTGATTTCGTTCGCTTCTAATGACTCCGCTTCTCTCTGTTCCCTCAGCTTTTTGAATAATAGATTACACGTTTCTCTCGCTGGTTATTTTACGTGTATTGAGTTTGAGAATTCTGAGAATAAGCCATGGAATAATTTCTTGTTTTAATCGTACGGCTAATTAATTATTTAAAATTCTTCCTCCTTAAATCTTGCCGTTTAATATTTTCAAATCGATCCATGCAACGTGTTAATAATCAAATTGGTCGTAAGAGGTAAAATTCCATTCATCTCTGCTAAATACACAATCCCGAGCAAATGTATACACACGCGTATACATATCTATACATATAGTTCCAACAATTAGCGTATCCTCGATGTTTGTTGAAACAATTCCATTCGTTATTATTACCGCACAAATTCGATCGTAATCTGACGACTCTCGATGCTTAAACGTAAACTTAAAAAAAATAATAATACATTTCGAAATCGTTCACTTATCGCTAATCAACAGACTCTCGATTCTTGTGTGAAACACCGAAAATACGTATAATATAAAAATAACAATGACACTGGAAACGTAGGAGGGAAAAGGCGATACAAAGACAACGAACGTTTCAACGACGCATTATTCCACGATGGCCTGCTCCACCGATCCAACATCCGGCTTGTACCGGCTTCAATCGCCGAAAGGAACGCGCGGCCGCATCGTCGCAACAGGAGGAGGAACAGGCAGGAGAGCATAATTGAATCCCTGGCCCGAACGTGGAAGCGCGGTAGCTTACGAAGCGATTACGCAAAGCTGCCATTGTGAGGCTTACTACCGCTTTGTCCGCTCTGCGACCGATTCAAAACTACGTTACATCGTAACCGCCGAAACCGGCACACCGGTCGATCGATACGCGTATTGAACAACGCACGAATGTTATCGTGGCAAACATTGGAAACAACGTTTCCTTCATCTTTTTCGCGCGAAAAAACAGGGAAGCGAGAGAAGAAGACTCGCCGCGTGTACACCACTCGATGTACACACCACCCTGAGAATGGATGGATTGCGCACAGGAACGAAGCAGAAGTGTACACTGTTTAGGCCAGTGTCTTACGACTCTTCACTCGTATTAATTATAAGAGACGCTGAATATGGAACCGGAGACGGAGTGTTATTAGCCGTGCGCTCCGAGCAACGGAGTACAAACCGGCGCGTTTATTTCTCCTTGTAAATTATACCCACGCGGTGAAAACTGCAATTACTCCTTCGATCCCCCGGTGAGCTTTGCTCGCGATGAGAAAGAAACTGGGGGGAGGGGAACGAAAGGAGTAGAAACAAAGAGGAGAAGAGGAATCAACGTCCCCGAGGCGGCCTTTCTTTCCTCCCTGTCTCTTCCCTTCCGTTCTTCCACCATCTCCTCTTTGCCTTTCCCTCCCCTTCGATAATCATTCGTTTCGCACGAAAAGTAAAAGTACGTTGGCCAGAATTCGACGCCTCGTTAGAGAGCGCCACCGTCGAGAGATCGAATTGCACGGGAAAGGGGAAAGAAAGAAAGAAAGAAAGAAAGAAAGAAGTGAGATCTGGGAAACCGTGGTAACACGACGCGTGGAACACATGCTGTCGCAGCGGCTACCTAACGATCTACCTCACTTTCTCCTCGCTGCTATTCTCATTTTTCCGTTATTAGATATTTTTCTCATCTCGTCGAGGCCGTGCGTCCACGTGCGTCCACGAGGCTCGCACCATGGATCGCGTTTGAAGTTCCCCTATTTTTTTTTCATCCCTCTCTTTCTTTCTGTTTGACGCTTTTACTCGTCGGTGACTGTTCTGGTTTTTCTTTTTAAACGCGGATAGATAGATGAGAAAGAGGGAAACAGAGGGAAAGAGAAAGAGAGAAAGAGAGAGAGATGTCTGTAAAAAGCGGGCGCACTGACAGTTCGGCGAGAACGGGTATTAGCATTTTTGTGTCGCTGTCAGTTTCCTTGATCGTTTTTTTCTCGAGGAGGCCCGATGAAACTACTTTCTGACATCCTGTTTTTCTTACGCCGCCTGGACAAGCTTATCGCCTGCTTTGTCACTGTCGATGATCACGCCTTGCAACCGCGCGGCAGGAAAAAATTAATCTGTGTTGATAAATAGATTTTTTTATAATCGCATGCGCGATACTTTACTCGCTCGCGATGATCCGATTGAGAGATGATATATATTTTCAATATTTTTTTCTTTTTTTTTTTTTTTTTATCTTCATCGACAGGAAATGCGCGGCCAAAGAAAAATCGCCAAAGAAACTCGCGCATTCGTTTAGATTCGTAGGTGGGAAAGCAGATGCGATTGTTCAAATTGATGCCTTTATTAAAATCTTAAAGGATTATTATACGCTTATGGAAAATTTAAATGCAACGCAAATCTACGAAACGCAAGCGATATGAATAAAATATCCAGAGCAAAGTACATATTATAACATGCAAAGGATTATAAAATGGATTATTTTATCTTCCATACAAATTTTAACTTCCATTAACATCGATCTTTTTTATATTTTCTATTTCTAAATTGTTCTCACGCGTTAATAAATGTTATACGTTTCCTAATTCCAATGAATCTCGTTGAACAAATAAAAATATAATAAAACATCCTCTTCCTCTCTCTCTGTCTCTCTCTCGCCAATCAGAAGCCCCTTCCTTAAACAGTTTGCCAAAAATATCACCCACCGAGTGATTCCTCGCAAACTTTCTCCAAGAGAGAGAGAGAGCCAAGCCCAAGAATGTACAAAGCTTAACGCATCGCCGTGAAGAACAGAAACGAAATTGTGCACGAGGCATTAGACAAGCTCGATTCAAGGATCGTTTTCGCGAGAATTTCTCCATTGACCCGTTTTACCGGCTATCGTTTCCCCGTATTGACGGAGGAAGCGTAGAAACCCCTCTCTCCATTGTTTCGAACGAGGCGTGCAGAATCTGTGCCAGGAGTGCATGCTATGCGAGCATTGTCCCAAATGACGTCACCCTTGCGAAACTCGTTTGCGCGGACAATCGTTCGCCCTGTCCACGCGCGCTGCCAACGTAACCACTCTGTTCTTCGATCTAGCCAGAGCCTAGTTGGCTACCCGATCGCTGCCCACTTAGCGGCCAAGAATGCAAAACACACCTAGCAAAAGACGCGCATATGATCAATGAGTCACTGAGGGGCTGTCAAAGCGTATTAATAGGCTCCTGGAGAGGCTTGGATCGGGAATGAGGAAACGAGCGAGGCTCGAGGCTCAACGGTTTTCGCTTGCTCGAAAGGGGAAGGGGAAGGTTCTCGCGATCGGTCAATTAAAGCGACGAAGAAGAAAAGAAGAAGAAAAAGAAATGATTTCTCGACGATAACGAGTTTCTGAAGGAGTTTGTTTCTGGGTGGAGCGGTATTGTGTTTCCGGTTGGTCGAATCGGCCGAGCCGAGATTTATCGGGCAACGGTGAGACCGGTGAAAGTCGGTGTATAAGCGCGTGTCATAAGCGCGGGAGGATCGAGCACAGGCATAATAGGATCGAATCGTCGATTGTGCTCTCTCGTATGTATGCATCGCGTATGCATCGCGCGTTCGATTTCGCGGTGATAAGCCTCGTTCGTCTTCGTTACCTCTCTATTCCCTAGTTACCGAAATGCTGGATTTGCCTTTTGGGAATGGTCGAAACAATTTGCTAGGGTTTTAGTGGAATTCGAATTGATGAGAAATATTCGAGTATAGGTAACGAGTAGATGAGAACTTTTAAAATTAACTTACAGTAATCTAATTTAAATAATGACTATATATATATGTGTATATATATGTATAGAGAGAGAGAATCAACGAATAAAATATTATATTCAGGAAAAAAGAGGCAACAAGACTCGGGAAAACCAGTGAACCGTTTACACCGTTTTCTTTCCGAATTAGTATTAGTAATTCTACGTAGAAAAGTCACGGATCCCAGCACGAGACCAATCCCAAAAATTCTCGATATTCCTCCTCGATAGTCCCTACACGAATGTCGTGGGGTATTCGCGCCATCCTTGGCCGGTCTTTCCACCTTCGAACAATCACGGGCCACATTTCATCCTCATACCCGAATGAAACGCGTGTATCTCGAAATCTGGGCGGCGAGAACGTTTTGACATCTCACGCTCGATCGATCGGGGATAGGGGCAAAGCAAACCGACGGCAGCGGCTCGAGCGGCTAGAGAAACCGATTGCCTGTTTCGCCGACTGTACGCCTCGAAACGAGCCCCGTGAAACTGTGACGCGGGCCAAAATGGATAGGACGTTTGAAGCGGGCTGAGAAGTTATACCTCTCTGGAAGCGAGAAAGCATCCGCGGATCCAAGGTACCCGAGGCCCATCGTGTTCTTGTCTGTCTCTCGGAGAGACGAAGGGACAGAGAGCGGTACGGGAGTCGGGCAAAGGCGAACCAACAGCTGTCAAAGCGTTCGTGGTCTCGTTCTGGCCGGACCCTTCTCTTCTGCGCCCGTGATGTTGTGGTTGCTAATGTACTCGGTCCACGATGTGTACGGGCAGTCGTTGGCCGACAAGCGCCGCGACAAGAAGAAAGGGCCACGCTTCCAACACAATGTGTGTTTGCCTTCCTATTTAGAAGCCAAGCACTCCACTCGAGTCGCATCGCGAAACGATGTAGGAGCAATTTAACACTTGGCTCTTGTGGCTGTCTTCGACAACGAGGAATGACACGGAAGGGTTTGACTCGGAGATCGCTTTCACGAGAGTTTTCGACATCCGATTCGCCGGACGAGAGATTTTGTTGACTTTTTATACGTGTACACGCTGCAAAATCTTGTTTCATTGAGCTTTGAATGTTATAAAACACGATAAAATACGCTTTTTTTACAATCATGGAAACACAAAGTTTTTCGTCGATTAACGCGAATCATAGCGAGGTAAACAACTACTTTTTTCACCATTACCTGCGCCCACGTCGTCTTATTTTTCGACGCAACAATATAATCGACTGTGATCAGTGTCGGTAGTCGTGTTCCGACGAGGGTTGTTCCGGTTCGAAGCGAACGGTTCGGCGCGCGGTAATCCTTGGCGGGTTCCGCGGTCGAGCAGCGGTCGTAGCGACTGCCGAGAGCCACGGTAATTTAAACTGCGGTCTAGGCGCCGTGTAAACGGCGAATGAAAACGTTGGCCCCCTGGTCAGGGCCAGATTCCCTCGTTCAACCCGCCAGAGGAGATTGCGGTGGTCCAATTCGTCTTGATGGAAAACGTTAGAAAGTGAACCGAGGCTGGCCAGGTTTAAACGTTCAAAAACCGAAGAATCGCGGTAAGAGAGGGTAAGAGAGTTTTTCGATCCTCTCTTCCACGTATATTCATCGCGTTGGGAAGCGGCGAGGAGTGAGGGGAAATGAGATGAGCGAGCACAATCTAGCTTTGATTCTCGAGTTCGAAGGATTTAACCGTTGACACGCGACCATGGTGGCGTCTAATGGGCTTGTCTGCAGCTAAAAATATACGTGGCTTTGAATCTCCACCCATCTAGCCACGGGTGGATACATAGCAGAGAGAAAATGGAAGAAGAGGGATGAAGTGGAGACGAGGAGGACTCGTTGCCACCGTTACTCCACTTTCGACCGGTGAAAATAACTCGACCGGTACACAACTCCGTGGTACCGTGTCGTTTCTCCATCCTCCTTTGTCGTTGACGCACGCTTCCATCGTTCTCCATCGTGAAACGCGGCTGCGTAGAGAAGGGAGGGGAGAAAAATTGCAAAAAGCTTCAAGCCTCTCCCGTAGATCTTCGCGAGCATGCTCGCGCGGATGGAAACGCGACATATAGGCTTTTTACCGTGTCGCTCTTTCTCATGGATAGCAATTTTGCTGAAGACGGCGAAACGCGTCGTTCAACCGACCGAACAATTTCGCGCGAAGTGGTAGATTTAACGTTGGACAATGCGTTGCTAAATATTGGCGATATTCTTTCAAAGAAGCTACTCGAATAGTTTCAAAATATAGAATGTCGGTGTTTGTTATTTCAAATGATCGATTGACCGATGATGGATTTGGTCAAATAGCTGAAAAATTTTTTTAAATATGTGCCATTTCGTTTCTTATTATTAATGACACGTATACATATATATATATATATATATATAAACAAGAATGTAATTTTTTCTCATTTTCAAAGGAAGATTACGCGTGTAATAATGGTTGAACACACAAGGATCTGAACGTTGTTGTAGCCGATAATCGGTTGTGTACACCGGGGAACGAGCGCCGCCGCGTTTTCCCAAAGAAATGATCGCTCGTAAGACAAAGCGTTATCGTGGTTTAATCTTCCAATGATCACCGCGTGGTAACCCGTGTTTGCCAACGAGTCGCAAGAAACAGCGGTGCGACGCGTTAATTAGAAAGCCAACAAGAAGGAAGGGGGCACGGTTTACCAGGTCTCGAGCGGCGTTGTCCAACGTGGACAGGACGCCACGCAATCTCGTCTCGTGTGCGCTCGCACGAAGGGGTCCCCGAAAATATCCCCGCATCAACCGAGGCAGGCGATCGCTCTTGTTCACGTCACGTCGTTTGTCATTCGTTCGCTGGGACGAGTAAGTAAGGCCACGGGGGAAGGCGCCTAAAAGGTCAGCAACCGGCAAGGATCGTTCTAATCTCTTCGCCAACGAGTTTGCCAATGTAATTCTCTTTATTTCCAATGGAATGCCGCGTCGTTATTCGACTGCCTCTCCTTTCGTCGTTTCATCTCTCTTACCATTTGTTAATGAAAATTGCGAGAGAGAAAAAAAAAGGAAACATCTTAATTTAAGATTATATTTTACAGTAATGACAACTCGCTTAATAATTTTTCATATAGGAATTTTCTTTCCAATTGCAATAATACGAGAGAATATTTCGACAAGTGTAATTACACTCGAACGGACGATTATCATTATTGGAAACGATAATCACGTGGCGCTCCTTCAATCATCGTGTCCCCTTTCGAACACCTTTCGAAAAATCGTATACGTCGGCGATGAGAGGGGAGGGAAGAGAAAAGGAGGTTACGAAATTCGGGCGAAGCCTGACACCGGTTGATCACTTATAAACGGTCGTAATACAGAGATGCTTCCCAAGTAATAACGAAATATCGTTACCTCGATAATACACGGGATAATGGGGGCAGATGGTTGCGAAATACCGATTGCCGCCAGCTCGCGATGCATTTAGCGTCCTTGTCGATAATCGACGACGATCGGGGATAATGTCAAAAGTAGCTAATCTCGACAGGCGGTTTCGAGTCGAAGCTATGAGAAAATTCTTTTCTATTAGACGGTGCACAAGCGCGGATAGAGAGGGGGGAGGATGCGAGACAGACAGACGCGATATACTCGATCACCTTGCGCGAATTCTCGCGTTATTTTCTCACGAGTCGCCTTCAATATGCTTCCACGCGCGCGTATGGTAATTACGGCAATTTATTGCCGCTCAATGTCCAGTTTTTACGCTGAAACGGAGATCCGCTCTCGGTCGCACGCGTGATCGATGGAAAAACGAGCGGAAAAACGTTGCTCGTTAACAGGTATATACGCAAGATTTACAGATGGGGGGATCATTTGTGGCTCGAGTTAAGTTGCGTCCTTGTTTGTTTTTTAATTGTTACAGTGTCAGGAATGATACACGCGTTGGGAGAGTAAAAATGCTAAAAGGAGGAAGACGTTGAGATTTTGCTTCTTTTTTTTTTTTTTTTCGTTCTCTTTCAATTATAGATTGAAATTCTGCAGGATTAAAAATTGAGAACGAAGTTGAAAACGAAGTATCATCAATGGTCGTTCGAAAGTCATCTTTTTCAAAAGGAAAAAAAAAGCGGAATTTAATCTGTAGGATTTATTTATATCGGCAATAGAGCAATTTCCTGGACAGAAACATATAAATGGCCCCTTCGCATCGGAAAGCCCGACGCCTCTCGCGATATTTGAATCAACCGATTGCCAATCTTCGTATTAAATTTTTCGCGTTTGGTATCGCGCGATCAGTCAATTTCAATTTTCTTCTTTTGCGTCCCATACGATAAAAAAAAAAGAAGAAAAAATGGAAGGAACACGATCAGTGTCCGAACATTTGAATTCCAATGAAGACTACGCCAGGTACGAGTTTAACTAGATTTAGATTTGTTTGGACTAATGTCGAATCGTGAAATTTTTGAAACATCGTTGATCGAATGGTCTTTCGATCAAAATGATTTTCGACAGAGAAAATCCTGAATTCTCCACGGATCTCGTGGAATCTCGATAACACGGCAGGAGATTGACAAACCGTACGTTGAAAACTATAAAACCGGGTAAAAACAACGGGTGTGCACGGTTGTACGGGATTCATTCATCAATCGTTTCTGATTTTCAGCGGTGTTTCGTCGTCGAGTTTTTACCGGTGCCTCCGTGCACCCGTGAAAAATACGAAAAGCTCCGATTGCCGGCGCGAACGGCGTGGAAAAAAAAGTGGAAAGAGAAAACGATGAGCCGGGGCTTCGATCGCGTAACGGACGTGTGGCAATTAAAAATTGTCCAACTTTTCGGCGCCGTTCGGATTCCATGCCGATCGTTTCGCACAGTTCTTCGTCCTTTTTTCTTCCATTTTTATTCTTCCATTCCCTTCTCTTTTTTTCTCCATTTTGCATCGAGTAGCTGCGTGCCAGCTTTTGGTCACACGAGACCCCGGTATCGAACCAATTGTTAGCAAGTTGGCGAAATCCCCGTGGAAAAATCGAGCGCTATCGAATTCAACTTTATCACTGCTCGTTTCGAATCTTTTCGAATCGAAAATTTCTTCTTTCTCTTTTTTCCTTTCGCTTCAATTCAATCTTTTCTTTTATTATGAAAGTCCTGTTAATTATTTATTTTACGTGGAATTCGAGAGGGACGGAGGAGATAAATTTTAAATGATTTATAAAGAATCTTATACACGTAATTGATATGAAATTTCACATTCATCATCCGCGTGTAATATTTTTTCTAATAAGAATTTTTGCAATTTACGCGAAATTACGGATATGCTGCTTCGCAGAATCTATCCGCGAGGATGCAATAAAATTCGTTTATTTCTAGAATTATTATCATCCGAATAGAATTCATCTCTGATGCGGCAAGCAAATTAATTTATCCACGCTCGCATCCTTGTACGCGAGATGATGACGTAAGGGGCAATCTTTGCCGCCTGCATTCACGCATTCCATTTACGCAACGATGCTCCGATCGGGAGGAAAAAGAAAGAGATTGGTTTTTAATCGGATGGGAATGTAAATCGCGCGGAATCCATCGATATCAGAGAAATAAAAATCATTGCTGCGAGGTCTCTCATCCGCGTAACCTTTCACCTCGCGTCTCTTTCTTCTCTCCAATCAACACGAAATAATTCCTCCTCGAATCACGGATAGATGGCAATTATCTAATTCAAAATTTATACATTCGATCGTGACAAACGTGAAACGTAAAATTCCTTCTCTTTCTTCTCAAAAACTTTCTCAATCGAGTCGATGGATTCGATAAAGTCTCGACGACCAGCCAGATGCCCTCGAGGACGACTCGTGATATTCTTGCGACTCTCTTACATAATGCTCGATGAACAAGGGAACAATCTTGAGGAAAATCGAAGATAAAGAGAGAATCGATTTCCTGTCGGATGGAATTGGAAATCGAGGCGGTTAACGGGGATCCCGTCGAGGTGTATCGGGGGAACCAGGTCTTCAAGGCGAGGCTGAAGCGAGAAATGAGTTCATTCATTCGCGAATGAACCGCCCACGCCTCTCGAGACAGCTTACCGTTGCGTTGTTCTCCTTCTTTCTTTTCTCTTTTTTGTTATTTTTTTTTTTTTTTTTAATCTCGAGTCGAGACGATCCGAATGCACGTCTCAAGTCTGAAGCAACTGAACCCGCCGAAGCGTTGTTTCCTTCACAAACTGGCCGTGCCACGATTCCACGCTCAGGAGATCGGCCAATCGATCGAGAAAGACGAGAGCGGAGGAATTCCAAGGAAAACGTAAAGTCGAGGATAAAGGATCGAAGACAGGTAGCGAAGAAGAAGATTGGAGGCGAGGCCAAAAGAGGCAGAGAGAAAAGAAGAAGGGTGGTGGCCGCGAGAGGATAAGGCCTAGCCAGGTAGACGCGACTAAACCAGGTGCGAGGAGATCGGTCGAAGATCGTTCCGAGATCTAAGGAGATCCGGACACGGTGACGCGGAGAAGGATGCTAACAGCCTTCGAACGAGTCTCTCGAGCCACAACGCCAACGTCCAACGCTCGCAAAAACACCTGCCTACTTCTGTTTTCTCCCTTTATTCCCCTTGTTCCACTCTTCTCGTGACTGTCGTCTAATTGTAAGAAGGTTCACCGCCTTCTACACGTATGTGTATTTGTACGTGTGTGTGTGTGTGTGTGTGTGTGTATGGCCACGACACTTCGAGGTTTATGGAGAACGTTACACGTGTTGTTGCTTTTCAATTTTGGTTGCATTCTTGCTGTATAAATCGGAATCTCATGATTTCGATTAATTGTATGTATAATAGTATCGATTGAACGATCGATGGAAACGGAGGAATTGAAGAAAATGATGAAGGGAATTGAATGAGAAAAAAATTTCATGGGCGTAAATTAAATTTTACGACATGGAATATATGAAATTAAAATCGTGGAAACGCGGAGATTCTTTCTCCAATTTCGTTTCGGAATCACTTTGCTTCAATTAAAACGAAAGAATGATACAATTTTTTTTTTTTTTTTTTTTTTTTTTTCAGTGACTTTTTTTCTCTCCCTTTCAAAGGATGGAATTTTATCTCTTGCAAGAGCTACCGGCAATCTCTCGTTTTCTTTTTTTTTTTTTTTTCATTTTTATTTGTATGTTCTTGTTTATTACCGTTTATTTCTGTACATTTAATTTCATCGTATTTTATTTTATTGTTATTTCTTTTTCGGTACACGCTTCATATTTCTGTTTATTCTGTATGTTATTGTATATTCCTCGATGTTTTATTTGATTCTTCTGTAATTTATTTTCTCATTTTTTGTTTCGGTGCATATTTCATATTATTGTTTATTTCGTGTTGACGTTATATTATTTTGTTACGTCTGCTCATACTGTCATCATACTACTACGTAATATTAAATAATAATAATTAACAAATTATTATTATTACTTCTTAAATATCTATCTATGCTCAATCATCATCTTCGAACTTAAATTAAATATACCCTCCTCTTCTAATTAAAATACGAGTATCTCAAACTCGTTTTTCACGGGATCAAAATATCCCAAATTATCGTTAAAAAATCGAAATTCACATGGAAGAACTCGAGTTTCAATAAGATCCAACGTTAACGCTCAAAGTATGAGATTCGAATAATCGCAGAGTCGCATCCCCCATTAGATACATCCGTTTGCCGGATGTCGCGGCGTCTGCAGAGACAGACACGGCTGATGAGACCCATAAAGCGAAATCCGTCTGGTCGTCGCTTTACGATTTCATTACGAGAATTTAAAAGCGTCGTACCGGTACAAGCTCCGCGCTTCATATAGTGTCTCGTCGCGCACCTTGTTTGCTCTGACCCCTCGCCTCATCCTTGATTTACGAGCGTGGCATGATAAACGAGAACGCCTTCACGTGTTCCATCGTGTTCCATCGTGTTCCATCCTCCATTGTCCACCGATAGCCAACAACGATATTATTATTATTATTATTATTATTATTATTATTATTATTATTATTATTATTATTATTATACGGAAGAAGATTTTATTGCGCGACCGATTTCTGCACGAATCCGATAATCCACCTCCTTGATGGATATTATCTCGTATCGTGGCGCGATTTTCGGTACAAAACTGTCTGTGAAAACATTTAATATTTATGAACCGGGAGGAAATCGCGATTCATAAAAGCGATCCGGATACAGGGGATACTTTTTTACGGCCTCTTTAACGACACCGTCGACGGATCTCCGGTGTTGAAAGGGGTATTCTCGTGTATCGAATATGAACGAGTAAAGGAGAGGAAAAATTCGAGATTCGATCTCTGTCTTTACTTTATTTCACTCACGATCATCCTTTTCGTAATATGTTTGTATTTTCTAGTATGGAAGATATAATTAATATTGAATATGTTCATAATATGTAGAAATATAGGTCGTATCGAGTGGACTACTTATACTTTTCATAGCTATTGAATATATAGCCACTTGATCATCGAGTATATATTCTCTCAAGAGATATTACGAAATAAGATAGATTTTTAAGATGGATTATTTCTATTACAATTTCACGCATAAATTAACAATTACAAAGTGTAATTCCTCGTCTATTTCTTGCTTCTATTGGACACGACCAATTAATCCGGTGCAAACGTTGAGCAAGCTTATATTACCATGAGAAAATATCTCCAGTACACAGACATTCATCTCGCGGAATCGATGGACGGATAATCGTAATATCTGAACCGTCGTTTTACGATCTCGCGACGGATCCAGCCATCCTTGTACTCCTTCCATCCTGCGTAAAAAAAAAAGAAAAAAAAAAGAGAGGGACACCGTTATTGCTTCGCTAACAGCTGCGAAACTTCCATCTCTTCCACTGTTCTTCCTTTCACCACGACTTTTCGATTCGCGGGTGAACCGTTCGAGGGTTGTTAAACGCATTCCTCGATACTTTGTAGCCTTCCAGACGATTTGGATTTTATTCTTATATTTCTCGAAAATAAAGGAAAGAAAAAATTTGAAATTAAATTTATAATTCGTAATTTGGATTATTTACAAAGCAAATTATATTTTTGAACTCGCCTCTTTTCCATTATCGATTTCGCAATACGTGCAATTATGATAAAATATATAATACGAAATCTCGATACAACAATGTGTTAATACAATTTTGATTAACGGGGGATAATAATCTCGGGGGGGAATGAGAGATTGAATAAATATAATTCAATTTCGATCGATCGGTTTACTCGAAACATAGATTTTGATGAGGAATCGTTAGAATAATAATTTATTCGGCAATTCAATTTACACTGAAACACGTACGTTTTCTCTTTCGTCGAATTCTCCTCGTATTTTCCTCCATAAGCTGGCCTTGATCGCGGCAAAATTATAGAATCTTTGCGTTCATGAAATTTAACATTCCAGTATATGGATCGAATAACACCCACGTGTCAATTAAATTTTATAAATATTGATCTAATCACGCGTGATCCAATATCTAACTTAACACCCTATACATTGGTTCCTTTTGTTCCTAATTCGTGACTAATGTTTCTCGAAAACCTTGAACCAAATTCGAAAGAAAATACATTGTAATTCTCGTCGTAATATTTTAGAGAATAAAAGGCGGAAAGGGAAAGGGAAATGGAAGAGCTACTGGAAAGGAAGTTGTAAATTCGAGGGGTCGTTCACCTTACGAGATGAACGTGACAACATTCGGTTATGCTTTCTTACGAGAAATTACCGATTGCTTTTATATATCCAACACTATAACTATATTCTCTCTAATCGCTCTAAACGTTAATTTCCTTTTGCTGAAATTGTTTTAACTAATTTTTCTAAACATCTTTATATTTATTGTTCACAAATATTTTATCGATCACTTTTAGAAGAACGTTTATCTATTATTTATCGTGCAATATATTCGATCGAAGATTACAATTCCGTATCGTCGTAAAATTACAACTACGATATTAATTTAAACGGCAATAAATCGAAATGGAATAGAATTTCGAGTCGAAGGTGGAAGGAAGAAGATTGGCGGGGGAACAGGATGTGACAAGATAGGGTGGATCGAAACGGAATACGGATGATTACGTAAACAAATTAGCGCGGTGTGGAAGACGTTTACGAGGATAGAGAGCAACGGGTTGAGAGAATCGAGTTGGCTCGGTTGTTATACGCAAATGCTGCCGCGAATGTGAACACGGCCCACACAATCCTTCTCCTTGGCTCCGTGTCTGCGTGTGTAATCGCGGAATTATGTGGATACAGCCTTGCGTTCTTGCATAGAAACGAATGCAATCCGCCTATTCGCGTTAAATTGCTTCACCCTGTACCAAACGCGACTGCTTGTATAGTTACTTGTACTGGTCGCGTTATGGTTTAATAGACACGTGGAGAAATTTAAACGTCAAGGTTTAGATTGAATTCACGCTCGAATATCGTAAATGTGTACACCAAATAGAAAATTTTAACAAATTTAAATTATAATTTGAAGAAATTTTTTATTCATACTTTGTAAATAAAATAAAAATTTCGAGAAGGACTTTTGGAGGATTGTTTTGAATACAATAGGATTAAATATCTAATTTTCAAAATGAGATCAACAATTATGAATCCCTAAATTTATTCATTTCAATCCGATTCGAAGATCTCCTCTGTAATTGATTTATTATATATTTTCACGTTCAATAAAAGTAATTATGATGATACAAGACAACGAAATAACTAAGTTAACATTTCACTTATAAAAACGCCTGTACAAATTTTCTCGCGAGACGTGGAAAATTCGAATTCGAAGACGAGACGGTTACGATATAGAGTACCGTCATGAATCCGAGATAGAAGAAAGAAAGAAAGAAAGAGAGAAAAAAAACGAGGAAGACGGAGCAAACACGCCATCACAGGAACGGTTTCCTCGTTAGTATCCGGCGGATGATTCGATTTGAGCGCCGGCGCCTTTTGTTTACCGCCACTCGCACGAATCCGCTTCGCATACTGATTCACGAAAAAAACTCCGACTTCCCTACCACCATTATTAGGCATAACGGTGTTATTAATATTAATACAACCTGGTTTATCAGAAGGAAAGGAAGAAGGGTGAGACAAACGAAGAGCTTACGAAAAGGGGGAGGGTTGCAAAGTTTCCGACAAAAGGTGGAAAAGCGGGCGAGAAGTTCCCTAGCATGCATTTAATTACCCTTCCTCCGTTCTCCTCCCACCCCCTCCCCGTTTAAGCGTACTTTTCAGCCATGTCTCAAAACTGAATCGTAATTTTCGCCTTTTCCTTTTGTTTCCAGGTAAGTGGCGACCAACCGACAGCCGTTTCTCTCCTCGAGGAGCAACAATGGTATCGTATTCCCCTTCATCGTGGACGAAGGTTCAGGCCTCGTGGTCCTGGCGCGGTTTCGCCGTATCGTTACCTGGATAATCGAGGTTAATTCGTATACCGGCCGCGTTACGGCCTCACGTACATGTCGTAAAATTAAAGATAATCGGGCTCGTTCGATTTTTCGTGCCGCGTTTAAATCGTCCAGGGACTCGGATTAAATCGGGTATAGAAACCTCAGTCCTCGAGTCACGTCCTTTTCTCTGTCCAAGCTGGCAATTAAAGCCTCCGATATTTGTCTTCAAATCGGTGATCGCCGGTCGCGAATCGTCGAAAATACGGAGGAAATCGATTAAACGACGACGATTAAAACTCCGAAACGACTAAGATCGCTGCATCGACGATACATCGGTATTGATTTGGATTGGATTACGTTTCTCCGCGACAAAAAGATAAAAAAAAAGGGGAGAGAAGGGGAGAGAAACTATTTGGATCTTACGAAATGAGAACAATGATGACAATTTCGATCGTAGCAGGGCGCAATAATCGAAACAATCGTGGGGCGAACACACGGAGAAGGAAGGAGGAACTGAAGTGATTCGCCGGCGTTGCTAATGAAGAGCTCAGGATTAAGTAGCCTGTAACCCGCTTTATCCACGTTTCTCCCCGTCCCTCCCTCCGTGTCCCATCGTTCTGTCGTGTTACATATGTATTACGGCCTCCGTCCTTTTGCCCGGCCACGATAGGAGGAGGAGGAGGAGAAGGATCGTTCCACGGTGTGCGTCCGTGTGTCGGTGCGTGGCTGTGGCCGTGGTGCGAGCGCACGCTCGTGTGCGACGGTCGTGCTCGCCATGGTATCAATTAAATCTCTGATTAGCGGAGCCCTTCGACTCCAGCCCCGGGTCTAGCAGCCCCTTTGAATCTCGTTCGCGATTGTCGCTCGCCCGTGCTAACTCGAACCGATCGAAAACCTCCTCCAACGTCCGGACTCGTGCGAAGATCCATTCCCGAGATTCCGGCTGAATATTTTTCTCTTCCCCCCCACAGTATTTTTATTCCCAATATCGTCTATCTTCGATCGAAAAAAATCTTTACCGTTTCACGTTATCAACGAGACGCTCATTCGATGAATCAGTGGAATTAATTTTCACTTCTTTCTTTTTTAAAAAAACATTATTAGGATCATCGTTTAAATATTCTAATTATATTAAATTTGTATTATATAAAAATTAAAGTTTCAATTTTAATTTCCAACGAAAGTTCCTCCTAGCTTTGAGAAATTCGACAAAATTTATGGATCTCTAGGATAGGATTTTTTTTCACAAAATTCCCCTCTTATTTTTTTTTTTTTTTTTGAAGCCTCGATATCCTTTAACGGTGGCGGCGATCGCGGCCAAAGAATTTGGCATCGTGTAAGCGTCTCCGCTGCTCGAAGGCCATAAATCCTTTGGTCAGCGGCGACCAAATAAAACGGAAATCGAGATTCTCTCTGGAGTGAGGCTCGCGGGATCCTCCGGGTTTCGACCTGGCGGGGTCGAAAGCTGGCTGGCTGCGTGCCGCCAAGCGAATAAAACGAGCGCCGAGCGTGAACGTGGGAGCGGCGCGGCGGGCAAGGTCGCCACGGTCGGGAAAAGCTGAAAAACGCGCAGATTTATGAATGCTACGTATCAAGCCTCGTTCGCTACCCGCGGCGCTCGGGCCGATCCTTCATTCCCGCGGAGACAGCCCCGCCACGGCGTGAAAGCCGATGGTCAGGAAGAGAGCCGGTAGGCAAGACGCCTTGGTAACCACGCTTGTTCGACACCGTGAATCCGCTCGTCGCTCGCACGCGCGATTATTTATGCGCTTTGCCACGTCGAATTCCCTCTCTGGATCCCCGTCGGGTATAATGTAAGGATTTTCGGCCAAGACTCTCGGGGAGAAATCCTCCTCTTACTGCACGGCGTAAGAATCGTGTTCTTTAATACGCGCAAGTCGAGAAATTGAAATCTTCGAGCGTTCTTTCTCGGTACTCGAGAAAAGCCTGAGCGACGATCCATTCCGTCTCGAAACGATTTTTGAACGTGTGTTTATGCGAATTTGAAGAGAGAAGATGAGGTTATTTATAGGGTAGATGTAGAATCAAGAGATGAAGGGGAGATTTTCTTTTAAATATATTTTGTAATTTTGTCGGATTTATTTGTTGGATTTATTAAAAGCTTTTGCTTACGGTGAAGCAATATGCAGATGGTATCTTAAATACGTATCTTTATTTGCGTTACTCGGCCTCACTGTTCACGCCTCGAATACCTGTGATATACAAAACGATATTTCTGCAGTTTCATTCAACGAAACTCTACACACCCCCGCATGAGAAAACCTCGACTAATCCTGTTCGTGACTCGCCGTTTTTCCCATCCATTCGCGAGATCCCTCAGAGCAAACGAATGGATAACTTTATCCAATCCGCCCACGAGTCGATCGAACAGTGCCATCTCGGTTTCCTTTAAGTAGCTAAGAAATCTTCACCTTTGGACGATGACTCGGATGATCCCAGATCGTCCATCCTCCCAGACACCGACCACGGTCACCCTCTCTCGATCGTGGCTCGCTTCCACCGTGTAGACGCTATTAATTTGTATCGATAGAGGCGGAACAGAGGTGGAACGTGCATGCACATTCGTTAGTTAATCCATCGTGGACGAGAACGAGCTCGTGGACGCGGTTGGCGCACAAAGTCTATGCGCACATACACGCGCTCACGCGTGACCGCGATACCCGTTGCGCGGTACACGTTGCTCGCCTCTTCTCTACGAAGCTGTAAGGAGGAAAGCTTGCCGCACAATCTCGTTGCTGGGGCGTGTACGTACACTTGGTACGACGAAACGTGTGAGTGACACGTAGGAGGATGCTCTCGGCGGGTAATGATCACGATTGAATGAGAATGAGGTCGAGAGAACCAATACAATTAACCTCGGTAGCATGCCATTGCTAGAATGCAACGCGGCGTTCGCCTCGTGCAAGCCTTACTCGTTCCATGCCGTGGCCGGAGTAGATAGCTGGTCGACTGCTGGCCTGGCCGCAACAAAGACTTCCTTCCTTGACTGGGCTGGCTGGCTGGCTGCCTCCTTGCGAGAGCAATTATTACGGCATCGCGGGAACGCGTCCATACATTATAGGTAAATATGCCACGGCCCCTGATTTACTAGACGAGAACTAACCAGGCCAGAATCAGATATGGCTTGCATCTATTGCAGAGAATTCGGCAAAGTGATGCGATACATAAAAAATGTACATAAGCTTGTATGAAATATATTCATTACGATTAAGTGAATCACTTTGCCAAAATTTTCGTTTATAATCGATGTGGATTTTGTGAATCGATTAAATTGATTTTTAAATATTTAATTAATACAGAGAAAATACGTCACATTATGTAAATTATGTCTATATAAATTTTATCGCATGATAAAATGATCATTGCAATCGTGCAAATGAAATTTTACATAAAAAAAAACGTAAGAATAAATTAAAAATTTTGTTATCGAAATACACGTAGGAAATAGAGGAAAGCATACCATTGAAATCCCTTTTTGTTTTATCCCGATATGTCAATCGGTTTCCGAGATACAAGGATTCAAAGTTTCCATATACTTAAGACCGTGCGGAAATTATGAATGGGCCCGCGAGCAATTAACCTGCCTCCGTTCTTGGAAATCGCGTACTACTATTTTTCCAAGAATCGCGTCTGTCGCTTGTCTGGACTTTGGGATAGGTCAGTGAGACTAGGCGCGAGCGAGAGTTCCGAATAAACGACAAGGACAGAGATCGTAAACGATCGAAAATTACTCTTTTCTTTGCACGACGATATCTCGAGAACCAGAAATGGTATCGAGATGAATAAAAAAGCGTTTTAAAGGGCAAGAACCAGCGCTTCTAACGATCGTTCACTCGTTGACCGGAAATCATTATCTTCGGAGTTATAGCGGTTCAAACTTTTCCTAATTTTAATACGATTTCAATAGGGTTTAACGTAAACGATTAAAAAGTAAACTTTTCTTTAAACGACGATATCTCGGGAACCGGAAGTCGTATCGGAATAAATGAAAGAGCATTTCAAAGGGTGATGTTTCGCGCTACTAACGATCTTCGATTCATCAACAGAACTTCACTAGTTTCGAAATTACAACAGTTTAAATTTTTCCAAATTTTAATCAACGGATCGAGTTTTAAGATAAATTGCACGAAAAACCATAATTCAACCGGTCGATGAACGATGGAATTGATTCGAAGGAAGCACGTGCCTTCGGCTTATTTCGCGGACGCAATTATTACGGGATCGAGGTTGCAGGTTGAACAGCGTCGATGAATGGAAGACGTTGGCTCGTGCCCGATGAATCGCGCCAGCGCCGTTCGTTCTCTCTTTCCTTTCTTGCTCTATCGCGATCGTGACGACTTTATTATTGTCGATCTGGCATAATAGGGAAAGAGACGGGAGACTCCGCGATTCCGCGAGATCGAGTCTGCTTTGTGCTGCCTCTATTACCGTTAGGCTTGTATCATAGATTGCACTCGGGGTCGGCAGATGCGATCGCTAGCTTCGAAGCCAGATTTCGCTTTGCCGCGATGGAATTGAAATTAGTCGCTTCCGCGACTTCTACTCGTGCATCGAATCAGGGATCTCTCTCTCTCTTTCTCTGAGATTAATACCGTATAGGAATGCTTCTTTCGGTATATATCTACGCGTGTATACCTTCGCTTAGTGTATATCTTTTAACCATGATGGCACGGTTTTATAATTAAGCTGCAAAGTCTATATATTCTTTACTGTAAATCCACTTTCCACAATTCCCAATATCGATCCTGTTTCGCAAAGAAGGGATAAAGAAATTGTAAAGAATAATTGAGTTCGACGAAACGGCCGCTTTACATTGAACCCAGTTGAACGATCATTCACGATGATGCTACCAAGTTGCTTCCAGCGAATCGATCGACTCGGTGAACGGAAGGTATTAAGCTCGACGCCGATTTAGATTATGGAAGACGTAAAAAATACGCGGGGCAAAAGATACGCGTGTAATCCGGGCCGGATTGGACGAGCGTTGGTTCAATGTATGCATTGACCGGTTGGTTAATTAAGAGTAATCCGGTTTTCACGCCGCATCTTCTGAAGTACATCTGACTTTTGAAGCAGTACCCTCCACTTCGAGGATGACGTTTCCACCCACGTGCACCCGGTGGATCCGCCAATCCTATCGAGCCATCTTCAATCTGTTATCCGTGTACGTATCGAGGGGATCGTATTTGGAACTCCGCCACGAGGAGTAATCTGTTCGAATTATAATTTTGACGATGGACGATGCGACGTTAAAAGGAAAAGTAAAGCGCCATCGAGTGGGTCCGCCGGGTCTCGGGTTCGCCTTCTTATTGGGGCGTTCTTCTTATAACGTTAAAAAATATCCGGTTGAAATTGATCGATTGATACATTCCACGCGTTATCTATATATGTATATATACGTTGTATATATACGTCGAATGGGATGCTCCAACATTTTTGAGATTTAAAATTGGCCTCCGTTAGCGTAGGCGAAACGCGAGCAAACTTTTACGCGAGAGGATTGCATAGGTATTGGCAATTTGTTGCAAATTGGTGCAGTTAAAATCGTAATTTCAGTTGCATCGCGTGAACGTAATGTTGCGTGAAGCTAATTGCGAACATTGTGCCGGGTATCGTAGATACGTGGTAGCCGAGATTGGAGGGAGGGGCGGGGGATATGGAATGATCGTAATAAAGATCGACGCGTATCATTAATTGGCGCCTGAGATAATTTATTAATACTCGATCCTGTTGAATGTTTAAATAATTTGCGAGTGTTGGGAATTTTAACAAGGAAAATGTAATTGTACGTGTTTGAGCGAATTAATTTCTAACCGATTGTTAAATCTTTATTAGTTCCTGGAGAAATTCGATTGTACGATTGTACGATTGCATTTTATCTACATCAGATTTGCATCATTAGTCAAGATTTATCTCGATTGAATCTTAACCTTTCCTGTTTCTCACAATTGTAATTTGCGTCCCGTCGCTTTCCTTCTTTTCTAAATTTTCTAAATTTTCCATAGAATTATTTCAATCATTTTTTTTTTTCTTTTTTTTCTATTTCATTATTCAACGAATTATACACGATATTCCATTTCATTTGATTATTCCCAGATTTAACATGTAACATTTCCCTTCCCCGTTACATTATATAATATTAATTTAATAGAAATATGTTAACTGCAGATATATAAATTATCGAGTTTGAAAATGTAGAAAGATATTTATATTAAGCAGCTTTTGAAACTAGGTTATCGAATATGAATTACTTCCAGCCAAATGTCAAATATGAATATATATATATATTCGTCCCCTATTGGTTTAATTTTATTTTAAATTAACTTTGCATTGCAATCCAATGCATCGTTAATCATTTCAATTTCCAACGGATCGAAATTTCTTCACAATTTTTCCATCATCCACCAATTTCCATTCGCTCAAAAAAAAAAAAAAAAAAATATTCCCAAAGTTATTTATTAATTCACTTATAATTGCATCGCGATCAACATACATCTCTGGATGCCCCTCGGTTAATACACGGTTAACCGTGCGCAAGTATGCAGAGCGCACAATGCCCCCTTCGTACCACGATGCTGGTTTTCGCGTCGTCTCAAGGTAGCCTGGTGTCGACTTCCAAGGACCCTCGTCTGTCGTGACACGTTAGTTCTTGCTTTCGCCAACGAGAGAGGGGAGGATGCGTGCGGCGTTCCTCTCTTCTGCTTCTCCCCTCCGGTTGAAAGACGAGGCGGCCGCTTCTTGCGGAAAGTGCCGCGCGGCTGCAATTAGCGCGAGTTCCCGATAAATAATTGAAATTCAATACGAGGAGGCGGGAGAGGCAGGATGCACGACGCTCTCGATGCGCTCCAGACCTGTACACGGGAACGTATCGGAATTTCCACTCGCCCGAACGTGCACGGAAGACGTCTCGTGGCTTCGCTTGTGCTCGTAATTAACAACGTATAGGGCGACGCGGGCCGCCGTCTCTCTCCCCACCCTCCCCTTTCCAAGAAAAGTTTTCCGACCGGCGTCGAATTTCGCGAAACCAACCCCGCGCGATGGTTTGTTCCGCTCCTATTAATAATCGGTGGAAAATTCCATTGTTTTCGGGACGAAGGAAATTATCGATCCTTCGAAGACTATCGGCGTTCCTGCAATAATGCCCTCCCTTCTGCCGGTGTTGGTACGAATCGATGAATAATATTGGAATTGGCGAGCGCGTGATTTTGGATCGTGCGTTTTAATTTAAAAAGAAATGCACGATGGATCGATTGGATCAGAAGGAAGGGATCGAGGAGATTTTTAGTTTGGGTTTTCCCTCTCGAGTCGCTCGATTATGAGATCGATTGGATCGTAGGAAGGCAAAGGAATCTTGTGGGAAGGAAAAATATCTTGTTGGTTCGAACGCAGTTCAACCAAGGGTTAATTGTAATAAAACTATCGTTGGATACCTTAATTGACGTTGATTAAATCGTTCGAGGTCGGAAAGACCGAGAGGAAATGCAATTTGCTGTACACACGTCACACAAGTGCAATTTGTCGATACAGGAAATGACTCAGAGACCATTGTTCTTTGATCTTTACAAATTATCTTTCGAATTTCTTTCCAATTTACTCGTTTCTACTAAATCTACTCTTTCGCTCGTTCAAAGGACCAAACGACGATATAAAACAATCAAGAAATTCATCACAAATTTATAGAATTGCAGCTTCCTAATATAAACTCTGTTCAAAGAGAAAAACTTTTACCTTAACAAAGCTACAATACCGATAAAATATTACAAAAATAAATTCTCATTCGAAATTCAGTTAAATAAAAGCCTAGATTCCTAATACAATACCTAAATTTAGATTTCAACTCAGATTTCAAAAGTGTCACAATCTCTCCAAAAACCCTCCAAAAAAAATCTCAAAATTAAATTCCCCTCATAAACCTCCTATCATAAACAGAATTAATTGATTAATTCTGAAAGCTTCGATTCTAAAAAATCTCTTAATCCAAACCAAAGTATCGACCGCATCCCGTTTAAATTCCCCAAAAACACAAACGCTCCACCAAACTTGTTTCCGACCGCGTTTCGAAATTAAATTTCGCGTTGGTGGAAGACACGTCGCAACGTGATTCACGGATACACCGTTTCGCGTCTGGACGACAACGTTCAGCATCGTGGCGCGCAACGTAGCAGCCGTCAGACGGACTCGTCAGCCTGGAGAAACTTTCGAGACACGACTTTCGGGGCGAACTTTTCTGAATGATTCGCGAATGATTACCGTTCCAAGACAGGTGGGGAAACGCTTAATTGAGGCTCGTTTCGGGCCACGATTCTATCCGCTAATTACGCTTGAACGAATTCCAGCATCGAGCGGTGTGGCTCGTTATTATATTCGAGGTGACCGCGGCTCGCTTGCTTGCTTCGCAATGCGAAAATCACGTTTTACGCAGGAATCTAAGGGAAGGAGGGTCGCTTTTCGTCGAATTTCCGGGGGCGCATTAAGCGGGCCGTGGTAAATGAAAGTCGCGCATCGTAATCGCGGGGCCCGGCGCTAATGACGAGTAGTATCTTTCCTCTCGCGCGCTCGTGCTTCGATGATTACCCCTACGTACCCGCGTATTAACGCTCGTGAAAGCTTGATGGCGCGTACAAGCTCCTTCCTCTCGCTCCCTAATAACGAGATAAAAGAAAAAAAAAAGAAACGTAAGGGGATCTTGATGGGAGACGTGTGAATTTTCGAGCTTTCTTTTCTTTTCTTTTCTTTTCCCTTCTTTTTATTCGACGAACAAGTTTGATTTTTGTTTCGTTTCGAATTCTGTCGTCCTCAACAATTTATCCTCTTTGAGAGGATATTTTTTCTTTATTTTCATTCATCGACAGAGAATAAGTTGAGAGCACGATAAATCGTTAAATTTAAGAAGATTTTTCAACAAGAGGACTTCTATGAAATATAATCGGTTCCACGCTTGAACGCAAAAACGTCAATATAAATATTTGAAAAAAATTTCCTAGTATTTGCTCTACTGTTGTGATGAGCAATACACGATTAATTTACATTTACTTGGTAATTTAAAATTGCTTATCGGCCGGGTTTATATTCATACAGCCAGGGGCATGTAGCAGCATCGACTAGTCCACGACAAATATTAATCTTGGAGAGGGGAGAGGGAAGCGCGATCGCTAACGAGGAAGAGAAGATAAATAATAGAAAGACTCGATTAAACTTCATTCCCAGCGCGGGAAGTATCCAGCGCGAAGTTAGAGGAAGAAGTTGGAGAAGTAACAGGGATCGGGGTTGTACGTAGTTGGAGAAGACCGATCGGGGTTTCATTTAACTTGATCCTCTTCCTCCTCCCTCGGCTCGGCTATCTCGCGTGACCGCTTATTTTCACGCGCAACCTCGCCACGAATCGCAACGCTGACAAGTTCCGTGTTTTCGCCGGCGAAAAGGAAATAGGAATCAACTCGGTTGTCAGAATTACGAAAGGGAAGTTGCTAGGTATGAAAAAGCCTTTTCCCCAGCTGGAACGAGGGAAGACGCAGGCAGGCAGGCAGGCAGGCAGGCAAGGTCTCGTGATACCCGCGCCTGTGGGTTGCACACGGTGTGGATAGCAATTTATTGGAATGGAAGAATGTTTCAGCTGGGAGCGTGGCTAAGCAACTTTGTAACCGAAACGCACACTCGTTCTGAGCTAACAGCTTCATTAAAGTTGTTGGAATGAAAATCGATATTTTTTTTTTTTTTCCTTTAACTATGGATAGCTTTGCGCGACTGTAACGTAAGCCTGTGCTAATTGCCACCAGTACATGGTTGCAAGAATTTTAATTGCAAAGATTACATTCGAAAGTTTCTACGTCACACCAAGGGATCAAAAGGATCAAAAGGATCTGGTTACATTGAACGACTTCGATATCTGGTTGCATGCTTTCAATTCGTAGAGATCGTAAAAATCTTTAGATACAAAAGAAATTGTGTCAATAAGAAAATAGAATTTTTTAAATATCTAGATACCTATTTGGAAATTTTTAAACAAATATCTCATCGCATCAAGGGATAAAAATCAAATACTTGGTTACAATATTTACTGTTTGTTTCAAGTAGCTAGAAACATCTATAAATACATGCACATTCGTCTGATCTCATGTCTGTGGAGAAGGAAGAAAAAAAAAAAGGAAAAAAAGGCCTATCAGTGTGCAATTTATTAGATATTCGCGACGCTGTTTAATAAGATATTTAGAAATCGCGAATGGCCTCTTGGTCTATCCCCATGCTACTTTGGTGAACGTTTACCACGAGGGAAGCTCGCTTAATGGGACGAGTCCTAAAGCAGAAATAAAAGCCAGTGATTTATAAATCTTGGGGCCTTGGCGTTTATGTCTCTCATTCGACCATCGCGAATAGCTACCACTGTTTAACGAGTAGACTAATTGAAATTGACGGTCGTCAGCCACGATTATCGCTTCTCTGAACCATAATTATGAATTAGTTCATCATTTTTATTTAATCTTGCAGTATATACCGCGGTATATTGCGGTCTTCTTCGATAACCGTGCGTTCAAACATTCGAGATTATTCAAAAATAGAGAAGACGCAGTGATACGCAGCGAACATCTTCCAAAGAGAAATCGTAGAAACGATATCGAGTCGATCGCGGAGACAGAAAATACGAAACGAACGACCAGTTAGACCGGGTTCTTCTTTAGCCGAACCAGAGTTATTACGACAATTTCGTTCGTGATTCTAGCATTGGAAATGTCTCGATGAGACAACGTTCTTTCGCCGATCGATTTTTATGCTTAAACGATATATCGTCGATATATACCCGTTGCAAATTATGCGTCGTTTAACTTTCAAGTTGCACGTTAAATAACACGCCGATTAGAATTTCAGATTTTTACTCTCACTTTTAGCCGATATTAAACTAGAAAATCAATCTACCGTGAAGCTTCTACGCGCAAAAAATAAAACATATATTCGCTTAGAGATATACGTAACTTCGAAATATACGGAAAAATTAACATAGTTGAATCTTAACTCGAATTCTCACGATCGCCCATCGTGATCGATCGATCCACGATAATCGCGATCCAAGATTGATCGAAACGTTTCATCGCGCGATACGATCGTGGGTATGGGTTAAAAAAAAAAGAAAAAAAGCCAGCGAGCCAGCGTAAACGTTGAATCTAATCGCCGACGGTGAAGTCACGTTTTCCAAGGCCGGGGTGTTCCGGTTTATCCATTCTCATCTCGGCGAGCGATATCCTCGGGCGATCACAGGAAACTCGTCGACTCATGAAAGATCAACCCGCTAATGCAATATCAAGTCCACGGTGGGCAGAGATAATAGCGTAACCGCATTACGACACGATACGTCAATTAACGTCGGCCTGGACTCGTGTAGAGTCTCTTCGAGGGAAAGGGTGAGAAAAAGACGCCACTAGGTGAACAAAGGTGATTTTCTTTTCCGTCGATAACCAATTAGCTGATCGTGAATCGTGGCCTGGTAATACTTGTCCCTTTATCGAAGATATATCCGTAATATCTTTGTTACGGATAGCACGCGAATACGTTTCATCTCGAGACGAGATCTCTCGATCTGCATAAATTCAATATTGTTCGAAATAGATTGAATCAAAGTTTCGAATGAAATTCCTAATAAGGGGGAGCACATTCAAATGAACGAAAGAACGGAACGAGAATCGGATTAAAAATTGCGCGATCTCGGGGGAAATTTTTGGCATTGAACATTCGCCAAAAGGCGTCCACGAATACCACTTGGCTCGCGCTATTCCGAGTTATGTAAATCCGTGGAAGTTCCAGGTGCGTTGCAGCTGCAGCTGTTGGAAGTTTAAGAAAGAGCGCGTCGGTGGCGCGTTGAAACGGCGGGCGAAACCTCCGTGAGTTATGGAAATGAAAACGGTCGGCCGCGGTTATTGGCTCGCGGTGCTGATCGTAATCGGCGTAATTGTCGATCGAGCGGGGGCGCAGCGATAAAAACGGACAGGAAGAGAGAAGGAGGAGGAGAAAAAGGCGAGACGACCGAGGGTCAGAGAGAGAGAGAGAGAGAGAGAGAGAGAGAGAGAGAGAGAGGGTGTAGGAACGGTACGGTTTTCCCGGTGGGCAACCTCGAACGTGGCCGATAATTTCAACGTTAAACAACCGGAACCGGCGTACGGCAAAGTGTGTATAAATCACGTCGCGAGACATCGCCGTTCCTCGTTGCGGTGTGGCCACTCGTTTAATTCAATTACGATTTATAAGATTATGATCTATCGGGGCCGGTTAATTAAGACCGCGTAATATCGTGGCCGCACGTAATACGTGACGTCCGCGCTTTATGTTTTCTTTCGTTTCCCTGAGCGGCATAAATTAACGTTTCAACCGACGTGTCACGATAACGTCGCCGCTTTCGAGACTTGCGCCAAATTATGTGACAGCCGCGTGTGAACGGTCGATTAATTGCCATCGGTGGGCCGCGCGATTCAAGGTGACTAAGCAAACCGAGATCTCGCGTGCAGTTTGTAAAAAGGTACCGTTGCATTTATATGTATATGTATATATATATATACATAGAGAGAGAGAGAGAGAGAGAGAAAGGGATTGGAAGATTTATTGCAGAAGCTCGTTATAATCTTTTTACGCGATAGGGTTCGTTGATTAATTAAAGGGGCCGGAATGTTGCGAGCATCGAGCAAAGTAACTAAGTAGATCGTGTCGGCCAATTATTGCGTATTAAGATACGATGCGAAATTTGAAACGTAACAATAGAAGAAACAAATTAACAAATACAATGAAGGAATAATATAAATAAACGGATCGGGTACAAAGAGAAAAAGCTCGAACGAACACGTATATAAACATCTTTTACGGAATTGAACTGTAAGTCTCCCTCCAAACACGGAGCACGGATAGATCGGATCGAGCCGAGCACCACCTCATCGAACATCCCCGAAGCAAGCCCCCAAACAGACGATATCTCCTTTCCATACAGGCCGACCAACCCGAACCAAAGCCCGCTAAGTAAGATATCCCTCGAGAAAAATGGCTGGAGGACTCGCGCCGCGACTCCCAAATCAGCGTTGCCCTCGATCGAAGCGGCAGTACATCATCCAGCCCTCTTTCTCGACGTGTTCCGTGAGGGATATGCGGGGGAGAGGGAGGCCAGGCCCAACAACAAAGCAAATCCCACGGGCCGAACGAATCGGGACCGAGGCACAGGAGGAGGTTGAATCGGCTCGTTAAGGGGAGAGCCGGTGACGGTGAACACGGCGCGCGCGTTCTCTCCAGAAAGAGAGGGAGACATGTTTAAGACCGGTAGTTGGTTGTTTATGCGTGAGCTCGCGCTTATGGGGAGCGAAACGTAATCCATGATGGGACGAGCGTGTCGGCCTCCTCTCGGAGGTACCGACGTCCTTCTTCCTCTCCCCCTTCCTGTTTCTTCTACCCGTGTCCGTGGCTCATCTGGTTCCGTGCTTCCTTCGCGAGGAGAGTCGCGAGTCGCGCTACGTGTCCGGGATATCAAACGCCGATTCCTCGTACCGGCCCTTATATCTTCAGCGTGAATACAAAGGTGGAGGAGGAGGAAGAGGAGGAGAAGGAGGGGCACGAGAGCACACGACGCCTAGGAAAAGGGCTCTCTCTCTCTCTCTCTTTCTCTCTACGAGCTACTCTTCCACGGTGGCGACGTGCACAGCCGCGCTCACCGCTGTACCTTTCCGTCCCCCTGACGGACGAGCCGCGGTAGCTGACAAGTTGCCCCATTACGCCTATGCCGCATACGCGCCACCCAAGTTCGCAGCGGGATCCCCGTGTTCGCAGCCTCTTAAAACTCTCTACTTCGTCCGCTTCTTGGCCTCGTTCCTTACCTCCTCTTTCTCCCCTTCTTTCTCGCGCCTCCTTACGTACAACGTCTCTCTGTCTCTTTCCCTCTCGTTTCCCGCTCTCCCTCGTCACGTTTCCCCCGAGCATCCTCCACGAGTAGGGGGCAGCTGCCACGTACACTCTATTTTCTACTTCCTGTACCGTGTGGCGACTTCCTCGAACGTTTCATTCCGCGACGTACGTTATACCGATCACGATGATGCGTCGTGTTTGCGCGGAGGACAGGCTCGTTCGTTGCGATTATTATTTATGGAGATTACGTTATGTGCGTTGTGTTACACTTGGATGGGGGTTGATTGAGACACGTAAGCGTATGATGGTTTTATGGTGGATACAGGTGAGAATTGATTTGCGAGAGGTGGTCGAGCAACTCTTTTTTATGCTTGGAATGAGTAAGTGAGTAACCATTAATTACGATTGATGGCTCCATTGTGAATTACGAGCCGTAATGGCCGTAAGTCCATAAGATCGGGGGACTCGTGAAATCTGATCTTGGTCGAGAAAGATTTGCACGCGATCACGATGGACGCAATTTCAGCGTGAAGAGTTTCGAGTTACGAGTGGCCGAGAGATGTTTTGAAATTCGTTGTTCCACCTCCCTGTATTCGGACGGTGTCAAGCGCGTTTAAAGCTCCTTTGGCGACCGCGGCAAACTTTCACTTCGACGCGTCTCCATATTCATGGGACCTCGGGATACGAGCACGGAAATAATCACCATCCGATGGTTGCACGATGGTCGAGAAACCCATCACGGTTTATTAAAAGTTGTAAAATTTATATTACGCGCATTTTCACCGAGGATACTTCATTTTCATTAAGAGTATTATTTATAAAACCGACAGAGGACTCCTTTCATCATTTTATGTATCTTAGAAACGTAAAAGGGAAAATTTTCGCCAAGTTGATCCGCTTTTAAAAAAACGTATTTAAGTTAATACGTGTCTACGATATAATTATTATCTTAATCTTAAAGGGTTCCAAAAAGATCGTATTGAAATCATCGATGATTTTACAAAAAAAAAAAAAAAAAAGAAAGAATTCATCTGAAATTAATGATCGTTCGAACGTTGTATAAAATTTAAAGGAAATTTGAATTTTATGGGAAAGTTCAATTATTTAATTATCTAATTTTAGAGTAAACTTCGATATCGACTTGGTTGGAACGGTGGGAGACGGGAGAGAAATTATCAGAATAACTTAATAGAAAAGTTGACGCTACTCGAAGAAAATTGTACGAGCTTAACAAAACAAACGCGCGCAAAGTGTCCGCCGTCCCTTTTTCCAAAACTTTTGCCGAGCTTCCTTATTCTCCCTCTGTTTCTTGCAATTACGCGAAATATAACGCCCCCCGAAACTTTCGAGAGCCAGGAAATCCCGCGGTAAAAAGGAGTCTCTGAGCGGTCCGCAGGACTCGCGCGGAAACTCGAGCGGAAGCGGGCGAACTGCGCAAAGGCGAACTCCGTTGTGGATCCGTCCGATCGAGTTCCTGTGCGTCCCTGTACAATGCTTCCTCTCCGCGGAGAAGTTTTGAACGAGCGGAAACGAATTAACGGTGGAAAGATGGAAGACTTGGAAGAAACGCGATTCCGAGGAGATCAAATTTTTCAAAACTTTCCTTTCCCCGTTCCGCGATTGACTTTTAATCATTTTTCCCACCGGGATCGTGTTATTTTAATATAAATTATCCAGATGTTCCCTGTAAATTAGAAGAGAAAATAAATATTCTCTCTTCGATCTTGCAACTGAAATCGAGAAGAAAAGGAAAAAGATGTAAGATGAATTCGCGTAAGATGAATGGAATGTCCAAGAAAGGAATAATTGTGATTTCAATAAATTCATCCCGCCGTTCGAAGCAATGGCGGGAAAAATGGCTTCCAGCGTTCGTCCAATCGTCTATCGTTTTCCTCGTTGAAATCGAATAATGCAACGGGATTAAAAGAAAGCGGAATCTCTTAGCTTCGTGATACAACGCGAGAGACTTTTTCTTCGCGACGAATCTTCCCGTCGTTCGTTTCGTGGAAGATCGAGAAGACGATTTGTCCCGTGAAGGGCGGGCCTCGAGAGGAGGCCAACCAGGCCGGAACAACATCGTGGCAAGCTGCAGTGCTTAAAGTTGATTGCGAGCGAGGGAGAGGGGCAGATATAAAGAGGGAGACGGCCGGGGCCACTTCATCGTTAATTGTAATTTGACGTTTAGCTCAGGCATCGAGGATGCTTCCCCAGCCTGTAATTTTAATCCTTTCGTCGTCGAGACGATTTCGAGCCGAAAACGGGCGAAACCATGGTAAAATTAATGAACTTAAGCTCGCGAGGAGGAATACTCCTCGGAGGATCAAACGGCAGCGGCGAACACACCACCACGTGGACGGGTGGATGGCGACGATGTCGATAAAGGGGGAGGGAAGGGGGTATAGGCCGTGAGAACGCTTAACTTTTAACGATTCTCCCGTGAAAAAAAAAAAAGAGAAAGAAAGAGAGGAGAAAAAGAAGGGAGCGAAGGAAGGGAAGAGGTGAAAGAGAGAGAGAGAGAGAGGGAACGAGAGAGGGAAATCAGGGAAGAGAGGAGGGACTCGGGAATACAAACTAACCCTCTAGGCTGGTTCAATTAAGCCCGAATACACGCGGCGTACCCCCCTTCCTGCAATTCGTTTGCGCGGCTAAATACCGCGAAGCTTTTGGACGAGCGACCGGGCAAGGAGGTGTTGTTCGGGCCACGATAAACTTTTTTAATTAACGAACAAATTATTCAGATATCGTCGGCGTTAGTTCCACGTAACCGGTAAATCCGAAACATTCCATTCAATACCCGCTTTATTAATAATTTCCAGACCACTTGTCTGTCCCCCGCCCGCTCTCCGTTTATCGATGCCGCGTATTCTCTCTCTTTTTTCTTTTTTTTCAACATCGTATTTTTTATTTACTCGAAGAAAGTACATAAATACCTCGAGAGAATAAAGAGAGGAGAAGAAACACGACGATTTGATTTTCGCGACGGATCTGTGTCGTCGAGCAAAATATAGAATTAAAAACAGAAAGAAAGAGAGAGAGAGAGAAGAGAAGAACATGATTCCAGTAATTGGTATTCAATTCACAGCTCGTTATGCCTAATCGTTCGAAATTTATGAGAAATCCCCTGTATTAGATTTTTTTTTTTTTCCATACCGTAGATTCCACGATTCTACGATCAAGTTCCCGTTAATCCTCCCGTTAATCACGACGATCGTGAACAAGAAATCTATCCTGATATGCTCGCGTAACGTCGTAGATCAAACGCGACAAAGGCGAAAATAACGAAACGGTCGTTCCACCCGTGGCCGTATGGGAAACCCGTAGGTGCGTAGATCTCGCGATCACTTTAATAACCAATAAATAACGTTAAACGCGTCCCGTGTTTTGATAAGGAAGGCGCCGCCCTCGCCTCCGCGTCCCGGCCATTACGATTTCCTTTTCGCCGCTTTATGTTTTATTTCGCCCCCGGAGATCCGAGGCTCACCGAAATCCGTGTACTTACGCGCGCGCCTATACGACGCGTTATTCTCGTCCCATTCCCCGTTGGCGTGGGCATCCTTAAATCATCGTCCTGTCTAACGGAGAGGCTAATCCTGATTCATACCGAGAAGGCACGTCCGGATCGTTCTCGGCCTCTTTTCCAGACTTTTCGAGCGGAAACCAAGTGGCAATTAATTCGTGAGACTTGTCTTTCCGATTTTTTACGATTTGGCAATTTGACGAAATTTTGACGAAAAATATAATTCGCCGCCGATGATCGATCACAATTTCACGAATGTAACGTCGATTTGGAAAATCGTTATTTTCGTCTTGAGAAAACTTTTCAGATTTTAGATTCGTAAAAAGTATTAATAGGACTTGTCGAGAAATATAAACTATTTGTAGAGAAAAAAAAAAGTCAATGATTCAAGAGGAAAAACGATGAATCAACACGATTCAAGAAAAAAGAAACTTATATATATATTCTATTAACGATCAACGAACACCGGATTAAATATGGCAGCCAACGCGTTATGGATAGGATGGAAGCTTAATAATGCTAGCCATTGTTCTCGTAGCCTCGGTAATTATAACGTTTTTTAATGCGAGCCTGAGGGGGCTTCGTTTCCGCGACAACCACGGTCGGCTCGATACTCTTTGATCACGATCACTCTTAACGAAGGAATTAAATCGTGATTTACTCTCGAACGATTCGTCACGGTGCATGTTTCGTTGCATCTCTGGCGACCTCTGTTCCCAGACTGTTCACGGTAAGGGGCTACAATTAGCCACATTCTGGACCGGATCGTGTCAAATCAAGAATCCCAATGAAGCGAGTCGCGTTAAACGGGACGAGGAAAGGTTGGACAAAGAGGCACTTGGTGGAAACGAAGAAACGCACCGTGGACTAAACGAGGACGTGGCGCCTGGTTGCGTTAGTTGCGTCGACATCGATGGCACTTTTCTCGTTCGCTGGTTTGCATTCTACCGTACAATGCCCACCATTGTTCGTCCCCCGTGAAGCGTACGTCTTTAGCAGAAACGGTACACGTAGCGGCGAGAATGGGGAAATAGTTAATTCGAGAAACATGAAATTATCGCTCGCTATTTTTTCATAGACCCGAAACTTTCCAACCTTTTCTTCGTAATATCCCTTCACCGTTGAATGAAGGAGAATTTTTCTAAAAATTTACAATACCTCCTTTTCACGTTGGCAATGTACCTTGACACGTCTCCACAGATCGATTAATTCTGATTATTAATTTCATTCGATGCAGTTATGGTATAATAACAATAATAATAGAAAAAGAATAAAATCGTAAAAGAGGCGCGAGAAATATTCTCAAAATTCGTGAGAATATCAATACAAGAGAGAATCGATGCACCGTTGCAAAAATATCGTTCGAATTAAACGGTTTCGGAACAACGATATTTTTATGGTGAGTTATCGGCAAGAAATCGAATCGAACCGAAGCAATCCAAAGAATCGTGCTTCCGGTTAACAAAGAGGTTTTTTCCCGCGGGTAAGAAGAGGGTAAGAAGAAGGTAGCTCACGATCCGACGAGCCGATGACATCGGTGTACACGGTGGACAAAAGTGAAAGCGGGATCGATCGATCGCGGGACGTGCGTCGACTCCGGAACGCGCACGATCGAATCGTCCCCTTCCGGTTCCCCTTTCATCTCGGCCGGCGAACGTTCGATCGTTCCAACGTGTCACGCGTCCACCGCTCAAGAACATCTGATAAGTTTTGATCCGGCGTGTCCTCCTCGAGACGACGCTACCTTCGTTCGTTGGCCGAACCTTCGCGTGCCAATGAAACTCGTGATCCACGGATGATTCGTGGGTATACGTTAGTAGTCGGATTAACCGACGCCCGATGATTGACGAATCGTAATACGAGAGCCGAAATTTAGAGAGCCGAGACGAGGAACCCGTTGCTCGGGTGTCAATGACGTCGTGTCACATTAAGAGGATTATGGAATGAATTATAATATTACGCTCGTGCGCTCGGAAGCAGATACGGTTGAATAGTAATAGGAATTAATACGAATATCTTTTACACGAGCGACAATCTCTCCGTTTCTTCCACCTCGGATGAACTACTACGTATACGATATTTCTCGTTTTTAACGACAAGCACACTTTTTTTTGCATCAACATCTTTAACAACACGTGCTCGAAATTTCACCGAGTAACGATCAAAAATCCCAGCTCGAAATCCATTTTGTCGAAATTATTTCCTTCCGCCTCGCCGGAAGCAGATTGTCGCAAATTCGCGCGGGGGAACAGTAGATAAAGTTTAAGGAAGCCGTTCGCCTCGTTAAATCCCGGCACGTGAAATTTGTGCTCCGTGAAAGGCGAGCTCCGAGGCAGCGCGACGCATCGATCGGTCGCGATCGGCCGCATTGCCAAGTCGCGGCGGCGTAAGTCACTTCAGAAACGCTTACACAAAATCCTCGGCTGCCAGTACATATATAGACGGAGGGAACAAGGGAAGCCTCTAAACCCCGTGTACCGAATGCCGAGTTAGATGCCGTCACGTAGAGAGACCGGCAGACCTCCTTTGCCTCCGCTCGTTTTCTCGGATGCCGCGCGGCTCCAACGTCGATCGCGGCGCATAATGCCGTGTACACAAGAGGCGATTTCGCGTGCGTGTCGGCCAATATAATATATATATATATACATATATACCGTGATTTCCGAGTTCAACGCGCTCTCAAGCTGTTCCAATTCGAATTTCGTTGGAACAATTGGAATTTCGTTATTTTCGTCATTACAATGAACGAATTGATCGTTCATTGTAAATTAATGATGGAAAAATGGGGGATGATTCGATCAAGAATTTTTGATCGAATATTTTTATCTTCGTGTCCCGAGAAATTTTGACGGGTCAAATAATTGTGAATAAGAGAGATGAGATGAGATTATTCGGAAAATGGAGAATTTGGTTAAGCGTTCTATTGTGTAGATAAAAGTATATTCTTTTAAAATTATAACGTTTTGACAGATCGAATATTTCTGCATAAGGCTCGGATAGTGATTAAATTTTGGATAGAGATGATTGAAAAATCGAATTTTGTTGAAATAACTATCCTCGTGGAGAATTTTGACGGGATAACGGTTTACGAAGATAATAGGAATGGTCTACGTGTAACAGTACATCGAGTTATTTTCTTGAAATATTTGTATCGCTAATTGAATTGTAAATATTTCATTTTGTAATTCATTTAATAATTACATGTCCAGATTAGCCGATGAATTTTTAATATTTCTATTTTAGTTTCTATTCCTCTTTCGATTAATATTTAAAATCGTTGAACAAATCGTATATTAAAATGGAATTCGTTATATTTTTATTAGGTATATTTGGAGGGAAGAATATTCCCTCGCAATAAAATTGTTATTACATCCACCATCCGATTTTATTTATAATTAAATTTCCAATCCTTCAACCCCAGTTTTTAATTAATTCCCGTAGCAAAGCCCGCGACATCGAAATTAGCCGCTAGATTAACAGAGAGAAGTTAAATTTATCCGGGCAAACTATGCAACGTTTCTGAAACGTTTTATATAATTTTAGAATGTTTCAAACACAATATCGAAATCTCGGCATCGAGAAGAAACGACTGAAAGCAACGCGGATTCTCACGCGGATGAAACGCGAAAATTCCGGGAGTCCTGGCAACTGTTCTCGAATTAATATCGTCTACCAGAGACAAGAAATATTCGTACTCCGCCAAGGGGAAAGTTGCAAAATGGTATAAACTGAATATTACCCGCGTAAAAGCCTCTGTATTTCAGCATTATAACACAGCCACGCAACGAGCCATATCATCATGTATATATTTCAACCGCGTTCAACTAGAGTGTATAATAGAGTTAATTACAAGCTTGTAATATAATTGCACGAGAAACTGGTGATAAGTTTCCTTAATGGAGGAAGGATTACAAAATCGAACGCCTCGAGCAGTCACACCTTCTTCCTTCTTCGAGAGAATCTCTTCTCTCCTCGAGCGAGCAAGGTTCACGGATGAAAAATTCCGTGGGCGTGCTGGTTCGATAATGTATCGCGCGTAAAGAGGAGGATTAAGCGTGTCCAAGCGTGCTGCTTGGCGGACAGCGGTTCCGTTAAAAACTAAATAATTGAAGTTGGAGGAACCACGAATTCCACGATGACCTCCGCCGCCGCATGAATTCGTGTTTTCGAAAGGTAGTGGAGGAACGTTAAGTAAAAACGCGTTCCTCACGATATCGTACCGTTTCTTCCTTCGTAAATACCGAGATTAGGGCAAAGAATGATCGCCTCGTGATACGAAGGCGTATCGAGAATTCGAAGAAATTCGTTCCCATAATGGAGGGGATGAGATTGAAGGGGACGATGAAGAATGGCGAAATAAATTTGTTTTTTTTTTTCTCTAAATTTATCATTACTCTTTCTCTAAATTTTAACAGAGAAAAGTACTCCATTACTGCTACGATGAATATGAGATTACAAAATACATATTCAAGTTTTCGTCAGATCTAGATATTCGAAAAAGTAAAAAGCAAAATTCGTTTAAACTAAAAAATCAACATCTCCATTTCCAATTTCTTCCTAGAATTTATCAATTTATCTCTTCTATCAATTCGATCGACGATCTCAAAATTTTGCTATTCCTTTCGATTTCGATATAAAATCAGCTACACTTAGGAACCACGAAATTCCAGATGTCGCTTCGGAGTTAAGCCGCAATAACCGACGAACGTCCAAGAAAACGTTCTTCTCTCGCGCGAGTTTCTTAAAATCCCGAGCTTTGGTCGTGTAAAATGAAAGTTTTCATTGGTCGAAGGGGGGGGGGGTAGGTAACAAGCACGATTGGATTATGGAAATGTTTCGAAACAGCTCTTCTCTTCGCCCTCGCCATTCGGGGCCAGACGGGCCTAACCCGACTCTTTATTATTGTAATGCCCAAAGTTACGGCCGTGCCGTCTCGCGCCCCCCCTGATACGACGCTTAATTTATGAAAATGACGTGAAATAGGAGGCAGGAGGAGCGTTGCCGCGTTATCGCTATCCCGAAATTTCTTCTATTCCCCTTTCGCTCCTTCTCACCGACCGATACATACCTCTCCCCTCTGTTCTTGCGATTCGACCGATCGAGAGCTTCCGGTTTTCGTCTTCTTCTTCTTCTCGAGACGAGGATTCGCGAATCGAAGGAGGATAAGAAAGAAGCGATGGTCGGCGTACGCGCTTTGCCTCGTTCCACGGATCCGCGAATCCTAAAATAAAGTGCGATACAAAGTGCGGCTCTGGTTCGTGGCCGAAGGAATTCGATGTTTATGCGCGTGGGATTTGTTCGACGCGAAAGCTAAAGAGTTAGTGGGCCGTATGTTATGCTTTAGCAGCAGCCAGCCGGATGCGTTCGGATATCCTGTTGCTTTTTCGTTGAAAACGGTTTTCCGTTGGTTTAACGCGAAATCCCTGGATATTATTCCGCGATGACGCGATGAGCAGTCACACATCCTCGATTCAATTTCACATTTCGTTTTTTTGGAAAGACGACTCTTGAGTGCGCTCAGAAATTTTCATTTTCGACAATTTTCGTGAATCAATGGATAACGATTTGGTGGAGGATTGGCAAAAAGGTATTTTTGAAAACGTTGATGTTATTCGGTATATATTAATTCGATTTATAATTCTATAAAATTGTAACGACGGTACAAACTGAGCTCTGAATATTTTATTATCGCGTCCTGCGTGCGAGGGGCGACACACTGTTACCATGGCCAGTCGTGCGAATACTTAAAAATCGTGAGCGGAAACGACGCGACCCGGGCGTGACAAATTCCACACTCTCTATCGTTAACAACCGTCCAATTGACGTCAAACGTGCCAAAGATGAATTCTACCGTAGACTGTGCCACTTTTCGAATAACAATTCTTTCCACTTTAATTCGATCATCACCACTTTCGATACTTGAAAATCGTAAAAAAAAAGAAAGAGAGAAAAAAAATAGATAAAAAAAGAAACCTACGTTCTAAAACCTACATAGGATGGATGGATGGACGATCGATCAAAGCCCATCGATCGATTTCGCAACCTTCGAGGAGAATTAGCTAGCTCGAGCAGGCGGGGGCGGAGGAAAACTCTGTTATAGGAGTGAAAGGAGTATCGGTAGGTCTAATCGGTAGAAAATTACCGCGAAAATTACACGTCGGTTGCGCAAGGGAATCTTGGATAGATCAGCCGGTGAACCACCTGTCAATGTCCCTCGGCGTCCCTATGTCGGGCTTTTCTCGCGTAATCGCGAGACGTGGAAAAATGCACGCGTGCCGCGGTTCCAAGCTTCGGTTTCCGCTGGTGCACGCGTCTCACAACCGGAATGGCTCGCTTCGCGTTGTGGCGGCAATCGAGGCTGGAACCCTTTCTATAAGTCGAGGCTGCCATTATTGGATGCTTCGCGACTTTTATAGCGAATCGATGATGAGATTAAACGTTTCGCGGTGATACGTGTCGCGAATATTTACCGAGTCTCGGTACTCTTCCCCAACCCCCCCTCCTCCTTTTTCCTCTTTTTTTATTTTTTTTTATTTTTTTTTTTTTTAGAGTAGACTACACGTTGGCTCTGTCGCGGGGAAAAATGAATTCCATCGTCAAAGAGTTAATTACTATTTCGCCAATTACGAGCGGCCGGTTAAAATTGCATGGCGACAGAGTGTGTTTAAATCTGCGAGTCTTTTTAAATTCGCTCGTTAATACCTAATCCAGCGTGTCCCCCAATTTACGCGGGGTTCTCCCCTTGTGCATTATTCAGAGGCCGCGAAACGAAATCTCACGACTGTGCAGTAAGTGTAATTAGAGTGGAAGTGAAAAGCGCCCTGCCGTTGAAGCGTATGCCGCCCCCGTGTGACGTACGAATTTTCTAGTTAGTGCGCGTTGCTCGCGAAATACGATGAAAGAGTTTCACCAGAGGGATGGATGTAATCGTGATAATCGATATTGGAGCGGTTATGGAAAATTAAGATGGATGCTTTCTTTCTCGGCGAAAGAAAATCGAACGAGAAGTTAAAATTGTAATCATCACGTAGAACGCGATAGTAAATTGCTGGAAAGTATGGTATTTATTTATACAAAGAGAAATATCTCGTCGATATCGGGAAAGAAAATACATGTGAATTAATATATAGCGTTAAAATTTCCATCCGATTTTCCAAGATTTTATCGTCGATATTTTTTTCTTAAGCCGGATGAACGTGATTGCAAGGAGTAAATTTTGTAAACGGCTAATTAATCAAATCGTGCCCTCGTTTCTCTTACTTCTTTACCGAGAGAAAGTTGTTTTATAAATTATTTTATAATTATATTTGAACGAGAATTTGTTCGTTCGTCTCGTCGTTTGGAATTTACATCTTCGTTGAATTGTATGAAAAATTCTCGATTATACGCAACGCGTCCGAGATTCGACAAAGAATTCACGATCCCTGGAGACCAGATGCACCCGTCTGAGAACACACGTGCGCGCATATTCAGCGGGATAGTTTGAGCGAGTAATTATCAAAGATGGAAAGCTACGGAGACGGTTTCCGCGACGGGAGACGCGTTTCCAGGAAACTGGGAAGAGATGGCAGTGGGAGGGAAATCTTTCGCACGAGACAAGGGAAAAGTAGGGCGAGGAAAATGGCAATGAAAGGCGAAGTCGGTTGGAAATTTAATTAAACTACGAACGGCGGCGGCAATCGGAGTCGTTCGAACGAAATAAATAAACATCGTTCCGAACAACCTTTCCCTCTCGAAACGCTTTATTTGGAATCTCCGCCGCGATATGTTTCATTCCGTATACCGAATTCGAGCAGGAAACATCGAGACCGCGGTCCCGCAAATTCGATATTTAAAAAAAAAATACAAGCGACGGAAAAAAGAGAAAAACGAGAAAAGCGGAGGGACGGGGAAAACGAAAACGATGGACAAAACGAATCCATCGAGCGAAATGCGAAGTAAAAGGACGGCGACGAGGAAAATAAAGCAGAATCAGAGGGGGAGGGAAATAATAATCGCGACAATGCGGATTTATCAGTTTAACGAGCGGCGAACCAAAAACCGGGCCGAGGATAAACGCGTGGACAAATGTTTGACCGGGCCAAACAGCGGCGTTAAATTTTCGAACGACCGGGGGATAAATATACTCGAAAAAGAGTGGCGCGGGATGGAGTGAGGTAAGCTTTAAAAAAAAAAAAAAAAAAAAAAAAGAAAAAAGAAAAAACTATGGAGAAGACCGGAACGAGGACGCTCGAACGGTGTAACGGGAGAAATCGATCAGAGAAATCGAGCGCACGGGAGGAGGACGAAGAGGAAAGATGAGCCAGGGTGGGGGGTGCGCGAAAGAGGGTTAGAAGACAAATAAAACATATTGATGTTTGCAATTAAATCGGCCAGACAATGGACAAATACCGATTCACTCCGTCCGCCGTTGGTTCGATTTAATAAATATCCATCTATTAATTTTCTCTCGCCATTCTCCGGCTTTCTCTCCTCTTTCTCCATCATCGCCGCTTCCTCCTCCTCCTCCTCCTCCTCCGCCTCTGTCTCCTCTACCTCCGCTTCCTCCAGCCACGCATCCTCCTCCACCACCACCTCCACCCTTGGTGGGGCCAACGGAACTATTTTATTCGTGGTAGGCCGCTTATTTGTCCGCGCGTTTATTTTGCGCTTGTTAAGCGGGACGCGGCGCCGCCACATGCTTTACGCAACCCCTCCTCCCCTCGCCCTATATAACAGGCCGCTTCCGGCGCTCGTTTGCATTTCATTAACTTTAACTCTTCGTCCGATTCTCTTTGCGGTGTCGTCGATTTCGCCTCGCGCGACGACAAGGCGTGGAATTAGCGCGGTTGACGCGCGACGCGGGATAAATTGTTTTTCTCGTCAGACCGGATTACCCGGCTACCGGACTCCGCGAGGCGAATTCCTACGAAAACGGGGCTCAAACGTGGTGCACGTCCCCTTGGGCGTGTCAACGCTGATTGATTTATGGGTGGCGGTTAAGTTAGCTTGTAACTAACTTCGGTTCTAATAAGCTTATGATCGCTTGGCGATTCTTCAGCCATCGTTGCCCGTGAGACGCAAATTCGCTAGGGATTTTAAGCCGTTTTATCGCGTTGTTTACGGAAATTACGGGCGTCAAATGTGTACGATGGTCCATTTTCTAAGTTAGTTTTTTTCGAATGGATGCAATTATTTCTATATCGATCGACGACGAACAGGGATAGAATTGTTACTTCCGTCACATATCTGTCCCCCCCTTATTGCCATTCAATAGCATCGTTGCATCCATTTATTCGCTGGAATTTTAATTTCCTTGACTATAATTTAAGATCGTGCAAGGCTTAAATTACTTTTTTTTTTATCTTTAATTTATTTCAACGAACTATCCCTGAAAAACGAAATCTACAAGCGTAGAACGTTGCCATAGTGATGGGAAGAAAACATTCTACATTATCGCAACATCGTTTTCCGACGACAAAAACCGGCCTCCTACCAAAGCAATAAAACTCGAGCTTAATTTACCTATAAAACAATCCCCATAACAAACCCATGAATCCCTCTCGACCGAGCCACGAAAGGGCATTACTCGAGCGCGCGATCATGCATACAGAGGCCAGCCGAGCAATTTTCATTCCCCTATCGTTCAGCAAGGACACTTGAAACGCAGCCTCGTCTCGCGTCGATCCAACGCCCGTTTCTCACATCCTCGAATAAGGCAATAAAGGGCGTGGAGAAAACGGTTTTTACCGCGTGAAACTTGACGGTGGATCGCGTGACCGGTGGACCGTCGCCTGCCGCAAAAGGGGAAGCGAGTATTCCCCGCACGGTAGTAGGTAGCACGCCGATCCGGGATGGTATAAGGCATGAGCCATAAGCCACAAGGCATAAGGCATGAAAAAAAGGCGGTGGTTACCGGAGGGACGAGGACAGGGTTCTAGAATAGCCCAGCCGAAGGGAAGCCCTTGTGTAACCAACGTGCAACCGATACTTGCTCGCAACGCCTTGCTCTCCCCTCAGGTTATACCCTCCTCTCTCTCCGTCTCTCTATTTCACTCTCTCTCTCTCTCTCTCTCTCTCTCTCTCTCTCTCTCTCTCTCCGCGATACTTTTTCCACGGTTCTACGTTCAGGGTTTCACCTAGGCCGACCTAGGGACCGGAATCCACTCGGGGAATGGAACTCGCAGGAACGCCACCCCAACACGGATCGGAACACGTGCGTAAAGCAGATACGCGTAATAGCGTTACCTGTCTGTCACAACCCTCTTCGTACCATCGGTCTGTCTTTTCCTACTATTCCTTGACCCTCGTTATCGCCGAGGTATCGTTGTCCCGATTTCGTACCGATATCTGGGGATTAACCGGGTGAGAGAGAGACGTTTGCTACCGTTTGTCGTTCAGTTCAGAGCTCTCGAGGGTGGAGAAGGATAGCGGAGGGAAGATTCGATGAATATTTCTAAAGTTTCCTGAGGAGGAGGCTTCACAAGTGGAAATCTTTAATTTAACATCTTTCTTCCATTCGAAGTAGAGTGAATAGACGCGCGACTATTAGAAAAATATTCGACGATGGGACTTTTATTCTTGCTCGAATAGAATATTTTATTATCGGCAAGAAATAGACATTTTTTCCTTTTTCTTTTTTTCCTTCTTTCTTTCCATATGAACGATACTCCTCGTCCGCACTCTATATACCCTTCTGCTAACGATTGGCATTTACATATGTCCGTATATAATGGCAACTCGTATCGCGCACGATCCGTCCACGACTTTCACTTTTTTTGTACCACGAACTCGTCTCGTTCGAATGTATTAAACGTTGCTGGCTGCGAGGATCCGATGTAAAAGGCTCATTAGAGGTGTCAACTCGGACAACGGTGCCGATTATGACTCCTCTCGACGATAGACGCGTCACGAGGAGACGGAGAGACGACGGTTGTCGGATGTTTCCACGCCGCGTTTCGACGCGGCTCGTGAAAGAGAGGCCGCGCGCGAATCCTCTTCATATTATCCCACGTATAATACAATACGAGTATGAAAGATGGCTCTGATCCTCCCTCTCCGAATTCCACGCGGGCACAGACTTCCGCCGCGAGGGCCGGCCGATTATTTTCGACCCTCGTTCCTCGAATCGGCCCTCTTTCCCCGTTTCGTGAAGCGAAGCAAACCACCATCCGTATACGCGCGCGGATACGCACGAAAGAGAGAGCAAGGAACACGAAAGAGCGAAAAAGAAACTCGAGGAAGGAAAATTAGACCGATATGAAACGATAAGAAGACTCGATAACGCTCACGTGTTCAGAAAGAACAAAACGAGGCGACGAGCGTATTAATTCCAAAACGAAGTCAAACGCGAATTTCGTATCCTTCAATTCGACTCTTCCACCTCTTCTTATTCCTTTTATTTACCAATTTCTTTTTCTCTCTCTCTCTTTTTTTTTTTAACTTCTTCGCCAGTGGGCCTCACACGCCGTGAAGTAGGCAGTAAACCATAATTTATTTGCGTTTACCCCTGCGAAAAAAGAAGAAGTCGACGGGGAGGGAGAGGGAAGAGGGGAAGAGGTTGGCGGACAGTGGAGAAGAGGATAGGAGGGAGGGGAGGGAAAAGTACCTTAACGCTCAACAAGGCGCTTTCGAACGTGATTATTCGCATAAATCAATAAATAACTCGCAGCCAGGCCGCACACTTGCCTCCCATTGCCCCCGCCCCACCTGGGAGCAGCATTTGGCATACATTATCCCGCCATCCCACATTAAGGAGCCCTGATCCCCGCGAGCGACGATATATTATCTATCCCGCTTTTGGTGGCTGGTCCCATCGCGTAATAATGCGCCTAATGTCCCGAAAGTTGGTGTATTTGGTCGGCACCGGTCCACCGTTTTCAAAGGTGAAAACGGGCCCCCGGTTCCGGCCACGATAAATAAGTCGGCCCCGGTCCTACGTACCGGCAATCCCGCTGATCATCGAATTATGCTAAACACGCACCAGTGATATCATTTGCTTATCGTGGCAACCAACATCGCACAATCACGATACCCTTTTTTACAATCCTCCCTTTTATCCTTCGATGTGCACGATTGCGCTCGAGATTTTGCTCGAGGAAGATGTTGAAAAAATTGTTGCACGATTTAAAGCGTCGTCTCGATTTCGCGAGAGCAGCTGGCTCGAGAAGATTCAAGTTTGAGAACGAACCCCGTTTTCAGGAAATTGACGACAAGTGGCTTGGATTACGTGGGTCTGATTAGGTCAATGGGAATGGTAGCGTGTTTTTAAGCGGTATCGTTAACGAGGATCTATTAACGGAGCTCGTGCTCGAGCGTTTCGCGCTCGAAGGGCGCGAGATTTCTTAATTCTTGATGGTAAGACAACTGTGAATAATATGCGGGCAAAAAGTTGGTTAATCGGGTGACGTGGATTCTTTCTCGTTACTATCTTAGGGGATAGTGAATTGCTTATTAGCTCGGTTTCACGACAACCGAGGCAACCGAGTTTCAGAGTTATCGATGGTAATGATTATTAAAACGATTTTACGATGTACGATAGAGGGAGGCGTTCGTGGTTCGTAGAGGAGTGGAGGGAGTTTAATGATTTATCTTTAAACATAAGGGATCGGTTACGCCGTACGTCGGGGATTAATCAAGGGAATCTATTAATATCTATGAATTATTCGTTTTAGGTTAGAGTTCATAGATGATTCCAGAGGATTCCAGAGGAATGGCCTATGGCTTCTACCTAGACACGCCTATCTGATCGGCAATGCTCCCATCGTAAATATTAATCGAGTACATACCAACAGTGATGAGGTTAAAACGAGACTATTACGGATTAATTGATATGCGCGCGATTTTTAATAAATTGATTGCTAAACTAGGTTTACTTATGCAATTGCATCTGTTGATATTATTAGCGACGGTCACGAGTTAAATTACAAGTTGCCAGAACTAATAAATAATATCCTCATATACAACGGTGTTTGCAACGGTATAAATAATATTTTACAAGAAAAATTTAAACAAGGTATCCGATTATTCGATATTTTAATTCATCGTAAAATTGGATTAAGAAAATCTATATACTTCGTTGGAATCATTAATATTATTGGGGGGGAAAATTCATTAGAGAATCGAAGTGAAAAACCGAGTCTTGGTTTAATTATTCGCCAAAAGTGGATCGGATGCATCGTGCAAAGTTCCCTTTGATAATAACGAGTAAAATATTCATTAGAAAATTGCAGAGAACGAGTCAACATCACAATCCCGTTTCATAATTCACCGACCAGTTCTCGTGTACGTACAACCGATCGATTAGCCAACGATTTTCTGCAAACGTCCTCTTCTTTCTTCCCCATCACCGTCTCCATTTACGGAAGAAAAAGTGACGCAACCGCCTCCGGCCAGTTTATAGAGTCCACGCTTGAACCGCATTTCTCGGTAAGTTCATTTATTTCGTCGCGTGTCGTTGTAATTTTTCTGCGTTGGGCAATCGCGCGCCCCGTATCACCGCGTCTCACGCGACAGTAAGTCGCTTCTCTACCCGTATACACACACACACACATACATTTCTCACCTTCCCGAAATGCGAAACAAACGGCTTGGTGATTTTTTTTAGACTTACTCTCCACACCGGGTGTCGAACGAAAGCGAAAACACGCCGGTGTACAATTACTTTATCGGCAATTAACGCGATGTTACCCGGTGTAAATGCGACGAGGAGGCAGAGTCACGATCGGCACGGTTGACTTTTAAACGACTTCTCAGGGACAATTTCGAGGCTCGATTAGGCAAGAGACGCCGCGATTCCATCCCGGCTCCCTTCTTTAATATAAAAAACTCTGGGTCGCGTGATTCGCTCGTTCCTTACGGTTACGGTCCAGGCCCCCGTATTTTCTTTACTTCGACAACCGCACGACGGCCACAAATAACGGTCGGTCCCGAAACTTTCTCGCGGTATGTGTGTGTCTCTCTCTCTCTCTCTCTCTCTCTCATCCATTCGCTCGCCTTCCTTCGTACTAAGATGCGGTTGTGTGCATGCTAGTCGAAGAGAACGAGAGGAGTGAAACGACCGGCATACTTTCACTTTACGCGCACGAACGGACGATAACTCGACCGTAACAGGCGGATGAACGCGTACGGGAGGACGCGATTCCGCTTACAAGTTTGCAGTTTAACGACGATCCAAATGGCCGTGTTCTATATTTTCGACGCAGAGGAGGCATTCGAGGAGGAGGGGACGACCAGGATGATGCCGACGACAACGTTGCTATCGCGAACGCGCCTCTTATTCCCTATTTCTTTCCTTTTCTTTTTCCTTTTTCGTTTTATTTTTTATTTTTATGGCGTTATGTACGATTCAAAGGCACGAGGGGACGCTGACACGGACGATAATCGCGGATCTCTGTTCCGGTTTGTGAAAATCTTGGTGGGGTGTCACCGGTTTATTGCGGATCTCGAGGCGTTCTTTCTTTTATTGATGCGTTTTAAGAGTTTCGGGACGGGGACATGGATATATCGTTTGATATTTGTTGGGTGGGGGAATGGTGACTTCACGAAACGTGAATCGTGGGGGAATGGTATAAACGAAGATGACACGCGTCAAGGGAATCCTAATCGTATTGGATGGCTGGCTTACCGTCGTAACTTCATCCCAATTTTATCTTCTCTTCTGCTACTTCCATGGAAGGCTCTATCCTCCTCCCTGTTACGCAGGTGCTTGACTAGTTGCGTTAAACGAGGCTCATCCGGCGTGTCTACGAACTTATCCATTGGAACGAGCGGGCCACGTGGACTCGAGAACCTGAATAAATTACAACATTCTGGTTACTTAAATATATTCCAACTATAACAACTTTATAACGAACTGTATTTCGAGAACGATCGGTATTTTCTAAATGTTAATTTTCCTATTAATTACGATCAGAGACATTTCGAGTTGATAACAGTAGATTAAAAGAAGAAATCAGGCGACTTGCATGAATTAAATAATAACATAAAAACGCATTAAAATCAGGTAAATCGTTTTATTTAATTTTCCAATCACAATCGATAAAAAAACTCGACTTCTCGAACGGGCCAGATGCACCGCGTCACCGTTTCTCCTCCTTGCCCACGTAAAAAAGAAACCACGTAAAAAAAGGAAAAACGATTCAGCGACAAAAGAACAAAAGGCGTGGAGCATAAACGCGGGATATTCCCGTTGGCCGGTCCGCGTCATTTGTCAATATTACACCTGAACACCTGCGCCACGCCGCGTTTTCTAGCGATTCCTCCCTGTGCCGCGGTCATTGATATGCAAATCCAATGCTAACACATATCAGTTTTCCAACGGGTTGATTAATGCGCGTCCGGTGTTTTTCGACGAACGCGCCACGAATGCCTGGAACCGAGTTCTCCGCGAAGGAGGTGTCGACCTCTACGGGCCACGGTTCCAACCAACGTCCATCAGCATCGCGAGAAAGAATTCTTCAACTATGTGACCGCTCTGTTCCTCTCCAAGGAGCCAAGGAGAACGGAGGGGCGACGGAGGAGGGAAGGATGGTAGGGGAAAGTACAGGCACCTAGTAAATACCTGTACTAGCCGAGCAGGTCCATCTCGAGTCGAAGGCAGGCCTCTCCTCTTCATCCTCCTCGACGTTTCTCTCTCTCTCTCTCTCGTCCACGTTCGTCCACGCTTACCGTTACGTGGCCATGTATAGCACACAGGTTTATTCCTTCCTTTTCATTTCCTTCGTCCCCCTCCCCTCGGAAAACTCACAAGCTCGAGGTGTCGTTCGAATACCTTTCTACCGAGGATCGACTCTGAATCGATGATTTCTCATCGCTGCAGACTCTCGACCCGGCATTCGAGGATATTTTTGCGGAGGGGATCGATCAAGACGATCAGGAAACCGAATGGAGATTGAGAGATAGAAGGCACGCGGTATAGAAGCTTCGATGCATTCTGAAAAACTGTATAATCGAATAATACTCCGATACCGTGTGCCGAGCATAGTTGGAAACAACGTTGGAGACCGTTGAATTCCGAGTAAAGTTTTTCCTCCGACCAGTCCACTTGGAAGGAACGGAAAGTCCGTGAGACGTATCTCTTCGTTGCACGTCCGCGGTCAATAGCGTCACCTTGCCGAGGCGTAAATTCCACGAGGGGGCCTTCCGTTCGCCACGCGAGCAACGCTCGGCTCGCGCCATCACCGAAGGGACAATCGCCGGGACAGGACGCGGACAGAGTGACTGGTTGCGTAACCGTGCAAGCCCCCGCGACAATATCGGCCAGCTCGCCCGCTCGCCGTTTTAAACGCGATTATTTATGTCCGCCGTGCGTGCACATACATGCAAAGTAAGTGGTGCGCGCGGTTGAAAGAGAGCTTAACTAACCTACCGTACTAGAAATATGCCGCGGTACGGAGCGGTGTCACTCGTTCCACCGTATATAACGAGGCGACATATAACGGCGGGGCCGTGTTCGAGCAAGATCGAGCTCGCGGTAGAAATCGCCCTCCCTTCCTCCTCTTCCTTCCAACTCCTCTCCAACACAGGGGTTGCTCGTCCATGCGTGCTTACTTTCGCCATACCTCGTCCCCTCCCTCCCCCCTTCTTCCTCTTCCCCCTCGTGCGCACTCACACATGCGCCCATTGTTATAGCGATCTGGATACGCGATGCAATAATACGCTTTCGAACGCGCGTAAGTTGCAAGCGTGAGCTGAGCGAGCGGTGTCGCGCTCGGTTCGACACGAGGGTAGAACAGATCCGTGGAACGGGAATTGGGGAGAGGAAAGTTGGAAAAAGATAGAGGGGGGCAGATACGGAATAAGAATAAGAGGGGCGGGGTTAAGGGGGAAAGGTGGAGGATGAAAGAGGCTCTCGTCCAACGCCAGGGGTGTCGCTAACAAGACACGCACCCCTACCACGATGGGGTACTAGGAGCACGAATACACGCTTATAATCCGCGACGTCTGTGCGCCCGCATTGCGTGAGTAACCCGCAACTCGCTGCCTACCTACAACCGTGCGTGTACGCAACTCGACGACAGCCATCCCCTAATGACTTATTAGCAACCGCGCGTTAGTTAACGACGCGACAGGATTACTCGCCGCATTGTGACGGCCTCTCTCTCTCTCTCTCTCTCTCTCTTTCTCTCTCTCTCTCTCTCTCTCTCTCTCTCTCTCTCTTTTCCTTCCCCTGTTTATTCCCGCCTTCCTTTCCAACGCGAGCTCAACGTTCTTCCGTTTCTTCTCCCTCTGTTTCCTCTTCTTTGGCCACCGCTCTTTTCTCCTTTCCTCTTCAAATCGCGTACTCCCGCGTGTCCTTTCGCCTTTCTCTCCCCGACTTTTCCACGCGTTCGTTCTCTCCCTTCCATCTCCCTTCTTCGTTCTTCTGCCTTTTATTTTCTGCCCCGTGTTCTTTTATTTTTATTTCTTTTTCCCTCCCCTCCCATTTTTCTCTTCCTAATAATTTTCACGCGACACGCATTTCCACGCACGGCACTCGGGCGTTTCCAGGCAGGTAAGCAGGCAGACGCCCGGGCAACGCACTCGGCTCGCCACTTTCGCCGGGAATGCGTGGGAGGCTCTGAAAGAGGAGAGGCTGCAGTCATTCCTCCTCGCATCCATTAGGGAAATTAATGATTTTTAATTTTCACTCCCTCGGGAAAGCCTTCCTTTTATGACGCGACACGCGTGAGAAATCAGGGACAAGCGATATTAATTATCAAGATCAAAATATTTCGAGGAAATACATACAGATTTTCACTCGCAAGGTACTAGAGATATAATCACAAGATTATTTAGCAGCTCTATCTTTGTAACTTTCCGATGAGTGAGCCGTCATCGGAACGTGTCATTTACTTAATTATCCCCGGGTCGTCGCTTGACCCCTAATTTGCCACCGGAGGCAGATAGCGAGCCTCGACATCCTTGCTACCTTGATTCGCAACAAAGGAATCCCAAGGAGCATTTCCGCGCGACATCAGCCGAGATCTGTACGATCGATCGCTTGTGGATCATTACCGTCGACACACGTCGTCGTGATGCTCGCCACTCGTGGTATACAAACAGGCGGCGCAGAAGGGTGAATCGATGTGGAACGATCGATATCGTTCGAAGCCATCTAATTACGAACACGGTCCCACCTAGGGGTCGGCATTCCTCGCGTGACGATTAACGATTTGTAGCTCCTAATGTTTGGATTATATCGTACCGACCTTCTCTCGACCAAAGCTTCTCTCCTTTCATCGTGAACGTCGTCTCTCTTTTCTTTTCTTCGCGTTCCATGTACTTTCCATCTCCCCCCTCCTCCTCCTCTTTCAATCCCTCTTTACATTCTCTTCCTCGCCTAACTACTCCGCCTTTATTACATTATTCTTTTTGCGCCATTCATTCCTTAAGCTTCTTAAATTCACACCATTTCTCTCCTGCGCCTCAATCCCATCCACCAAGCCTTTCCTCTTATCAACGTTGAAATTGTCGCATCTCGTTCCATCTTTCTTCCGTTAACTTTTTGTTCTATACTCTTGTTTCGTTGATGCTCTTGTGCATCTTTGCATTCTTTTTTATTTTTATTTTTTTTTTTTTCCTCCCTCTCGAGACGTTAATATTTTCTTTTTCTCTCAATCTTATTTTTCTAGCATGACTACTTCGTATTTCTCCATCTTTTATTATTTTTTTTCGTTTAAGTTAATTCTTTTTTTCTTTTTCTTTTTTCCTTTTTTTCTCCATTCCTCCTCTGCTTCTGGATCCCATATACCTGAGCTCTCGAGGTATATACCGCTTCCTTTCCCCATCCTCATCCCGTCCCATTTCCATCGGCTTGCTATCTGATTTGAATAATTCGATGCGTCAACATGCTTTAGGTGTATCATACCCACGCGCGGCTATGACAGAGACCGGTACACACGTGGCGTAGTCAGCCTCGCAGGAAACGACGACCCTGTTCTGCTCGAACGCTTCGTTCCTCTCCTACGTCGATCACGTCGCGACGCCAATCGTATACGAAACTGCTTCTCGTTAGCCGGAGGAGGAAAAAAACGTGTACCAAGTCAATCGGTAATCTCTCCAACGTAGATGATGGTTATCGTTTTCTGCTTCTGTGACATCGTTTCCTCTTCCACTGTCTCTTTCTTCTTTTTCTTTTTTTTTTTTTTCATGGAATCTAAATCCTTTCATTCGTTTATTTACTTCTTTTTTCATTTCAAAGATATTTTATCTTTCGAGAATCGAATTATTTTTACATAATAAAAGATCGTATTTTTTGATTTCGACGTTGGTTTGAAGAAAAAAGGAAGACGTACGATTAATCTTTTTTTTTAAAAGAACGAAATTTAGGGATCATTTTTAAATTGATTTTTCTTACAAAACACAAGATAATCACGTCCCTTTCGTGTATCCTACGATTAATTACATTTTATCGTAACACCGAAAAAAGAAAATTAACGATCAACATCCAAAGAACATTCTCAAATACTTGAACGTTTTTCAATATTCTTAAGAATACAAAAAGGGGGGAAAAAACCTATTAAACGAACTACTCCTACGCGAAACCGCAGCACGAGAGACGATTACATCTTGGCTCGAAGTGATAGTTTCATCGCGTTTGTTTTCTTCCCGTCTTAGCTGGCCGCCGTTATCGCGATACAATTACTTCCCACGTTGTCCCCCTCCTTCCCCCCCCCTACGTTCTAGCACGAGTTACAACAACAATCGAGCGATCGTACACAACAATCTCCTCGAGCTCGAGGAAATCGCACGCGCGTTGAATCGCGCGGAAGGATTCGTGCCGATTCTTCCGACGCGAGGAATGTAAATTCCCGAGGGGGGGCGCGAGCCGGCCACACAGCTCAGCCACACGCTCGTTCCTCCCGCGGGAGAAGGTCTTCGACTTGGACGACGGGGAGGGGGGGGCGTGCGATGCGGGCATGCAGGGAAGAGCGAACAAAAAGGTGATGAAACGGGGAGAAACGAATTCCTCGGCGGAGAGGAATAATATTCGGGGACGTTATTCGCGATTCGTGGAAGCGGCGGGGCCCTTTGATAGCGATCGCGGCCGAAAAGAGACGCGAGCGGACAGCGCGCGGTCCTGGGCCACCGTTCAATCGGACGAAATTGCGCGTAATTACGCGCGAGCGCGCCCTTAAACGTCTAAGATTGAAAGGAATCCGGCGCGGCGGGCGCCCGTGTGTACGCGCTGCGCTCGCGCGTAATTACGCGTGCATGCGTGCGACGCGGGCCCTCGCGACATCGGCCGACCGGTTCAAAGCGACGTTCAATTAATATTAATTAAAATGGCGGGACGGGCCGCCAGGGTGGATATAATTATTCCGTCCCCCCGGCGGCGCTCTCTCTCTCTCTCTTCTTTCGAGGGAGGGAACAGGAGGGGGCAGGAGGTTTTCGATGCGTGCTCGTGCACGCGGAAATTTCGTTGTATCGTTACGATTTCCTACGTTTTTACGTTTCGAGAGAACGAAGCAAATTTTTCGTTACAATTTTTCCAATATGATCGGTGAAAGAAATAATTGGTGACGTATAAATGTGGAGGAACACGCGTGGAGATATACAGAGATTTATTATTGGTGATGATTAAAAGAAATTCGTTCGAACGGAATATATTCTCCATCGAATAAATATTTCTTTTTCTTATTCGTAAATCGCGAAACTTCATATCAATATTTTTTTTTTTCCAATTTGGTCCAATTTGGTTTATCAGACATAACCGATCGGATCCGCATTCCTTGCAGAGATCTTATTCCAAGCGAGACACCCGTAATTAGAAAAGTGAAAGAGGTGCGTGCCTGGAAAGAAAAAAGTCGGGACAGAGAATTTTCCTCGACAGATTAATGATAGCGCGTATGATATTCCGTTGAATTACGATCATATTGATCGATTCAATGGTATCGAGAGAACTTTCCCCTAACGATTACGAGCCCGTTCGCTTGTCGTAGCGATTGAATTTATTCTCACCGCAAATCGCAGGTGACTGGGCCTCTATAGCCCGTTGATGCACGGAATTCACGACTCATTTGGATAGAAATTACGAGGAGCGAAGTGAAAGCGCAGGTGGATATAAAATAATCGGTCGAAGCGAGTGGTCGCGGAACATTCGTATTCAGTTGCTGGGAAATAGATCTTTCGAGCGGGCAGAAATGGATTCGAGGGAGGGCAAGTCTCGAATGCACGTCTAGGAGCGCGTAGCAGGGTTCGATTCGTGTTAATTAATGCGGCGAGTGAGTCGACGAGCCGGAAATAATACTGTTTATTTGTAAGCCGGAAGAGAAGAAGAACAATAAGTATTCTGGATACTGGTCGTTCAAGGATTCGTGCGGACGGCTCGGTCCGTTTAACAAGGACGACGTTAATGCACCGGGTAATTACTAAATCCTATTTGGACTCATTACCGCCGATGGAAATGAAAAATTGTAATAATATTAAGAGCAACGTCTGCAACTCCAGGGCAGGGCAGGCAAAGACAATTAGAAAATGAGCAGGCGTAGCTGGTTATATTTAATCGGTGAACTTCGGCGAACGTTCTTTGACTAAACGCTTGATTGTTATTACGAGAAACTGTGCAAGTGAACTCTTGCTTTTTAATATATTCTTTTGGTATTAAATATTTCTTGATATATTTTTTTTAATAGATATTAAAAAAGGCAAAGAGGAATAAAATTGCTTTTCACGATATTCTTTTAAACACGTTTTTTTTAATACCAAGAGAGTCAAATGTATTTCGTGTAATCGTATTTTAAACGTTGCTTTTACCGCGATTAAGGAAAAGAATTGGTCAAAAAAGTATATTTGAAAATGTAACGTTGATCACGTGTATACGAGCGTGATTCGTGACTCGTCCATTAGTCGATAATACCATTGAACACTGTCGGATATTATGCATTCAAGAGAAAAATCAAAACGACTCTGGTTTTGTTCGGTTCGCTGAGATGGCGGCGGCGTCACGGACAACCGGAAGCCGAGGATTCTATCCGGCGCTTACCGATTCCCAGGCTCGTTATCGTGATATACGCTTTGTGTGGCAGGTCCACAAGCGGGTCCACTCGTACCCGTTCTAAATGCAGTGGACCACCGGGGTTGGTCGAGCCACATGGCCACTGTACTTCGTATAACACAGCATGCCACGCATACACACGACGAGCATGCACACGCTTACGGCCACGATCCCTCGCACACAGCCACGTCGATGAGCTCTCGCTTATCCCTGCTAGCTCGAGAGAGGGCGTATACGTGATGCTTTAATTATCGGCTCTTCATTTCCTTATCTTCGTGCCACAAGTGGGCACAGTTTCCTCGCGAAATAAGTTTTTCGGTTGTCCCCTTTCCAAAAAGGGAATTTTCACGGAAAGAGAATAATAATACTCACTCGTTGAGCGTTACAAAAGCGAGATATTAATTATTTCGACATTTAATTTATATTGCGTATCTGTAAGCGATAATTACGCGTTCGTTAAAACTGGTTAGAAATGCGCATATTTCGGAACAATAGTTGAACGTGACGATATTCGAGACGATGTATCAGCCTGGGCCGTCGTCGTTTTCGCGCTGAAAATAAAACACCAAGTGGCCACTTGATAGAATTTCCTGCAGGCTGGATCAATTCCCCGGATTTTTCCGGGATTCGTTTCGAATTTTCCAAAGGTCGTCGTTGTAGAAATCGTTACAGTTGAGTCGCGAATGATCACCCGTAAGATGACGCCCGTGCTTGAGTTCAGTAATGAGCTTGAACTTTTAATTCGTAACGCTTTCGAGCCAATCGAAGGTGGAGTATTGTTGGTGTTCCGACACGTCCAAAAATCAAATATGATTGAAAAATGCGAGTACAAACATTTTTACGGTTGTTCGAAAGTAATTGGAAACTCGATCTTGCGTATTGAACACGATCTGGGGTGGCTCGTATACGATCGTACGATGTAATTATGTAAACCTGGTTTGAAATCCGGGCGAGAATCGTGTCACATTTCATAGACAAAGGCGCATAAACGATACGACCGATATAATTAACCGTAATCGGGATATAAACGATACGATTCGATTGGATTTAGATCCAATTACTCTTGTCCGCCGTGTAATTAGTCGGAAACGAGACAGGAACTCTCTCTCTCTCTCTCTCTCTCTCCTGTAAAATCGTCACGACTATTACTATCATCCATCCTCCAACGCGATTAATCACAACGATTAATCGTTAATCTATCAACGCGTGTTCAAAATTGTTCGGTCCTTGTTATTCAATACAGATTCGGTAGGAAAAAGAAGGCGGCGTTGGCGGGCGAAATAGCGAAAATGACGCGAGACCATCGTTCCGTTTCCTCGCGTATTACGCCTAACTCGTGTTCATCCCATGCGTGAGCACCGAGTACACGCGTATATTTATTTTAATGAGTTCTCCTCTCATCGTGCCACGCAACGAGTCACGCACTTTTCGCGTTTGTGCATTCCCTTCGTCACGCTCTCTTTCTCCTTCGACTTTTTTTTTATCATTCCCCCCGCCTCCACCCTTTTTATCGTCTCTCTAACACGTACACCGGCGAATAACGGAGACCGACATCGTCTCCCTCTCCCGCCTCACCGCCGCCGCCGTCGCCCACCACAGTTACTCGCCGTCATCGTCATCGTCATCGTCCTCACGGATGGAAATCCTACTTTTCCTCGCAACCCCTATGTCGCTGACGAGAGGGGCGTTATACCTGCCTGCGTACGCATATAAGTGCACGCGCGGGGACGTATATACGTAAGTACATACGCAGCGTGGAGAGGGGCGGGCGAGGCGAGGGAGGAAGGCGAGAGAAGCGAGTTGGAGAAGCGAGAGGTGCAGGCAAAGGGACAGGAAGGGTAGAAAAACGGGGTAGAAGGTAGGGCACCCTACGCACAGCCACCGTGGGATCAATGCACCTTCAGGGTGCACCGCCCTGGCGAGTGCTCGCGCGCATCGTCTATGCATCTTCGCATGCAACCAGAACCCTGTTTCATCCTCATCAACCCCTTTTCCTCCGCGTCACGCCACAGTTCCCTCTTTCTGTCCTCCACCTCGCTCCGCTTTTCTCCCGCGTTCTCTCTCTCTCTCTCTCTCTCTTCATCTTCGCGCTCCCTCGTTCCACCCTCCGTCCGAAGCGCGGTGAATCGCCCCCTCCTTCTCCGCCAACCTTCGCTCGCCAGTCGCCTCTGTCTTTCTCACCCTCTCCCCCCAAAGACAGCCCCGTTCAGCCAGCTCGTCTCCCCTTTTTTACTCTCCCTCCAACCCTTGATACGCGCTTCCATCCTCCACCAACACCCGCCTCTCCTCCTCTCTCTTCCACCCTCTGCTCCTCTCCTGCCCTAGACTCCCTCTCGTCCTAGCGACCCTCCTCCTCACGTCCCTTTTCGCACTTTTGCACTCGGGCAAAACCCTACCCTACCCTAAGAATAATCCCTTCCGCGCGGTACATATCGCGCGATCTATACCCTACGTGTATCTCCAGGAGGAGGCATGCACACCGCGTAACCCCGCAGAGCAGCCAACCCAGACCGACCTACCCCTCTTTGTCGTCCTACTGCGCCACCTCCACCGTCTCCCCCATCCATCCGTCCCTCGCTCATCTACCTCTCTAGCTTCTCTCTTATGAGGCCGACGCTGGTCGGGGGTACGTGCCGGCAATACCGACGCGTCGTGAAGCACCTTGCTGCAGGAAGGCTGCATGTGCATGCGTGCACGTCTGCAACCCTTAACCAGGAAAAGGGTCGCTGGGTGGTCTAGATTCTTTTTTTTT